>NC_137019.1:34787227-34804727 GCF_032717465.1 Coenobita brevimanus
ACAATTAGTAAAGAAAAATCAATGTTGTTTCAATCTTACTAGATCTGGCAATGATGAGTACCCTGACTCTGCATAATATACTTGGTTAGGTGTTGTCCTTCTCACGCCCAATAACTGTTTTAATCTCCAGATAGATAGTTTCTATAGGTTTTAGGTCTGCATTAAACCATGATTTGCAACCAAAGGGCAGCGACGACATTAATGCTGCGTCAAACACTCGTCGCCACTTATGCGGTCTTTGGACACGAAACCACGTTCGACCTGAAAGTGCCCAACCTTCTCTTTGGACGCAAATGAAGTGTCCTACCCGCACTTTGGACGGGGAGCTGTGTCCAAACAAAGAAATATTCACCATAAATCAGGAATTGCGTCTGGCAACCTGAAATTTGGTATGATACTAGCCTGACTGAATTTTCAGTTTGATAATACTATTTTCATTCATGGGAAAATTCTAAAACGTGGCCAAAAACGTTTAGAATAAAAAGTGGTACGAACATTCTTATGGGTTCTTTCAACTTATTTTCGTCATAACTATTTCACCTCATGCAATATCACTTTATTCTTTCATCTTATTCTACAAAGTCTCAGCTTTCAAACGGTATAAAAACAAATCCATTAATCCAGATATCTCGGGGTGAAATAAATGATCGACAAAGAAAAAAACTCAGCTGGCAGGGTTGGGGTGAGGGAGAGCGGGTGGAGGGGAGGCGAAGCAGAAATGGTTCTGTTGGTGTCAGGAGGGTCGGACCGGGAAAGTGTTTACAATAAAAGGAATGCCATAATTATTTTTAAGGAATGACGTTGATTTGAACACATGACACATTTTGGTCTTCGCGTGGATGTTTACTGCTGACAACCTCGAACCACCACAGGAGAAAGGTGAACCAATATATTTACACATAACTATCACATTTTGAATTATATTATCCATGGTCACTATTAGTTACGAAAGATATTTGGTTTTCTCCTAGTTTATTTCCCATAATTCTGCAGTAAACAAACTTTAGTAATCATAATATCTCTTCGTTGCTAACAACACAGTATCGTCCTTCGTTACTAGCATATGTAGTCCTTTAAAAAAACGAATAATCCACAGTTTTCTTTCATGATCTCTATATGGTCATTAACTAATATAATAAATAGCAAACAGGAAGTACGAGAGCCCTGTCGTACCCCCAACAAGGCAGTCATTATAGTAATTCCTATTACACTTTCCGTCACTTGATACAAGGCAACCAGAGGTAACTACAACACCATCCCACATATTAATCTCTATTACAATTGGAAAAAAATACATCTGTGTAATAAATCATATGTTTTTGAGAATTCGACAAACGCCACAAACAATGTCAGTTTCTTACACCAAACAGTGTCTATGAGCAAATGAAGGGTAACAATATGTTCCAAACAACCCCCGGTTTAGTCTTTTGCACAACACCACGTAACAGAGTTTAGCTCTTTCATTAATTACGTTAATACCATAGTAACTGTTTGCATTTTTCTTATTTCCCGTTTAAGAAATAAACACTTTAGCCTTACTCCAAGAATCGATGTAGGCACCCGCTAATAATACAGTAATAAATAGAGCAGTTACTGAAAGAAGTCACTGGACAGACAAGAACGAAGAAAACCTGGAGAGATTACATCTGGCCCATAAGCTTTGTCTGGTCTCATTTTTTTATTTGCTTCTTAACCTCTGTGGGGGAAATAGGTTCATCTAACAGGGTAATTGTTGTGGCAATTCCATAATCAGTAGGGGAAAGCCTTGTTTTATTATTGACTAAGTTAAATAGGTTTTCAAAATGAAATTTAAAATCCTCATCGCTTGGGCAACAAGGCTGGACTCCCGTCCAATTTCCATACTCGCCCCTCCAATCACTATCTATCCACACTCGTGGGTCGTCATCATCTCTCAGCAATCTCTCCCACCTTCCTAAGCCACCTCCATCATTATCGTTATCATCACGGGAAAAAGGCCTCTAACGCATCTGCTTTTCTCGGCACAGTCATATATGGCATCGGAAATATTCAGTACAAAACTATTTATATCCTGGTCTCCTTCGGAACGTATGTTTGTGATATATTTTCTGTAAATAATTGTTTATTAATCTGACTAATGTTGTTCGATTTTATAATAAACGCATGCGTTCCTCCTCACTCTGTTATAAAGGACAGCATAATCACCCAATTGAGTTGCTAGCGATAAAATATTCTCTCTATCAGTATCATCCATCAAAACACCAACAGCTAAGGGGGCATGGTCAGGAGATTGGACATCTCTTCTTATTACTGAGAATTTACATTTCTTATTCACTACTTTCGGAGACGTTACACAGGTGTCTAGTCTGATAACCACGTACTATGTCTCGTAAATGTTTTACCTCCAAGAAAATGATGCTCACATGACTTTATAAACTACGGTAACATACTGTTAGTGGTAGGTGGTAACGACCGCCATCCACTCGTCCGATGTGCGCTGCCTACTTCTTCCTTCACCTTTATCATTCTTTTTCTGTGTTTGTCCTCCTCTCTTCCTATTTCTTCCATCTTTCCTGCCACCTTTATTGTTCTTCTTTCCATTTCAGGTGGCTTTACATTGAGTGACAAGCCTGTTGGTTTCCTGTAAGCCAAGAAATCATATACAACGCTGGGTGATAACCATATAACCAACCCATACGTATTCCCTACGGGTCAACCAGTGGGTTGGTGTAGGGTTATTGACTCTCCCCCTAAAACAATTAACTCAGACAAACGGCCACCCCTTACAGGATTTTGGCGTTTGGCTATAGATAGATAGATAGAACATATTGTCAATAAATACTGCTAATAAAATGTTTGCGTTGTTATTAGCAACAGAAACAATATCACCAATATCCGTCCATCCATCATCCAATCCTACGTTGCCCCATGAGGAGCGTAGGAGCCCGGGGCTAGGCAGTTGGTCCTGACAATTAAGATGAGAGTGACCAGCCTCACCCATCCCTGAGTGGCATTACGGGAACCAAAAAAAAAAAAAAAAAAAAAAAAAAACTTGGATATAATCCTTCATCGGCTCAATCCGATTGGAGCGCAACAATTACCCACTAAACCACCAGGCGCCAAAATCACTAATATCAAAATATGAGGAAGACATAGCATCCAGAAACTTAGATTTAATCATTTTTTCCGAATCCTGCGTTCATGTCACCAACAATTAAATACTCATTTTTCATATAATTTGGAATAAGTTTTTCCTGAACTGAGGCTAATGAGTCATGTGAGTGATATTTTGAGTCACAAGGGGGTATGTAACAAAACACACACACACACACACACACACACACACACACACTCGCATCCCTCAGACAGGTCATTAACAGCACTCCTGATCACCTTGTTTCATTCTGGGCTCTAACAGCTAATTTTGCGTCTAACTAGCTTTTACTCCATCTATCAATCTATCTATTTATCTACAATCTACCTATCTATCTTTCTGTCTGCCTATCTATCTATCTATCTCTATCCATCTGTCTGTCTATCTATCTTTATCTATCTGTATGTCTGTCTATCTACCTACTCATTTATCTATCTATCTATAGCCAGACGCTTTAATCCCTGAAGGGCAGGTCACAAAACTTATCGTCGCCGTGCCACCCACTTCGCATCAGGTTGTCCTTCATTCAGCTCGCATCCTCCTCTCCCCTGGTCCTACTATTTCCTTGTCACCTTAACTTGACCTAGACTGAAGTCCTTTTGCAGCTTATTTCATGTTGCTGAGTGGCGGGAAAAAACACTGTCGTGGTTTTATAGTCTTTCCATAGCACTTCTTCGTGACTAGTACCATACTCTAGTGTTAATCTTTGCTCAGCATTGAAGGTGGAGAATTGGTCAGTTTTTGGCCAAATTACAGTAAATGGGAACGGTACTATTCTAAAATAGTTTCATTAGCTCCGCCAAGGAGGCTATGTTTTTGCCAGGGTTGGTTTGTTTGTCTGTAAGTATGTTTGTTAGCAGGATTACTCAAAAAGCTATGATCGGATTTAGCTGAAATTATCTGGAGGCGTAGGGTGTGGCCCAAGGAGGAATCCATTAGAGTTTTGTGGCGATCCGGATCATCATCCAGATCCAATAATTTTTTGTTTGTTTGTTTGTCCACACTATATCCCCAAAAGTTCTCAATGAATTTCAATGAAATTTAGTGGAAGGGTTTGTTCAAGTAAAAATGTATTAAATTTTGGGGTGCAATAGCATTTGCCTAGGTATGTACTCTTTTAGTGCTTTTTAGTTCATATCCAGACGGACTCCCCAAACTGGAGAAATTTCATACAGCCTTCAAGAACTTTCGCTACTGTGGCGCTCCCCTAAAGGTAAGGTGAAGTTGGGGAAAGGCATCATGAGAGCTTAGCCGTGGTGCTCATCTCCGTAACTTAGGGCTTTGAGCCTGTGGCGAGTTATGCATCCAATATCCTGGGATACAAGGCCAGTGCATCATCCAGGTTTCCACAGTTACCTCCCCTAAGTGTTACCTAGGTACTCATGGTGCCCACCACCCACAAAAGTTATATGCACACCTGAGCCCAGTGACACCAGCTGCCCGCACCAGGATTCCAACCCGGGAGCTAACGGGCCAGCAGCTTCCCAGTCAGCGATGTTAATCACTCAGTCGTTTAGAAATGGCTAGGAAAAAAATGTTTAAGAATGAAGAAGAAAACAATTAATTTATAAGAAATATTCGTCATACACGGTTTCTCTCAAAACTATTTTGTGGCAGGGAGGGGCACCTACCATCCACTCACTCGATGTAGTGTTCCCTTCCGGTGACTATATTTAATGCTAAGTCAAATGATTTCCTGTATTCCAGGACACCATTTGGTGCGCTGAGGGGGGTAACTATATAACAAACTGACGCCTGGTGATCTTGTGGGTTAAGGCGATCTAACTGGATGTACCAAATGATTCCTGTGGTGTTGTGGTTTATGAGACTCCAACCAGATGGGTCCCGGAAGGGTTTATATCTGGGGCGGTGGTTGCGATTTACTGTTTAAGTAATACCACTCAGAAGCGCTTGAGACTAGACGCCCTCCCCTTAAATACTGGGACTGAGTAGCCTAGCCCCTGGTTCCTACGCTCCTGATGAACAGAAAAAGGGTGGATAGTGGACGGATGGATGGATGGATGGAGAGAGAGAGAGAGAGAGAGAGAGAGAGAGAGAGAGAGGGAGAGAGAGAGAGAGAGAAGGAGGGGGACAATGATATATATATACGGGGCGACGATTTTAAAAAGATCAAAGACTGGACAATCTGAGAGACTGCAGAAAAGGAAAATTCAACAAAGCTCTCTACCATGTCTTCCCCCCCCCATCTCTCTCTCTCTCTCTCTCTCTCTCTCTCTCTCTCTCTCCCTCTCTCTCTCTCTCCCTCTCCCTCTCTCTCTCTCTCCCTCTCTCTCTCTCTCTCTCTCTCTCTTTGAGCTACAGAGTCACAGCTTTTCTCACCCATTCCTTTGACAGGCTATCGAGGGATTAAGTGAAATGCCTATTGATCCTGTGTTGATGCATTGTTAACTATACATTTACATAAACAACACTCTCTCCACTTAAATTGGCTTAGCATTGATGTAAACTCTGTTCTGCTCGTTTTAAATTGACATAAATATATAAGTAAACTCTGCTCCATTCACATCAAATTGGTCTAACATTTACGTGAACTACACTTTATATTGGTCTATCCTTTTCATAAACGACACTTGAAATTGGTCACACATTTGCGTACTACTCACTTTAAATTGGTCTAAATTTTACGCGAATTTCACTCCACTTAAGCTGGTCTAAAACTGCCATCGTTCCTTACTTAATACTCAGCTTTAAGAAGACATTTGTATTCGAATATGATGATAGTCACGAAGAAGTGCCATGGAAATGATGCGAGGTAATTTTATTAGCTTATTCTGCCACAGAGCTGTAACACGAGATTAACATTAAATGATTTGCCAGTCACGAGGAAGTGCGAAGGACATGATGCATGATAACCGCAGTTTCCCACTGAGCTGTGAAGTCAGATGAAGCAAGGGCCAAACTATTACTACTACCACTACTACTACTACTACTACAACTATTTTTTTTTAATCACCTCCATCCATTGGGGAATTATATTGTGAAGATCAAAACCAACCTTGCTAATACAGTTAACCATTTGGAGTTGTAATGTGAAGATAAACACTAACCCTCATATTACAATCCGTTGGCCCCAAGCACGCCAACGGCTGTGGTTACCAACCATCTACTATTACTATTGTTATTATATTTTTTATTAATTGATATTACAGCATAAATAAAGACATTAAACTATTGGAGTCGCTGGTCTATGCGACTCTTGACCACTACCACTACTACTACTACTACTACCACCGCCGCCGGCACCACAACCATCACCACTATTACTACTCCTAATTCGCGTGTCTACCATCTCTCAAAATCATGCCTCTTCCTCCCTGGGCACGGTGGATAATATTGACTATAGGAGCATCTGTTGTGAGGGAAAGGGGTTTGGTTAGATATATGGAGCAGGCTTATATTAACTCAAGAACAAGGCCAGATGACGGGCTGGGGAGGGAGACAGAGTTTCGTGGGGGGAGAGGGGAAGTAGTAGTAGTAGTAGTAGTGGTGGCGGTGGTGATGATGGTGGCAGTAGTAGTAGTAGGGGAAGTGCTATTGGTAGGAATGGTAGTAGTGGTAGTCGTGGTGGTGGTGATATTAAAGCTTCCCACATCGCTGTGGGAAGGTTTATTATTCTTGTCAGTATCATAATTATTCTAACTTATTTTAAAAATGCTATATGTTAAAGGCTATTCGGCCTAGAGCCTTCAAACTTGGTCAACTTTGTCGGACAGCTGTCTGCTTCTTAGGCCAAATGTGGCAATCCGTCACCAGGTCTGCGGATATCATGCGGAACACAGAAAAGTGAGTTAGCCACGTTATCTCAAGAACCGCTTTAACGAGGAAGCTGAACTTTTACAACAATATAACCTTCAGGCGGAAGCAGTGAGAAAAGGAGTATGGTTTTGATCGGCTGTTAATTCTCTGAGATTGCCTAGGGTAAAAAATTGGGTCTTTTCCGGATATTCTGGATGTCACCTAGTTTTTTTCTCTTTGAAAGTTGGTTTGAAACAGGGATGTGTCATGTCTCCGTGGTTGTTCAATCTGTACATGGATGGGGTAATAAAAGAGGTACAGCTCCGGACAGATGAAACGGCTACACCCCATCCACCAGCGACTTGGTTTGGGTCTCAGTGGTTCTGGTAACAGTTGCAGGTGGAGGGAGGGGGGATGCGGGAGGGTGAGGAGGGGAGAAATGTGGGCGGAGTTATATAGGGGGTAGTGTGGGAGGGTGAAGAAGCAGCACAGTCTGGCTGGTAGGAGGGGGAGACGAATGGTTGGGTAGCGGAGACGAGAGTCTGCTGGAGGGTAAGACAGGTGAGTGTGATTAGATGAAAAGAAAGTACAAAAAATAAATTATTATAATATCTGCTGCATATATTGCATTTTATCTACTAAATAAAAACACTATATTATTCACCACCGGATTTGGGTCTCCTACTCATTATTATTATCCTTTGGATATTAGGCAATAAATAAAGATATTGGACGGTCTTTCGGACCCGAACCAATTTTTTCATAACTTTTTTCTTCAGCTATTTCCGTATTCCTATTATCCCTCGTGCTTGAAGTCCCCCTTTTTATCACTTTCTCCTACGCCCTACATTTTTTTTTAGGCATAAGGCAGTTTAACTTTCTCTTTAAATAACCATATTTGTCAACAAATATTCCTTTCATTAATCTATTTAATTACCTGTTTTCTTTCAATATGCATTTGTCTAATAATGGGTGTTACACCTTAATTGGCGCCGCTATTTGACGTTTTGAATAAATTTGGTCTAAATTTACGCATATATTGCAGTCTCTCTCAAGTAGGCTGGCAACCTCACACATCCGCCCCCTGCTTTCTCCTTCTCTCGCTACCCGTTCCCTCCTTTCCTTTTGTAGTACTGTTTATCTATTCTTTCTCATATTTTTAACCTCATTCCTTCTTACAAACTTTTTGTGCCATAGGAATTTCTCCCTTATCACCTACAGTCCTACTACATGAAAGTGGAAAAAACTGCCATCGGGAAAAGAATAACTGGAAATTTATGGCGAAGGTTACGATATTAGTTATTTAGAATGAAAGTGTTGGCAGATACTCATTCTTGACGTGATTATCGCAGCCACAGCATTTCGCCTTCATAAAAGAGAAGAACTATAGGTTTCATGCATTACCTCCTTACGTCCAGCATTACTGTGCAGAACGCCATGTATAACACATTAAGGACCACAAGGACAGT
This sequence comes from Coenobita brevimanus, assembly GCF_032717465.1. Lineage (NCBI taxonomy): Eukaryota > Metazoa > Arthropoda > Malacostraca > Decapoda > Coenobitidae > Coenobita > Coenobita brevimanus. The sequence goes on from NC_137019.1 coordinate 34,795,586, forward strand.
ACTGGTAGTCATCGTGATTCTCATGAATCTCTCCATAGGCTATTAAAAACAGTGCTTTATGCTCAACTTCAGAATTATGTTCTCATCATGGCAATGATAGGCAAAGATAATAAAATCAATATATACAATCAAATTATCATTTATTATACAACAAAGCTGAAACTGGCTCCGTGCTACCTGAAGAAAATTAAATACCTGATCATATATATATATATATATATATATATATATATATATATATATATATATATGGATGATGCCATGTCGTAGCGCTTAAGGGAATAACAGGGATGACGACGGTGATAATTGTCGCAAGGGAACGAGATGAAAGGAAAATTTCCTCTTCCTGAAGTAAATTCTAATGGACAGTAATAATTCGAGACCCAGTTTATTGACAATAATTTTTATAGATCTGCATGTCGCCGTTATTGCGTCTCGGAACATTTCGGTAGATGATATAACTGATATAAATTGATAAATGGGTAGAGAGATATCCTTATCGTCTATATTACATGATAAGTATGATATAGTAATGATAATCTGTCCTGATAGAGTAAATCTTGGTGTGACGGAAGGGTATTTGTAAAGCGAACTAATTTATACCAGACTGTATCAGAAGTGTTTCTTCTTCGTAAATTGAAGCTCGATGAATACTCTAGACTGTATGCCAGGAAGCAGGTGACCTTGGTGTTTCTTATGAGGGATCCGGTTCGTGGCATAGTATGGAGGATGCATAGAGCTCAAATTTATCAAACAGATAGTATCCTCGTAACTGGCCACCTCTTCAACCACTTCCTGAAACTCAGACATGGAGTACCGGGGTGAGAATAACGCCCTAATGACTAATACACCACAAACACATGGATATTTATACATCAACGAGAAACGACTGTGGTTCACCTGTATTTTCTATGGACTGCAATAAACACCGTTACTCAGGGCAGACCACCATTTCCATGTTTTGTCAGTATATACTGAGATGAATCATTCTAATCGAATCAGGTAGATCCTCTCCCTCACCTGAGACAGTGGCATACTGACATGTGAATTAATTGTCATGTCTGGTTATTCTTTAGAAACATTAAAAAAAAATAATTACTTTTTGTTTACCTGTAGAAACAAATAAAATAGTAGTTAGAGGACAAACTTGTGTCACGTGACACTATGCGAAGTCGTTAGGTTTCCTGCCATGAACAGAGGTGTTAACAGAGGTATCAGCCACCCCGGGGCATCAGTCACACCGATTCAGAATGGAGGCAAGACGTAGAGAGGCAAGACGGAGAGAGACAAGAGAAAGGAGGATTGGTTTAAGAGGGCGCATTGTAGGGATGCGTGAAGCCGGGCAGTCCATCCGAGCCATCGCTAACACCCTGGGAATTTCCACCAACACTGTCCAAAGGTGGATAAGAAGGTGAGTGTAGATATAGTTCCTCTAATAATAAATAACACAACCGTCAGTTTAGGAGTTAAAGACACATAAGGTTTATGAAATAACACCACATCATGTTCTTCCTGACCTTACTATATAATACATTTACTCTATTTCCTTCCGTCTGGCCAACGCAAGTTTAAATATGGTAACATCGCATTGCACGCTCGTGATTGGCGGAACAAATGTGGTCCTTTACCCTTGGCTTGTTAAGATAAATCTTTAAAATTTATGCCTTCATAAATGTATTTTTATTAATCTTTGTGTCGTTGAGTAATAAAATTACGTTAACGAAGGCATAACTTAATTGTTCATCTCAATAAGTAAAACGTAATCAACATATGTTCGGTAATCACGAACTGCCAATGCGATAGTGTCATATTTACAAATAATGCCACAATCACGTAGGCTTGACGAAATAAAATAGTATATATTGTAACTGTTTAGGGATGAAAGTTCGCATGGCAACAAGTATACCACCCTAACCCTCCTCATCCTGCCGCAACACGTCACATAAGACATATAGAACAACACCTTCACACTATCCACGAACATATCACACCAGACGCAAACATACACATAAATAATCTAGACATACATAACCCCCTCACTGCTCCCATACTAGTCGAAGAAGTCAAGTCTATGCTCGCTAGAACTCCAAAGAAGGCGCCGGGTGCCACAGGCATCGGACATCACATACTCAAACACCTCCCAGACACATTCATAAATGCACTTACACACTTATACAACGCTGCCTTGGCATCCGGCTACTTTCCGGACTCGTTTAAGACCGCGACAGCTACTCTAATCCCTAAAAAAGACAAGACAACAACAGACCCTTTAAACTTCAGGCCCATTAGTTTACTAGAAGTGTTAGGAAAAACTTTCGAACGAATCATCAACATTAGATTACGGCAATACTTAGAAGACGAAAACCTTCTTTCCCCCAGACAGTTTGGTTTCAGACCTAGACGATCCACACAGGACGCCCTAAACATCATCACCAATTACTTACATATCAACCAAAACATCCGCAATGCATACAAGACAGCCCTTATTACTCGTGACGTAAAACGTGCATTTGACTCTGTTTGGCACGCAGGCCTGAAGTACAAAATCTGCGAACAATTCAACTTTCCTTCACTCATTAAAAAACTACTTTGCAATTTTCTAGACAACCGCACAATGCGCATTAAATTTAAAAATAATTACTCAGACTTTTTCCAGCTTCACGCAGGTGTCACCTCAGGGCTCCGTCCTTGCACCCACCCTCTACACACTGTACACAAATGACATCCCCACCCCACTACATGACGATTCACTCACCATTCAATACGCAGACGACATTACTCAACTTGTACGATCAACGACAATTGACGGAATTACGAACAAAGCGAGCGTAGAGCTGGATCGAATTGCACGATGGGAGCAGAAGTGGCGGATTCAAGCGCATCCCTTGAAATGCACAGTAACATATTTTCGTATTAAATCAGCCAACCCCCGCCCACTTTTTCTAAATTCGCGTGACCCCGATCGCGTTCCCATTCCCATTAGGAATACTTGCACCGTACTTGGTCTTACATACGATAAAAACTTCAAATTTCATCATCACATACGAGGCAAGGCAGGCGTGGCTGGCACTGCATTAACACAAATATACCGATTCCGTAGTGCAACACCATCAACTAAATTTCATTTGTATAAAGCACTGATCAGACCACTGCTCACGTATTCACCATTAAGCCTATCTCTTTCGGCCAAAAGCAACATTCTAAATTTACAGAAAGTTCAAAATAAAGCCATACGTTGGGCACTGAGCATACGGTGGGATGATTTTATCACCAACATACACTGTCATGAACGCGCCAACATTCCACCCATCAACACTTACCTTCACCACCTACAACAAAAACAAATCACCAAACTCACCGACGTTCACACTGACTTCATCGACTTTTTCACCCGGATCACACCCCCCACACGACCTCTAGCCAACCTTTTCCACCCTGACGCAAGACCTCCACCCACCCCATTCTTTACTTAATTACCACTAATTTATTTATTATTGACCCTTTCATTAATTATTAAGTCACACCAGCAACTCATTAAACTTAAACCACCCCTACACCCACTATCAAATCACGGCAGCCACGCATTCACACGCCATCCTCATATCCAGCACCCCAGACCCCGACCTTGACCACCCCATCAAGATAACCACCTTCCTCCACCCCTCCCCTTTCCTTAATCCCCTACCCAAGCCCCCTAGGGCTACAACACCTTACCCCAACACCCCTATCCTACCATCCTATCCCAGGCTCCGGAGCCGGAAAAATCAGATGAACCTGAGAGGCAGCCAATAAGCCAATGCTTGGCAGAGAAAGCCGTAGCGACTCACTCCTCCCTCCCTTAAGTAACAACACTGTGCACGTGCGAGACCCCCCCCCCTCCCCAACACCAAACACACGCACGTTGGGTTAAGCCCCGACACTCTTTCTCTTCGTCTAAATTCTTCCTCTCCTACTATTTTTATAAAAAAAAAAAAAAAAAAAAAAAACATGCACCTTACACAATGCAACCAGGAACTGATCTCTCAGTAAGGCCGGGAGACTAAAACTAAGGCCTAGTTCCTGCCACCACGTGTTGTCGTCGTCCTGGTTGCATTACACTCATCACACATATACACAATCATTCTTTACCTTCCTTCCTTTCCCCCCCTTTTCTATACGTCATTGTTGTTGTTGTTGATGAAAGTTTTAATGTGTAGACAACTAAACTAGAAAACACGCATCCCGGATAATGTTAGGGTAAGGACTGCAGGTCTACATTAAGTCAGGTGCGACTGTGTTGAATGATTCATGTAAAATCTAATGCCAGACTACTCCTCCCAAAAGCCTCGTTCCCTAGTTTAGCCCTCAAAAATTGAGTAGGAGTAAGTAGAGCGGTTATTAAGACAAATTAGATAAAGAAAACTACACAGAAAAATCAGATGAAAATGTCACTGTCATATCATAAATATGTAACTGGTGGCAACGAGGTGGTTATCTCGTATCTGAGACTGATACTCGGGTCGGTGGAGTAGGTGGACAATTTTCCGAGCCAACTGTGTTCCTGATCGCGTAGCAGAAAGTAGAAACTCTGATGTAAAACCGGGGGTTGCACCCTCATATAAGGTGCCTAATTCGCCGTGAAATACTAATATATATATATATATATATATATATATATATATAATTTTTTTTTTCACGTAGTTTAGGGCCTGCCATAATCTACGTGACTTTGAGCTTTCTTGTGTAGGGGAAGAAGGTCGAATGTCGCCTAGTTTTTCAAAGAGGGTAATTCAAACAGGACTAAGTAAACAGGATATCAAATTTGGGATTCTGGCCAGTAAGCTCCTTCTGCTCTACACGCCTCAAATATGAATAGTATTTTTCATTGAAATATATTTGAACAGGTTTCTGTATGATGAGTTTCCTATGTGGAAAGAATTTGTGGTTTCTGTGTTACATATAAGAAATTACCCAAAGTTTTCTTTTATCATGGCATTTTTTATCAATAACCATGATCAACACTATGAACTCTAAATTTAAATTTGTTTGCCAGAGCAGAGAACACTGACTGGTATGGCAACCTACCACGGGGAAGACCATCACGGTGCACTACTCCTGCTCAGAGGCAAAATATTGTGCAAACCGCAGAAGCCGATCCACAGACAAATGCGGTAGCCATAAGGGAATCGCTGCATCTTGATGTCAGCGAGAGGACTGTAAGACGAGTGCTGCACGAAGCGGGGTTGCATCATAGGACCCCAGCAAACAAGGAATTTCTGAATGACCAACATCGCGAGGGAAGGCAACGGTTTGCCCAACAATATGTTGACAAGCCAGAGGATTTTTGGAAGAGAGTGATATGGACAGATGAGAAAAACTTCTCCTCTTCGTGTCACGGAAAGCGCCACTGATGGAGGAGGAATAATACTCGGTGAGTATAATTTCTGAGGTTTTTGCTTCTATAAACTAAACTATTCAGTCATACATGACCATAAGAATATATAAATAATTACTGCAGGGGGAAAACCAGTTTAGTTACAACGTCAGCGACATCAATAAAATAGTTACTAATAAGAGTCCATGCACAGTAAATTACTTTGGGTATATAGGGTTACGCAGTGTTTGAATTAGTGACTGTAAAACATTTTCCCAAAACAAACAAAAACTTTAAATACTAATGGGATGGAAAGATCACGCTGGCATGAAGTCAACAACTTTAAATAATACCCACACTAGACAGACGTTGATTTTTCCCTTGGGAATCCTAAAAGTGGTAAATGTAATAACTCTACGTGCTTACATTCAAAATGCATATTCACTTAGTATGTGTCACTGCTACCATACCAACCTGAACTATGGCACACAGACTGACAAAGACAACCTACCAAATCTTATCCCTAGCGAACAGGTTATTTAATGATCTGTTACTCATACATATAGATATCATCTTTGCATATTTCGCACCATCAATTTAGGCTCCCCTACGTAATCAATATTTATCCTACCATTGTTCAGTTAGTAACCCTATAAATGAACTTCTATAAGGCAACCACGCATTTCACATGCTTGTTCTTTAGTGTAGGCTATTCCTCAGTTGCACTGAAGTAAGACAGGCATTCATGGCATGTCATTAACATTTCCCAATATTGTTAAGAACCTCTTGTTAGCATAAAACAAATATGCAATTATACCTTGAAGATTATTAATGCTAGTCTCCTTCTTTCAACAGATACAACCAGGAAAACGTATTTCAAGTGGCCAGGAGTGGACACGTGAACGTAAATATTTGGGGGTGGGTAAGCTGGCATGGGATGGGTGACATGCACCACATAGAGGGTCGGTTCAATTCCGAGAAGTATATTGATATACTTAATAACTTCTTTCTGCCCTCATTTTCTGCCAGCAACCATCCCTTTCCTACTGGTCCAGTATATTTTGTCCAGGACAGATGCCCCGTTCACCAGGCTCGCGTGGTCCAGAAGTGGTTCCAGGAGCACCCTCGCTTCCAGCTTCTGCCCTGGCCCAGTAAGGGTGCGGACTGCAACCCCATAGAAAATATCTGGGGATCAATGGTAACTTCGTGGGAGCCTGAACAGGAACGCACACCCCAGGAGCTACTGGACCACACCCGGCGAGTATGGGAAGTCTTCCGGGGTAAACCTGACCTTGTGAAATGTCACACAGGTAATATACAAAGACTTCTTCAGGCTGTGATCGAAAAGGATGGTGGATGGACAGGATACTGAGAGGTAGTAAGTGTTAAGTCTCATTGCTCTCATTGCTCTTGTTATTATATGAAATATATATGTTGTTAGCTGTGCAAATAACACGCACACACAATTATATATATATATATATATATATATATATATATATATATACTGTATATATATATATATATATATATATATATATATATATATATATATATATATATATATATATAATCATACAGGCTCTACACTTATGAAATTTAACATCGAGTAACCCTATATGCCCAAAGTAATTTCCTCTGCATGGACGGACGTTGTAACGAAACTGGTTGTCCCCCTGCAGTAATTATTAATATATTTTTATGGTCATGTATGACTGAATAGTTTAGTTTATACAAGCGAAAACCTCAGAAATAATACTCACCGAGTATTATTCTTTCTCCAGCAGTTGCGCCTTCAGTGACACACTTCCAAAAATAATCTGGCTTGTCAACATAACGTTTGCTAGGGTCCTGTGATGCAACCCTGCTTCGTGCAATACTCTTCTCATAGTTTTTTCGCTGATATCATGGTCTGTGCATCGGTTTCTGTGGCATGTAGTGCAACATGGTGGTTTCCGTGTGGTAGGTTGCCATGGTAGTTAGTGTCCTCTGCTTTACCCAACACAATAAATTTTAAATCAAACAGTGTTGTTCATGGTTATTAATATATATATATATATATATATATATATATATATATATATATATATAGGATCATATATTTAATTTCTTCAGGTTACATGTGATTGTGTGAGCTGGTTACACCCTTGAGACTGCAGCACGGAGGCAGTTTGAGCATTGTTGTATAATAAATGATAATTTGGTTGTATATATTGTTTTTATTATCTTTGCCTATCATTGCCATGATGAGAACATAATTCTGAAGTTGAGCATAAAGCACTGTTTTTAATAGCCTATGGAGAGATTCATGAGAATCACGATGACTACCAGTACTGTCCTTGTGGTCCTTAATGTGTTATACATGGCGTTCTGCACAGTAATGCTGGACGTAAGGAGGTAATGCATGAAACCTATAGTTCTTCTCTTTTATGAAGGCGAAATGCTGTGGCTGCGATAATCACGTCAAGAATGAGTATCTGCCAACACTTTCATTCTAAATAACTAATATCGTAACCTTCGCCATAAATTTCCAGTTATTCTTTTCCCGATGGCAGTTTTTTCCACTTTCATGTAGTAGGACTGTAGGTGATAAGGGAGAAATTCCTATGGCACAAAAAGTTTGTAAGAAGGAATGAGGTTAAAAATATGAGAAAGAATAGATAAACAGTACTACAAAAGGAAAGGAGGGAACGGGTAGCGAGAGAAGGAGAAAGCAGGGGGGAGAATGTGTGAGGTTGCCAGCCTACTTGAGAGAGACTGCAATATATGCGTAAATTTAGACCAAATTTATTCAAAACGTCAAATAGCGGCGCCAATTAAGGTGTAACACCCATTATTAGACAAATGCATATTGAAAGAAAACAGGTAATTAAATAGATTAATGAAAGGAATATTTGTTGACAAATATGGTTATTTAAAGAGAAAGTTAAACTGCCTTATGCCTAAAAAAAAATGTAGGGCGTAGGAGAAAGTGATAAAAAGGGGGACTTCAAGCACGAGGGATAATAGGAATACGGAAATAGCTGAAGAAAAAGTTATGAAAAAATTGGTTCGGGTCCGAAAGACCGTCCAATATCTTTATTTATTGCCTAATATCCAAAGGATAATAATAATGAGTAGGATACCCAAATCCGGTGGTGAATAATATAGTGTTTTTATTTAGTAGATAAAATGCAATATATGCAGCAGATATTATAATAATTTATTTTTTGTACTTTCTTTTCATCTAATCACACTCACCTGTCTTACCCTCCAGCAGACTCTCGTCTCCGCTACCCAACCATTCGTCTCCCCCTCCTACCAGCCAGACTGTGCTGCTTCTTCACCCTCCCACACTACCCCCTATATAACTCCGCCCACATTTCTCCCCTCCTCACCCTCCCACATCCCCCCTCCCTCCACCTGCAACTGTTACCAGAACCACTGAGACCCAAACCAAGTCGCTGGTGGATGGGGTGTAGCCGTTTCATCTGTCCGGAGCTGTACAAGGTAGGGTAGTGGATGTTGGAGTGGCCCTGGTGAGAGAGGATAGTGTTTGGAAACTCCCTGTACTGTTGTTTGCAGATGATACTGTGTTGTTGAGTGAAGACGAAGGGGAGCTGCAAGGCTTGGTGGATGAGTTTGAGAGAGTGTGTAAGAAACGGAACCTAAAGGTGAATGTAGGGAAGAGTAAAGTGATGGTATTTGAGAGAGATGAAGTTAGTGAATGTACAGCGAGGTTGGATGGTGAGGAATTGGAAAATGTGAGTACGTTTAAGTATGTGGGTAGTGTGATGAGTAAGGATGGAG
>NC_137019.1:34809727-34887227 GCF_032717465.1 Coenobita brevimanus
CTGCCCTGCCATGGACCTCCGCCACGTCCTGCCCTGCTCTCCCGCCCTGCCCAGTCCTGCATCCCTGTCCTGCCTTGCCCTCCTCTGCCAAGACCTGCCCTGTCCAGCCCAGCCCAGCCCTTCCCTTTCCTTCTCTGCCCTGCCCTGTCCTGTCCTGCCCTGTCCGTGATCTGACCTGACCTGCACTCCTACCTTAACCATCCCTGCATTCCTGCCGTACCCCACCCTGCACTTCTGCCCGACCCTGCCCTGTCCTGCTCTGCCTAGCCTTGCCCTGCATTCCTACCATGCACTGCCTGCACTCCTGCCCTGCTCTGCCCTATACTGCCCTGCCCTGGCCTTGTCCTGCACACCAGTCCTGCCCTGCTCTACTCTGCCTTATATCACTGCCCTCCTCTCTCTGCGCCCCTGCCTTGCCCTGCCTTGGCCTTCCTGCACACCTGCCTTGCCCTTCGCACCTGTTCCGCCCTACTCTGCACCCCTGTCCTCCCCTGTCCTGCTCTGCTTTGCCATGCCCTGAACATTTATCCAGCCCTGTCCTGACCTACCTTGCCCTGCCCTTCTCTGCTCTGCATCCCCACTCTGGCCAGCACCCCTGCCCTGCCCTGCATCCCTGCCCTGCATTCCATCCTGCCCTGCCCTGCCCTGCATCCTTGCCCTGCATCCTTGCCCTGCCCTGCCTTCTCCAGCCCTATCTTTTCCTGCAATCCTATCCTGCACTGCGTGGCCCTGGTCTGGCCTGGCCTGGCCTCCCCTACTTGTCACCCCTGTCCTGCTTTGTTCTGCCATGCTCTGCACCCTCACCCTACCTGAAGCCCTGTCCTGCATTCCTCTCCTTTCCTGTTCTACCCTGTCTTGCACCACTGCCTTACCCTGTCCAGCTGTGCCCTGCATTGTCCTGCATCTCTGTCCTACCCTGTACCCCTGCCCTGCCCTGCATCACTGTCTCCCCTGCACTGCCCTAGCATGCCCTGCCCTGCATCACTGTCTCCCCTGCACTGCCCTAGCATGCCCTGCCGTGCAATGCAACCCTTCTTTGTCCTACTCTATATTCTTGCCCTGTCCTGCTCTGCATCCCTGCCCTATCCTGCCCTACACTCCTCTGTTGCCCTGCCTTGCTCTGCCCTGCACCATTACCCTGCTCTCCCCTGCACTGCTCCGCCCTGTCCTAGTCTGCCCTGGCCTGCCTTCCTGCCTGCCCTGGCATCCCTGCCATGTCCTGATCCTTCCTGTCTCTCCATCAGTGCCCTTCAGTCCTAACTCCACCCTACAATACTGCCCTGTCCTGCACCCCTGTCCTGCCTGTTATGCACCGCATTCCTCTCCTGCCCGTCCTGCTCTGCATCTCTGAGCTGCCCTGCCTTGCATCATTCCTTGCCTTGTCCTGCTCTGCCCAGCGCTTCTGTCCTGCCCTGCGCTCCTTCCCTGCACCCGTGCCCTGCAATGCCCAGCCCAGCCCTACCCTGCCGTGCCCCGCTGTCTTGCCCTGCAGCGCCCTGCTCTGTCCTGATCTGTTTTGCCCAGCCATTCCCTGTAATCCATCCGTGCCGACCCTGTCCAGTAACCCTGCCATGCCTTACCCTGCCTTGTAACCCTGTCATGCCTTGCCTCTCCCTACCTCGCCCTGTCCTGCCCTGCCCTGCCCTGCCCTGCCCTGCTCTGTACCCTAACCTGCCCTGCATCCATGCCCTGCTCTACCCTGCAAACTGACCCATGCTGCTCTGCATTCCTACCCTGTCCTGCTTGCAGCTTTGCCCGGCCCTAAACCCTTGCCCTTCACCCCTGATCTTTCCTGCCCTGTGTCCCTGCCCTGCGTCCCTGCCCTTCCCTGCTCTGTACCCTCGCCCTTCCCTACCCTGTACCCCGCCCTTCCCTGTCCTGTGCCGCTGACTGCATTCCTATCCTGCCCTGTTTTGCCCTGCAATCCTGTTTTCCCCTACCCTACACCTCTGTCCAGCCGTGCCCGGTCGTGCCCTGCCTCCCTGCCCAGCTGCCTGCACCCCTGCCGTGTCCTGCCCTGCACCCGTGCTCTGCTATACATCTCTGGCATGTCCTGCCCTACCCTGCTCTCCCGTGCACTGCTGTGCACCCCTGCCCTGCAACCCTGCCCTGCTATACAATGCCGTGCATTCTTGCGCTGCACTGCCCTGCCAGGCACCCCTGCCTTGCGTTGCATTAGTGCCCTGCAATGGTCTGCACCCTTGTGCTGTCCTGATTTTTAACCCTGTCCTGCCGCCAGGGCCTGCATCCCTGCCCTCCCCTGCCCTACCTTTCCTGCTCTGCCCTGTTTTGCCCTGCTTTGCTCTGCTTTCCCCAGCCCAGCCCTACCCTGACTTGCCCTACCCCTGCCAACCCAGCCCTGTCACACCCTGTCCTGCCCTACCCTGCCCAACCTAGCTCTGTACACCTGCCCTTCACTCCTCCTTTGTCCTGCACCCCTGCCCAGCCCAGCCTAGCCTACCCCACCCCAGTCCTACCCAGCGCAGTCCAAACCAGCCCAGTCCAGCCCAGCCTTCCCTGTCCTGCACTGCCCTGCCCTGGTCTGCTATGTACAGTTGCCCTGCCCTACCCTGCCCAGTCCTGCTCTGCCCTGTGCACCTGCCCTGCACTCCTCCCTTACCCTGCACCCCTGCCCTGCCCTCCCCTGCACCCCTGCCCAACCCTCCCCTTCCCTGCCCCACTCACCCCACCCCAGCCTAGCTCAGCCCAGCCTTCCCCTATCCTGCCCTGCCCTGCCCTGCCTGCCCTGCCCTATTTGCCTTACCCTGCCATGTCCTGCTGTGCTCTGTTCTGTCCTGCCCTGCATATTGCCCATCCTTGTTCTGTAATCCTGCCCTGCCCTGCCCTGCCCTACCGTACACCCTGCACTGCACTACCCTGCCCTGCCCTGCCCTAAACTCTGGCCTGCCAAGTCCTGAATACTTGCTCTACCCAACCCTGCCCTACACCCTTTCCTGGCCTGTCCTGCTAGACATCCTACCCTGCCCTGCACATTGTCCTAGCCTGCCCTGCCATGCCCTGAACATTTGCCTTGCCCTGCCCTGTACCCTTGCTCTGTCATGCTCTGTCCTGCACTCCTACTTTGTCTTGCCCTACCCTGCACCACTATAATGCATCCCTGCCTTATCATCCCCTGCCCTCCCCTGTTCTTTACTCTGCCCTGCATCCTGGCTCGTCCTGTCCTGCCCCCTGCCCTGTTCTGCTCTGTCCTGCCATGCACACCTGCCCTCCCTTGCCTTACATAGCTGCCTTGCCAACAGCAGAGGTCAGGGCATGGAAGGACAGAGCAAAGCTAGACTGGGAAGGTAATAGCAGGGTGCGACAGGGTAGGGCCGGGTAAGGCCAGGTAGGGCAGGGCTGGGTCGGGTCGGGCTCAGCAAAGCAAGGCAGGGCAGAGCAGTGCAATGCAGTGCAGGGCCGGGCAGGGCCGGGCAGGGCAGGGCAGGGCAGGACGGAGCAGGGTCGGGCTGGTCTGGGCCGGGAGAGCCCTGGCCGCGCAGGTCTGGGCAGGCCTGGGTTGGACCTGACCGACAGGGAAAGGTTGGGGCTGCCCGGACCGGGCAGTGCTGAGCAGGACAGGGCAGGGCAGGGTAGGGCTAGACCGGACCAGGTAGGGCAGGGTACGGTTGGACTAGGCTGGACCGGGCATGGTAGGGCAAGGCTGGGCCGGGTCGGACTGGGCCGGGCCATGCAGGGCAGGGCCAGGCCAGGCCGGGAAGGACATTGTATGGTTACACAGGACAATGTAGGCCACGGCGCCGGGCTTCGTAGGGTAGGATGGGGCGGGGCAGGGTAGGGTGGGGTGGGGCTGGGTTGGGCCAGGCAAGGTAAGGCAGAGCCGGGCAGGGCAATACAGGGCTGGCCCGGATAGGGCACGGCAATGCAAAGCCAAGCAGGGCAGAACTGGGTAGGACCGGGCCGGACCGGGCCGTGCATTGCAGGGCGACACACGGTATGGAAGGACAGGCAAGGCAGGACCGAGCAGGACAGGGCTGGGTAGGGCCGAACAGGGCAGGGCCGGGCAGGGGCAGGCAGGGTAGGGCCGGGTAGAGTCTGGTAGGGCAGAGTCTGGTAGGACAGAGTCTGGTAGGGCAGAGTCTGGTAGGGCAGAGTCTGGTAGGGCAGAGTCTGGTAGGGCAGGGTCGGGCAGGGCAGGGTCGGGCAGGGCAGGGTCAGGCAGGGCAGGATCAGGCAGGGCAGCAGCCAGCAGGGCAGGGCAGTAGCGGGCAGCACCTGGATGTACCAAGCAGGTTCAGGTAGGACGGGGCCGGGCAAACCCGGGCAGTGTTTGACCAGTCTGGATTGGGCCAGGCCAGATAAGGCCGGGCTTGGCAGGGTCGGGCAGGGTTGGGTCGGGCAGGGCCGAGTAGGGCTGGGTTGGGTCTGGCAGGGTCGGTTCTGGAAGGGCAGAATAGGGCAGGAGCGGACCGGACCGGGCCGAACAGGACCGAGCTGGGTCGTATATGGCAGGGTAACACACGGCAGGGCTGGATCGGACCGGACCGGGGCGGGCAGAGTAGAGCATGGCCGGGCTGAACAGGGCAATACAGGGCTGGGCAGGGAAGTGCAGGACCAGGAAGGGCAGATCAGGGCAGGACAGCAGCGAGCTGTGCAGGGCAGCAGCGGGCAAAGCCAGGAAGCACCAAGCAGGTACAGGCAGGACAGGACTTGGCAGGGCAAAGTAGGGCTGGGCTGGGCCAGGCAGGGCAGTGCAGGCTCGTGCAGGACCAGGCAGGGCAGATCAGGGCAGTTCAGGTCCGGGCCGGGACGGACCGGGCTGTGAATGGCAGGGCAAGGCAGGGCAGGGTCGAGCAGGCCAGGAAAAGGCAGGGTAGGGCCAGGCAGGATCAGGGAGGGCAGGGCAGGACAGGGCAAGACAGGGCTGGGCAGCAGCGAACAGGGCAAGGCAGTAGTGGGTAAAGTCAAGAAGCACAAGCAGATACAGGCAGGGAAGGACTGGGCAGGGAAGAGTAGGGCTGGGCAAGGCAGAGGAGGGCACAACAGATCCTGGGCGGGCCGACCAGGCTGTGAATGGCAGGTCAAGGCAAGGCAAGGTAGGGCAGCGCAGGACAGGGCAAAACAACGTAGGACAGGGCAAAACAGCGCTGGGTAAGCCGGGAGCAGGCAGGACTGGGCCAGGCAAGGCCAGGCCTGTTCGAGTAGAACAGCAGCGAGCAAGGCGGGAAGCAGCAAGCAGAGTCAGGAAGCACTAAACAGGTTTAGGCAGGGCAGGACAGGGCTAGGAAGGGATGGACAGAGCTGGGGAGGGCAGGGCAGGGCCGAACAAGGCAGGACTGGGCTGAGGTAAGCGAGGCAGGACGGAACGGGGGTGGGAACGGCAGGCCTGGGCTGTGCTTAGCTGGGCTGGGCAGGGATTGGCAAGGCCGGGCAGGGCCGGGCAGGGCAGGGACGGATCGGGCAGGGTCTTGTCGGACCGGATCAGACCGGGCCGGGACGAGCTGGACCAGGCCGGGTGGGGCTAGGCCGTGCAGCGCAAGGCTAGGCAGTGCTGGTCCAGACAGCACAGGGCTGGACAGGGCAGGGCAGAACCGGGTCGGGCCATTCTGGGCAGGACTGGGCCGGTCAAGGCAGGGCTGAGCAGGGCAGGGTAAGGCTGAGCCGGGTTTTACCAGTTAGGGAGGGACAAGGTAGGGCAGGGCTGGGCCAAGCCAGGACGGGTAGAGCAAAGCTGGCCAGGGCTAGGCCGGACAGCTCAGAGCTGGGCAGTGCAGGCCGGGGCAGGGCAGGGCAGGGCCGTGTTGGACAGGGCAATACCAAGTCGGGCCATGCTGGGCAGTGCAGGGCCGGGACGGGCTGGGTTGGGCAGGACAGGGTAAGGCAGGGCCGGGCCAGGCAGGGCTGGATCGGGCCTTGCCGGGCCGGGCTGTGCAGGGCAGTGTAAGGCCTGGCTTGGCTGGGCAGGGCAGGGAAGGGCAAAGAAGAGCAGGAAAGTGCAGGCCAGGCCAGGGCAGGTCAGGGTAGGGCTGGGCCAGGCCTGGCTGGGCTGAACAGGGCAGAGCACGGCAGGGCAGGGGCGGCTGGGCTATGCTGGGCTTGGTCGGTCAGGGCCAGGCAGGGTAAGGCAGGGCCAGGAAAGGTAGGGCAGGGCTGGACAGGGCTGGACAAGGCCGGGCAGGGCCCTGTTGGGCCGGGCGGGCTAGGGCGGGCTAGGGCAGGGCAGGACTGGGCTGGAAAGAGTAGGGCTAGGCAGGGCCGGGCCGGACAAGGTAGACTAAGGCCAAGCCATGCACGGCAGGGCAGGGCAGGGCAATGCAGGACTGGAACGGATTGGACCGGGACGTGTCACAGCAGAGCTGGACAGGGCAGGGCCTGGCAAGGTCGTGCCTGGCCGGGTAGGGACGTGCAGGGTAGGGCTGGGCTGAGCTGGGGTGGGCCGGGTCGGGACGGGCTGGGCAGCACTGGGCAGGGTCGGGCAACAGCTGTATGATCTGGGCAGCAACGGACTTTGCCGGGCAGCAACAGGCACAGGAAACACTGGACAGGTTCGGGCAGGTCAGGATAAGCCAGGGCAGGGTAAGGCAGAGCAGTGGGGGAGGGGAGGGCAGGGGAGGGGAGGGCAGCGAAGTGTCTTACAAGGCAGGGCTGGGCAGGGCCAGGTCACTCCGAACCGGGTCGGACCAGGTGGACCAGGGCAGGGTAAAGCAAGGCCAGGGTGGGAAGGGCCAGGCTGATTAGGGCTAGGCTTGACAGGGCCAGGCTAGACAGGGTCAGGGTGAGCAGGTAAGAGCACGGTCAGGGCTGGCCGGCATGAGCAGAGTCTGTCCTGCCGGACCCTGCCGGACCCTGCCTGACCATGTCCTGCCCTGCTCAGCCCTGTCCAGCCCTGCCCAGCCCTGCCCTGTTCTACCTTGCACCGCTTGACCCTGCCGTGTTCTACTTGGCCCTGCCCGTCCCATCTCTGCCCTGCCCTTGCCGGGCCCTGTCCGGCCCGGCCCTGCCCGGTATTGCCCAGCCCTACCTGGCCTGGCCATGCCTGGCCCTGCCCTGCCTGGATCGGCCATGCGCGGACCGGCCGTGCCCAGCCCCTCCTTGCCTGGGTCGGTCCGGCCTTGCACTGTCCGGTCCTGCCTTTCCCGGTCCGATCCTGCCCTGCCCTGCTCTAGTGGTCTGGCAGGGGTGCAAGGCCGGCAGGGCAGGACAAGACAAGGAAAACCAAGGCTGGGCTGAGCAGAACACAGATGCACGCCAGGGAGTGGCTGGGCTGTGTTGGCCTCGGCAGCACAGGGCTGGTCTGGTCTGGGCTGGGCTCGGTAGTGCGGGTAGGACAGTATAGGGCTACGCTGGGCTAGGCTGGTCTGGGCTGGGCTCGGTAGTGAGGGTAGGACAGTATAGGGCTACGCTGGGCTAGGCTGGTCTGGGCTGGGCTCGGTAGTGAGGGTAGGACAGTACAGGGCTACGCTGGGCTGGGCTGGGTTGGGTCAGACAGGATCAGTCAGGGTAGGGCAGGGCAGGGCGGGGCTGGACGTGACAGGGTACGGCTGGGCAGGGTTGTGCTGGCCTCGGTAGGGCAAGACTGGGCAGGTCAGGGCAGAGATGGGTTACGATATGCTGGACTGGGCTAGGGTGGGCAGGCCTAGCTTGAGTTCGGCAAGGCAGGACAGGGCAGAACAGGGCTGGGCTGGACTGGGCTGGCTGGTCGGAGTATGGATGGGTAGGGCAGGACAATGCTGCACAGATCAGGGCTCAATAGGGCACGGCAGGGTAGGGCTGGGAAGGGCAGAGTATACCTGGGCAGGGGAAGGCAGAGCAGGGCAAGGCTGGGCTGGGCTGGGTTGAGCTAGGCGTGGCTGGATAGGGTAGGATTAGTCTGGACTGGTTAGGGCATGGCATAGCAGGGCAGGGCAAGGCAGTTCAAAGATGGGATGGGAAGGGAAGGGAAGGACAGAAAAGGGCTGGGCTGGACTGGGCTGGGCTGGGCTGGGTTGGGCTGGGCTGGGCTGGGTTGGGCTGGGCTGGGCTGAGCTGGGCTGGGCTGGGCTGGGCTGGGCTGGGCTGAGCTGGGCTGAGCTGGGCTGGGCTGGCTGGGCAGGGCTGGTCTGGGGTGGACAGGGCAGGGCAAAGCTGAGGTAGGCTGGGCTGGGCCGGGATGAGCAAGACTGGCTGGACAGTCTAGGCTGGACAAAGCAAAGCATGACAGGACTTGGCTGGGCTGGGGAGGGCCAAGGAACTGCAAGACCGAGGCAGTGTATGGCAGGACAACGACAGGACAGGAACAGATCAGGACCAGGACAAGGGAGGCCCATGGCAGACCAGGACCTAGGCAGGCCAGGACTAAGGCAGTGCGGGACATGGGTAGAGTGAGGTAAGTCAAGACTAAGGCTTGGCGGGGCAGAACTAGGGCAGGGAAGGATCAGGGACAGACATACAGGACCAGAACTAGACAAACCTAAATGTGGGCAGGGACAGGGCAGGGCAGTGCAAGACCAAGGCAAATTAGGGACAGTGAAGGGTAAGGCCACAGCAGGGACAGCGTTGGGCCAGAGGGCAGGACAGGGTAAGAGAAGAGCATAGTCACAGGAAAGGGCAGAGTCGGAGGAAAGGGCAGGGTAAGGGAAAGATCGCGGTAGAGAAGGGCCAGGGTACGGTAGGGCTGTGGAAGGGCCTGAGTAGGGCAGGTCAGGGTTGGGAAAGACCAAGGGTGGGTTGAGTGAGTGCAGGTCAGGGTTTTAGGCAGGGCATGACCAGAGCTGGGTAGAATGGGAAGAACACTCAGGGCGGTGGTGGTGGTGGTGGTGGTGTGGGAGCAGGGAAGGTGATAGTAGTGGTGATGTGGGGCCAGAAACGTGGTGGTAATGGTGGTGGTTGTGAGGACACAGCAGGGTGGTGGTGGGAGTGGTGTGGAGGCAGCAGGGTGGTGGTGAGGGTGGTGTGGAGGTAGCAGGGTGGTGGTTGGGATGGCACTGGGAGTTTGGGACAAGTAATGACTGTGATGAAGGTGTGGGGGCATGCAGGGGAGCGGTGGGCGTAGGGGTAAGGAGAGTGGTGATAAGGATGGTGAAGGTAGGCAGGGTGATGGTGATGGTGGTGGGTGTAGGCAGGGTGGTGGTGATGATTGTGGGGGTAGGCAGGGTGGTGGTGATGGTTGTGGGGGTAGGCAGGGTGGTGGTGATGATGGTTAGGGGTAGGCAGAGTGGTGGTGATGATGGTTAGGGGTAGGCAAGATGGAGATGATGGTGGTGGGGGTAGGTAAGGTGTGTTGATGGCGGTGGGGGTAGGTAGGGTGTGTTGATGGCGGTGGGGGTAGGTAGGGTGTGTTGATGGCGGTGGGGGTAGGTAGAGTGTGGTGATGGTGGTGAGGGTAGGTAGGGTGGTGGTGATGGTGGCGATGGTAGGCAGGGTGATGGTGATGGTGGGGGGGGCAGGCAGGGTGGTGGTGATGGAAGTTTAGATAAGTAGGGTAGTGGTGATGGTGGGGGGGTAGGCACTGGTGGTGGTGACTGTGGTGGTGTGGTGGGGGCAGTAGGGTGGGAGTGGTGGTGAGGGGGTAGTAGAATGGTGGTGGTGTGGGGGCAGTAGGGTGGGGGTGGTGTGGGGGCAGAAGGGTGGGGTGGTGTGGGGGCAGTAGGGTGATAATGGTGTGGGGGCAGTAGGGTGAGGGTGGTGTAGGGGCAGTAGGGTGGGGGCGGTGTGGGGGCAGTAGCGTGAGGGTGGTGTGGGGGCAGAAGGATGATGGTGGTGTGGGGGCAGTAGGGTGGGGGTGGTGTGGGGGCAGTAGGGTGGGGGTGGTGTGGGGGCAGTAGGGGGGGGGTGGTGTGGGGGCAGTGGGGTGGGGGTGGTGTGGGGGCAGTAGGGTGGGGGTGGTGTGAGGGCAGTAGGGTGGGGGTGGTGTGGGGGCAGTAGGGTGGGGGTGGTGTGGGGGCAGTAGGGTGGGGGTGGTGTGGGGGCAGTGGGGTGGGGGTGGTGTGGGGGCAGTAGGGTGGGGGTGGTGTGGGGGCAGTAGGGTGGGGGTGGTGTGGGGGCAGTAGGGTGTTGGTGGTGTGGGGGCAGTAGGGTGGTGGTGGTGTGGGGGCAGTGGGGTGTGGGTGGTGTGGGGGCAGAAGGGTGGTGGTGGTGTGGGGGCAGTAGGGTGGGGGTGGTGTGGGGGCAGTAGGGTGGGGGTGGTGTGGGGGCAGTAGGGTGGTGGTGGTGTGGGGGCAGAAGGGTGGTGGTGGTGTGGGGGCAGTAGGGTGGGGGTGGTAGTGGTAGCGGTTGTGGTAGAGTGAAGGCCGTA
Organism: Coenobita brevimanus; assembly: GCF_032717465.1. NCBI lineage: Eukaryota > Metazoa > Arthropoda > Malacostraca > Decapoda > Coenobitidae > Coenobita > Coenobita brevimanus. The sequence continues at coordinate 34,819,959 of NC_137019.1, forward strand.
TGGTGGTTGTGGTAGTGGTGGTGGTTGTGGTAGAGTGGTGCAGTAGGGTGGTGGTGTGGAGGCAGTAGGGTGGTGGTAGTGATGTCTGACCAGAAGGGTGGTGGTGGTGATGGTGGTGTGGGGACAGGCAGGGTGATAGGGGTAGGAGAGGAGGCAGGCAAGGTGGTGGGGGTGTGAAGGCAGACAGGGTGGTGATGGTGGTAGTGGTGTGGGGGCAGTTGGTTGGTGGTGGTGTGGGGGCAGTAGGGTGGGGGTGATGTGGGGGCAGTAGGGTGGGGGTGGTGTGGGGGCAGTAGGGTGGGGGTGGTGTGGGGGCAGTAGGGTGGGGGTGGTGTGGGGGCAGTAGGATGGGGGTGGTGTGGCGGCAGTAGGGTGGGGGTGGTTCGGGGGCAGTAGGGTGGGTATGGTAGTGGTGGTGGCTGTGGTGGTGTGGAGGCAGTAGGATGGTGGTAGTGATATTTGATCAGAAGGTTGGTAGTGGTGATGGTGGTGTGGGGGCAGGCAGGGTGATAAGGGTAGGGGAGGCAGGCAAGGTGGTGATGTAGGTGTTTGAGGCATGCAGCGTAGTGAAACAGGAAGGGTAGGAGTGGGTATGCGGGTAGGCAGGGTGGTCGTAGTCGTGAGGGTGGGTAGAGTGATGGAGATGGTGGAGGGAGGCAGGGTGATGGGGGTGATGGAATCAGGCAAGGTGGTGGTGGTGTGAAAGGAGACAGGGTGGTGATGGTGGTGGTGGTGGTATGGAAGGAAGAAGGTTGGTGATGAGGAAAGGCCGTGTGCTGGTGGGGAAAGGAAGTGGTAGTGTGGGTAGACAGGGTGATGGTGGGGGTGTAGAGGCAGGTAGGATGATGGTGTGGTGTGAAGGCAGGCAAGGCGGTAGTAGTGGTGGGGGTGAGGAGGCAGGGTGGTAGTAATGGTGGGGGTGACGGGGCAGAGATTGGTTGTGGGGGTGTGGGGGTTGGGAGGGTGGTGGTGGGATTGTGAGAGCAGGGAGGGTGGTGGTGGGTGTGGGGGCAGGGGGAGTGGTGATGATGAGAGTGTAGGGGCAGGCAGCATAATGGGGGAGGGGGTGGAGGCAGGCAGGGTAGTGGTAGGGGTGGAGGTAGACAGATTGGTGGTGTGGGTGGGGATGGTGGTGGTGGCGGTGTTGAGGCAGGCAGGGTTGTGGTGGTTGGTGTTGAGGCAGGCAGGGTTGTGGTGGTTGGTGTTGAGGCAGGCAGGGTTGTGGTGGTTGGTGTTGAGGCAGGCAGGGTTGTGGTGGTTGGTGTTGAGGCAGGCAGGGTTGTGGTGGTTGGTGATGAGGCAGGAAGGATTGTGGTGATGGTGTTGATGCAGACACGGTAGCAGTGGTGTGGTGGCAGGAAGAGTTACTGCGATGGTGAGGGGGCTGGAAGGGTGGCCGCGAGGGTGTTAGGGGCAGGAACGGCAGTGGCTGGGGTGTAAGGCCAGGCAGGATTGTGGGGTGAGGAGGCAGGCAAGGTGGTGGTGGCTGTGGTGAAGGTGCTCAGGCAAGCTGGGTGGTGGTGTGGGCAGGCAGGGGGTAGTGATGGTGATGTTGAGACAGGCAGGGTGTATTAGTCGTGGTGTCGAGGCAGAAGGTTGTGGATGGCGGAGGCAGGCAGGGTTGCGGTGGAGAAAGGCAAGGTGGAGGTGGTGTGAAGGCAGATTGTGGAGGTTGCCAGGGTGGTGGTGGTGGTTGGCAAGGTGGTGGTGGAGGTAGGCAGAGTAGTGGTGGAGGTAGACAGGGTGGTGGTGGAGGTAGACAGGGTGGTGGTGTAGAAAGGGTGCTGGTGGAGGTAGGCTGGGTGGTGGCGGAGGTAGGCAGGGAGGTGTGGTGGTAGGGAGAGTGGTGGAGGAGGCAGACAGGGTGGTGGAGGCAGGCAGGGTGGTGGTGGAGGCAGGCAGGGTGGTGGTGGAGGCAGGCAGGGTGGTGGTGGAGGTAGGCAGGATGGTGATGATGTTGAGGAGGGCAGAAAGGTGGTGGCGCTGAGTCAACAGGGTGGTGGTGAAGGCAGGCAGGGTGGTGGTGGAGGCAGGCAGGGTGGTGATGAAGGCAGGCAGGATGGTGATGATGCTGAGGAGGGCAGAAAGGTGGTGGTGTTGAGGAAGGCAGTGTGGTGGTGTTGAGTCAGGCAGGGTGGTAGTGGAGGCAGGCAAGGTGGTGGTGATATGGAGGAAAGCAGGTGGTGGTGGTGTGGAGGCAGGCAGTGTGGTGGTGTTGGTGCGGAGGCAGGCAGTGTGGTGGTGTTGGTGCGGAGGCAGGCAGTGTGGTGGTGTTGGTGTGGAGGCAGGCAGTGTGGTGGTGTTGGTGCGGAGGCAGGCAGTGTGGTGGTGTTGGTGCGGAGGCAGGCAGTGTGGTAGTGGTGTAGAGGCAGGTAATGTGGTGGTGATGGTGAGGAGGCAGGCAGTGTGGTGATGATGGTTGGAGGCAGGCAGTGTGGTGGTAGTGTGGAGGTAGCCAGTGTGGTGGTAGTGTGGAGGTAGGCAGTGTGGTGGTAGTGTGGATGCAGGCAGTGTGGTCGTGGTGTGGAGGTAGGCATCGTTGTGTTGGTGTGGAGGTAGGCATCGTTGTGAAGGTGTGGAGGCAGGCAATGTGGTGGTGCTGGTGCGAAGGCAGGCAGTGTGGTGGTGGTGTGGAGGCAGGTAATGTGGTGGTGATGGTGTGGAGGAGGGCAGTGTGGTGGTGTGGAAGTAGGCAACGTGGTGTTGGTGTGGTGGTGTGAAGGAAGGTAGTGTCGTGGTGGAGGCAGGTAGGATGGAGATGGAGGGTGGAAGTTCGGAGGCAGGTTGGGTGGTGGTGGCGGTGGTGGTGTCAGGGCAGGCAGGGTGGTGGCAGTTATGGTCAAGCAATGATGGTAGAAAAACAGGTCAGAACAGGGTAGGGTAGGGTAGGGCAGGGTAGGGTGCGGTAGGATGTGGGAGGGTTGGAGAAAGTTGGTAGGGCAGTACAGGGCAAGACAGGTTAGGGTAGGCTCGGTGGAAGGGCAAGTTAAGGTAGAGCTGGGTAAGGTAAGGTAGGGTGAGTAGGATCTGGCAGACAGGATAGGATGGAGAGGTCGGGATGGGTGTAGGTAGGACAGGAAGGGGTAATAGATCATGTTAGGCCAGGGCAGGGCAGGCTGGAGATTTAAGCTTAGATTAAGGAAGGACGGCGTAAGGCAGTGTAGTGAAGGTACAGTAGGGTGGGTGAAGGAGGGCAAGGGTAGGGGTAGGGCAGGACACGATGCACAAGGGTAAAATAGAAGGGAAGGGCTGGAAAGGTACAGCAATGATAGACAGAAGGAGAAGGCAGGAACAGGCAGGGTTTTACCGGGAGGGGATGAGCCGGGCAAAACAGGGCAGGACATGAAGGGGTAGGGCAATGATCGGCAGAGGTAGGACAGGACAAAGATCGGCAGGGCTAAAAAAGACAAGGGTGGGGAAGCTTGAACTAGGTATGCAGGATTGGGAAGGACACCACACGGCAAGGGAAGCGGGGCAAGACCAAGCAAATATGGCATGACAGGGGATAAATTGGAAAGGAACGTCAGGAGGGCAGAGTAGGGGTAATGAGAGGGAGGGCAGGATAAGGTAGAGAAGTGGGGTAGAATTGTGAGATGCAGCGAGAGGCAGGGCAGGGGAGGTTAGTGAGAGGGAGGGCAGGGCAAAACAGGGGGGTGAGAGGCAGGACAGGGCAGAGCAGGACAGGGTGGTGGGAGGCAGGACAGGGCTGGGCAGGACAGGCAGTGGGAAGCAGGAATTTCTGGTTAGTGAGAGGCAAAGAAGGGCATGGTAATGCGAGTCAGGGCAGGGCAGGGTAGTGGGAGGCCGAGGAGGGGCAAAGCAGTGGAAGGCAGGGAAGGGCAGAGTAGCGGGAGGCCGAGTAGGGCAGAGTAGTGGGAGGCCGAGTAGGGCAGGGTAGTGGGTAGGCAGGGTAGGACAGGGTAGGGAGAGGACGGGCATGGCAGTGTAGTGGGAGGATGGGCAGGGGAGGGTAGTGAAAGGTAAGACAGGGCAAGGTAGTGAAAAGCATTGCCGGGAGGGCAAGGGCAGGGTAGTGGGAGGACGGGCAGGGCAGGGTTGTGGGAGGATTGGCAGGGCAGGGTTGTGGGAGGATGGGCAGGGCAGGGTTGTGGGGGACGGGCAGGGCAGGGTACTGATAGGTAGGACGGGGTAGTGAGAGGCAGGGCAGGGCGAGGTGGGGTAGGGTTGGGATAACAGAATAGGGCAGGGTATAGGATGGAGGGGCTGGGCAAGGCCTGGGATTGGGGGGTTGGGCAAGATAAGGGATAGCAAGGCTGAGTAGGGGAGATGGCAGGGCAGGGGAGTATAGGACAATGGAATGACAGGAGGAAATGCAGGGCAGGACAGGGTGGGAGACAGAAGAGAAGAGCAGGGTGGCGGAGTGCAAGGAAGGGCAGAGGAGGGGATGGTAGGGTTGGGCAGTTTGGAAGATGGCAAACCACGGTATAGACTATAGGATGACAGGTCAGGGCGAGGCTGGCTAGAAGAGTGCAGGGCAGGGCAAAGTGGGGGATTGCAGGATATGGCAGGATGTGGGCTTAGAGGACAGGGTATGGGATTAGAAGCCATGGTATGGGACTGGAAGTCATTGTGTGGGACTAGAGGACATGGTGTGGGATTGGAGGATGGAGGACATGGTGTGGGATTGGAGGACATGGTGTGGGATTGGAGGACATGGTGTGGGACTGGAGGGCTTGGTGTGGGACTGGAGGGCATGGTGTGGGACTGGAGGACATGGTGTGGGATTGGAGGACATGGTGTGGGACTGGAGGGCAGGATATGGGACTGGAGGGCATGGTGAGACTGGATGGCAGGGTGCAGAACTGGAAGGCAGGGTGTGGGACTGGAGGGCAGGTTTTGGGGCTGGAGAGTATGGTATGGGACCGGAGGGCACGGTATGCGAGTGGAGGGAACGGTATGGGACTGGAGGGCAGGGCATGAGACTGGAGGGCTGGGTATGGGACTGGAGTGCAAGACATGGGACTGGAGGGTTGGGTATGGGATGGCAGGGAAGGTTATGGGACTGGAGGGCAGGGTATGGGACTGGAGGGCAGAGAATGCATAGCACGGTAGAAGGAGAAGAAGGAGTAGGTAAGGGGTCACAAGAATCCTGATATAATACACAACAAAATAAACTTCAATACATTACTACAAAAATCATCAAAACATAACAATACATGTTTGACGTACAACAACTTTTTAAAAAAAAATCACTTTGGGCACAATACCAACAGAACGTATCTTCAATATTTCTCTCCTTAATTATGAAACTGAAAATTTGAAATATCCTCCAGTGTTCACCTCCAATAATTTACGTTGTTTTTACCTTTCAGCATTTAGAGGATAATACTATAACTATTTTCTGTCAATTTTGACCCCTGAATACTGAAGAAAAAAAAAAATCTCTTCCAGAAATTGACCCACCAAAGCAATATTTACCAAGCAGTAATTGTGAAGAACTGTTCGAGGGATGCCTTCACTTGGTGGCACTGAGGAAACCGGACACTGGATCTGTCAGGTTATACAAACATCCCTCAACTCCCTCCCTGTCCGTAGGAAGAAAGCGGGCTGCAAGAGAAGGTCAGTTTTAGCCTGCAGTCCACTTGATTCACATAAGCATGAGCATGGGTTTGCAACCACTACTACTACTGAGGAATTACTGTATAATGAGTAAAGATAATTTTTTTTTGGCATTTAAACGCACACGCACACACACACACACACACACACACACACACACACACACACACACACACACACACACACACACACACACAAGCAAGCAATGTGGAATTTCAATTTGCAGTACGTTAGGAGCCGTAATAGTCTTAATGAATGTGTTAAATACATCTCCATCGTGTGTGCGTGTGCGTGTGCGTGTGCCCGTGTGTGTGCGTGTGTGTGTGTGTGTGTGTGTGTGTGTGTGTGTCCCAATAACCTTGAACTTCAGAGCAGGTGATGGGCTTGCACAGGAAGTTCAATATTTTATTTTATAAATGTGTTGTGTATATGCAAATACGGAGAGAGAGAGAGAGAGAGAGAGAGAGAGAGAGAGAGAGAGAGAGAGAGAGAGTCATAACTTCTCCCCACAGCTCTATCTACTCGTATATATTTTTCTGTATACTGTAAAACACTTCATACTCACTGCTGTTTTGCTGTTTCGTTTAGGATAGGGTAGGATAGGGTAGGATAGCTTTTTTGGTTTGGTTAGGGTAGGTGAGGTTACTCTAGGTAAGGATAGATTAAGTTAGAAAAGGGTAGGATAGGAAAGGACAAGGTAGGTATGAATCATTAGGGTAGCGTAGGATAGAGTAGGGTAGGATAAAGTAGAGTAGGATAGGGTAGGGTCGGATAGAATATGGTAGGATAGGGTAGGGTCGGATGGAATAGGGTAGGATAGGGTAGGGTAGAATAGGGTAGGATAGGGTAGGGTAGAATAGGGTAGGATAGGGTAGGGTAGAATAGGGTAGGATAGGGTAGGGTAGAATAGGGTAGGATAGGGGGTAAGATAGGGTAGGGTAGGATAGGGTAGGGTAGGATAAAGTAGGGTAGGGTAAGGTACGACAGGATAGGGTAGGGTATGAATCGGTAGGGTGGGGTACAGTAGGGTAGGACAGGGTAGGATAGAGTATGGTAGGATATAGTGGGGTAGGATACAGTGGCGTAGGATAGGGTAGAACAGGATAAAGTAGGATATGATATTGTAGAAGAGGATAAGGTGAGAGAGGAAAGGGAAGGATTGGGTATGGTAGGGTAGGGCAGGGCAGGGTAGGGTAGGACTGGGTAGGGTAAGGTAGGAAAGGGTTTGGTAGAGTGGGATTGGATTGGGTTGGGTAAGGTAGGGTAGGGTAAGGTAGGGTAGGGTAGGGTAGGGTAGGGTAGGGTAGGGTAGGGCAGGACAGGGTAGGGTAGGGCTGGGTTGGGTAGGGTAAGGTAGGACAGGATAAGACAGAAGAGGATATGACAGGGTAAGATAGGGTAGGGTAGGATAGGATAAGGTAGGAGAGGATATAACGAGGTAGGGTAGGGTAGGGTAGAGTAGGAGAGAAAAGGATATGAGAGGGTAGAATAGGGTAGGATTGGATAGGATAGGACTGGATAGGATGGGGTGGGTGGGATAGGAGAGGATATGACAGGGTAGAGTAAAGTTGGATTGGATAAGGTGGGACTGGATATGATTGGATAGGATGAGGTCGGATGGGCTACAATAGGGAAGGATAGGGTAGGATAGGATGGGACAGGACAGGATAAAATGGAGAGGACACGACAGGGTAAGAGGGATAGAACAGAACAGGGTAGGAGGGATAGGACAGGATAGGACAGACTAAAAGATGATAGGAAGAGATAAGATGCGCTAGGATTGGATAGGATAGGATAAGATACGCTAGGATTGGATAGGATAGGATACGATACGATAGTACAGGATAGGAGAGGAGAGGAGAGGACAGGTTAGGCTAGAATAAGGTGGGACAGGATAGGACAGGGTTGTAGGGTAGGATAGGTTGAGTGGGAATGGAGTGTAGAGTAGGATAGGGTTGGGTGGGAATGAATTGGGTAGGATAGGGTAGGGTAGGAGAGGACAGGCTAGATTAGGTCACGTTAGGATAGGATAAGGTAGGTTAGAATAGGTTTTTGGAAAGGAGAGGGTAGGGTAAGATAGATCGGTTAGGTTAGGTTAGATTGTTTGGTTGGGATAGGATAGTTTGTTTGGTTAGATTAGGATTGTTTGATCAAGTTAGGTTAGATTGTTTGGTAAGGTTAGGTTAGACTGTTTGGCAGAACATTAGAAGAGAGTACAAGTAGCAGTGCCAAAGCACAGCAAACCCGTCCTCAGCAGTCATTTTAATGCTGACATATTATAAACACAACAGGATATCTAGTCAATGATGTCACATATCAAATCTGGAGTATATCGGGTGAAAATTGATTTTATGCCCAGTTGAAATTTCAGGCCTGACCCACCTGACACTGACCTTCCTACCGCTAGCTGGGGGGATGACCCCCCCCCCTCGATGTAATGAGGCTTGTTATAGGATGCAGATTTGAAAGATGCACATTTAGGTTTTGGTTTCATGTCGATGTGACGAATTTGAAAGAAGTTATGGTGAAAAACGATTTTTTTTTTTTTTTTAACATCTTTTGGGGCCCTACAGCGTGGGCCTTGGCCCAATTTAGCCCAAAATTATATCAGGTGATCGGAAGGTCATAGCCCATAATCCCTGCAATTTGAGTCATAATCGCACCGGTAGTTTTCGAGTAAAGCTGTTAACAGACAGACAGACAGACAGAGAGACAGACAGACAGACAAACAAACAAACAAACACAAAAACTGTGAAAACAATTCCCTTTTCCGAGCCCCTTCGGGGCGGGGACTGTTAATTACTGCAGTAGGCCCCTTGGCCCATGCTAGGCAGCTTCTACAGGAGTAACTAACCCACTAGAATAATCAAGAATGGTAAAGGCAGGATAAGACAGGATAGGGCAGGAGAGGATACGATAGGATAGAATGTAACGTTTGTTGTGAGGATAGGATAGGGTAGGTTGTCAGGTTAGGTTAGGAGAGGACAAAAGGGGATTGTCAAGGTAGGATGGGATAGGACGGGGCAGGTTAGGATTGTTAGGTTAGGCTAGGATATGATAGGACAAGACAAGTTAGAATGGGTAAGATAGGGAAGCATAGGGTTCGTCAGGGTAGGTTAGATTAAGATGGGCAAGGATAGGACAGAACAGGATAGGACAGGGTAGGTTAGAGTAGGATAGGATAGGGTAAGATAATCATAACAGGATAGGACTGGGTAAGATATAACAATATGACAGGCGAGGACAGGAAAGGGTAGAGTAGGGTAGGTAGGGTATAACAGGGTAGAGTTTGAATGATAGGAGAGGGGAGGGAAAGGCAGGTTAGGATTGGATAGTAGGATAGGATACGGTTGGATATGATGGGATCGGGTAGGGTAGGGTTGGGTAGGTAGTTTGAGCTAAGGCAATTCTGTGTGTGTGTGTGTGTGTGTGTGTGTGTGTGTGTGTGTGTGTGTGTGTTGTCATGCACATGTAAGCAAGCATAGATGGAATTAATTCACTATCATCCACATTTGAACTGTCATCCATATGTGCGTAACTACTACTATAACATACACGAGTAAAAGGCATGGGCAAGTACGTAATCTTCACGTTATGTGTACACATGTAACTGAATGCACACCCCTCCAGATCGAAAGGAATATGGAGATGATTGATGATGATGGTGATGATGATGATGATGATTATGATGATGATTAATTTTAAATATAATTAAAGAAAAGCATTCGGGAGCCGAATGCTAATCGCCCACCAGAATATGTTGTTGGCCATTGGGTTAAGAGCCCTCATAACGAAAGTTATTGTCTTTCCACCTGACATGGATTCAGTACGATCAGTGAGTGAATTGTTTCCTAAGTTGAACAGAAATCGTAAGCAGGAACAAAATAAGGCGTCGTCGTAGTAAAATGGTTAAGTTTCTCCTTGTCCACTGCCTTCACCATCATGTTTCTTAACTACGGTATACTATCGTATTACACACGAAACAAGCATTGCCCCTTTTAACTCAGTTGATAGCTAGGCGTAGACAGAATGGAGGTCATTTGATTAGTAACCAAGAAGACTCATTCCTATTTAATTCTTAAGACGTAGACTAAATATTTCAGCTGTGAAAGTGGCTCAGCAATTAATGGGTATAACCTAAACAACCATTTTTGAGTCAGAGAAACTAAGTTAGGGTATTTACTGAATCACAGCTGAAGGCCACGATTCACTTACTTCAGTCACAAGATTCACTTGAAATATATTGAAAATATATACTCTATCACAATATCATCATATTCATTGGAACTTTCTTAAAATGATTTGGATGCTACATGCTATCATCGTTATTGTTGAAAAAAAAAAAAATGGATCCGAGACTCCATACTATAATATTCTGTGATTTATTTATTTATTTTTTTTTGAATTATGTGACTGTTACGTGGTACCACCGTTTTTGTTGGAATTTCTTTGTCATATTATTACTTGTTGTCATCATTTTTTGTAGAAATTTTTAATACTGACCACTTTGTTACTAGCTACCGTCAATCTTGGTTGCAAAATACATTGTTGATCAAAAGGTTAGTTGCTACAGTCAACTTTTGCTGTAGCTTCAAGTACTGATCAAATTCTAACTGGTTGCCACAATATTTCTTGGTAGTTTTTGAAAATGCTTTGAATGTTACTTGGTACCATCACTTTTTTTGTGAAGCTTCCACAATTTTCAAAATCTTACTTGCTACCGGCATTGTTTGTAGCAATAATTAATACTGGCCAAATTGTTGCTTTTGACCATTACTTTTTAACTGCAATAGTGACCAAAATGCTACTTGCTGCAAATAATATATGGTGAAAATTTTAATGTTGATAGAATGCTTTTTGCTGACATCATTTTTGGTGGAATTTTTTGAAAAATAATTTGAATGTTGCTTGAACCATTTTGTTGTGAAGTATTTAATATTGTCAAATTCTTGCTTGCTACCAATTTTTTTTGTTGCCTTTTTTATAATCATCAAATTGCTGCTTTTTACCATCATTTTTTGTTGAAAATTTTAATACCGATCACATTGCTACTTGATGCAAAAATGTTAAATGTTATAGTAATTTTTTTATATTATATACATTGATCAAAACCTTACTAGCAACCGTCATTTTTTGTGGATGTTCTTAAAATTTGTTTGAACGTTGCTTGCTACCATGACTTTTTGTGGAAATTTTGAATATCAACCAAATTTGCTTTCTACCATCATTTGTTGTTGACAGCTCTAACATCGATCAAGTGATGGCGTCCATGGGGTAGAATGCTGCATCGAGCCTGAATGCCAAAGGGAGAGCACTATAATATACTAATGATCTGCAGTTTTCCCTTTGGCCTTCGGGAGGGATTCACTTAATCAGTTTTGTCTCCATTTCATAAGTTACTTAACTGATGACTAAGTTAAAACAAGTCTTTAGTGTGTTTACAGTAGAAATATAAACAGGTTAATAATCTACCACCAATATCAAGGAAGGGAAGGGAAAATATTTGCTTACCTCTGTGGAGAAGATTCCCACTTGGTCACCTTTCAAGCCAAACTGAGTCTGACCACTTGACCAAATCGGAAAACTGCATCTCACTTTCCTCCACTCCTCCCTTCTTCTCCCAGCTAGTTCACTCTCTCCACTCACCAACCCGATTTCCTCCACCTCCCTCCCTCCACCATTCCTTCATTCGTCCATATTCTACTTCACCACACACTCATTCTTCCTTCTCCATCTTCCTTCCTCACAGCTAGATCTTTCACTCCACAAAAGATGTTAGTTTCCACCATTTCACACTCTCTCCTTTCCATCCTTCCTCCACCCTCATCCCCCCTCCTCTCTCTCTCTCTCTCTCTCTTTCTCTCTTACACACACACACACACACACACACACACACACACACACACACACACACACACACACACACACACACACACACAAACAATCTCAAACACAAATACACACCCACACAGAAAGCCTGTTTATGTTTTGAAAGTGATGAGCAGAGGGAGAACGGAAAGTTGAGCTGGCTGAATTGTTGCAGTGCGGTTCAATACGCTGTGCAAACGAAACTCAGGGAACACCGAACGAAACGCAAACGAAACGCAAAGGAACTGAAAGGGAGACAAAGAAAAATTCTAATATATGTAAATTTTTAACCACAGAAATTAGATAACTATACTCTTTCTACTCAAATTTTGCCTACAGTTGCGATCTTTCCATCTTGAATACTGAGTTATAACAAGAGATTAACACTAGACTATGATGCTAGTCAGGAAGAGGTGTTGTGGAAAGGATGTAGAGCAGTAGCATCGTCTTTTTCTGCCACTGAGCTACGTGAAATACGCTTCAAAAGAACGAGAATCTGAGTCAAGTTAAAGTGAAAAGAGTATAATTTAGTTTCTAGTTAGCATTCTCAGTCTTCTAAGAATCACTTCGAGTTGAATTAAATTGCCTGGGATCAGAATGAGCCACGAGTTCTCCAATCCATGAAAGCGATAAATAACATCGACAATTTTCATTTAATAGTTTGGGGTATATATACTATTTCTTCTCTAACTTTACTATACCGTGTTCACTTTAGCATGGGTGACCTAAAATTGCCATCATTCCACCTAGAGTACCTATATGTAACTATTGATTAACAGATTATGGTGCTAGTCACGAAGAAGTGTGTGGAATGGATGTACAGTACAGCTGTAGCATTGTCTTGATCTGCCACTGAGCCATGCGGAATACGCTGAAAAAAGGCGATAATCTACTATCCATTTCAGAGGCGGAGTTGCGCTGTTTTTCGCAAATATCTCCTAAGCGAATCGTTGGATCAGTATGATATTTTAACACAGTACTTTTGACATCCGGGCCTAATTTATGACCCTTAAACCATACTGCTACATATGTTACATTAGGAGTTTACTGAAGGATATTAAGCCTAATCCAGTCATCAAATCTAAGGTGTTATACAAAATCGGACGAGTGCGACTGTGTGGGGTAGCTCCTCCACTAACACCCTGAACAACCCTCTGACCATTCCTTCCCGACCCCCCCAATATCGCGTTCACCCCCTCCCCGTTTCCCTCTTCACTCCCAGTCACACCATCCCTCTCCCATCTTTGTATGTATGTATATATTAATGAATATTACGCATCATATACAATAGAGCACTGGAGTTTATAATTTGGTAATAATATAAATAGAGACAGGTAAAACAATATATATCAACTGGACCATGTTCACATTTTAGGATGAATACACAGTATTGTAATAATAGTAATAACTTCTCCGAGAAGGTTCAGGCAACAAGTGATACAATTTGTAGTTCGTGAATTTCAATGGTTGACCATAAACACTGCAAACATATAGGCATAGCTTCTATTACATGTACGTAATCATCCTGATGTACAGTACTTTCTACGCGAAATACGACTTGCATCCATTGCAAATAATCATATCAATACGTGTACAACTACATAACATTCTTACATTATAATACAGTGCTGGGATAATGAGGGAGGGACACAAGAGTGATGAAGGAGGCGAGGAGCTCGGGGAGAATAGGAGGGATAACGAGGAGGAGAAGAGGGAGAAGTAGGGGTAGTTAAGGAATAGTTTGGGAGGGTGTTGGGGGGGCAACACTTTCCTTCGAATGCGTCAACATGACTAGTCGACTTTCTGTTATTTTTCACGAGTAAACTCCTCACATAACATAAATAGCAATATGGTTTAAGGGTCATAAATTAGGCCCGGATGTCAAAAGTAGTGTGTTGAAATACCATACTGATCCAACGATTCGTTTAGGAGATATTTGCGATAAACAGCGCAACTCCGCCTCTGAAATGGATAGTAGGTCAGGTTAAACGGAATGAACTATAATTATAATACTTTCCTCACTGAAACAAAAACAGATCAGTCATGTGTGTGTATTTTATGATCACGTGACCAAAACTGAAGCATCTCCATCTGCGCCATTCCTGGATAATTGTCGTATTCTCGTTGGCGGTGCTGGAGAGGGACGCCTTCACGTACTGGCACTGATATGACCGGGTGGCTCCGCTACCTGGCTATACAGAATTCCCTCAGTTTCCTCTCTATACCCTCAAAACGAGGAGGGTGAATTTCAAGAGAGGGGTAACTTTAGCTTCCAGTCCATACACCGGGTTCACATTTAGATGAGCCTGGGCTAACAACTACTATTATTATTCTTGTTGGCATTTTAGGTATCGTAATACCTTTTTCATTGCGATTTAGTATATTACAACTTGGCATCGTCTTCCCTGCTTTGTGTATATTTTCAGTACCGACAAACATTGCCTTCTGCGGTAAAGAGGAAAAAAGATGAAATATCCAAAATAGTCACGGGGGAAGAGGCCATACGATGCATCCTTAGGCACCTAGAATAAGAGCCAGACTGTGAAGGCTTGTTGGAGAGGGGCCCAGTGTCGACGTAGTAGGAGGGAGATCAGATGTTTTTTTTTTTTTTTTTTTTTTTTTTTTTTTTTTTATGTGACCGACTCTGGGCATAGGCTTCACAGCCTGCTTTCAAGGCCCAGTAGTCCTCCTACGTACCGCACACCTCTACATGTCACCACTTCGGCGCTAACACCCACCTTCCAAACTGAATACATGCTTGGGCTGTCTCATACAGGACTGGTGTATTGGTATTAGCAGGGGTATTTTTACGACATGTCGGCGGGTCTTCTGGTAGAACAGTAAAGTCTGATTTTATGAAATTCAAATCCTTAAACTGTTCCCTGCACCAGCGGGATTTGAACCCGGGTCCGTTAGGACTGCAGGCCAACTCTCTACCGATTGAGCCACCGCCTCCTGTGTGTGTGTGTGTGTGTGTGTGTGTGTGTGTGTGTGTGTGTGTGTGTGTGTGTAATGAGGGGGATATATAAGTGTGGACGGGTGTATGATTCTGTGTGTGTGTGTGTGTGTGTGTGTGTGTGTAATGAGGGGGATATATAAGTGTGGACGGGTGTATGATTCTGTGTGTGTGTGTGTGTGTGTGTGTGTGTGTGTGTGTGTGTGTGTGTAATGAGGGGGATATATAAGTGTGGACGGGTGTATGATTCTGTGTGTGTGTGTGTGTGTGTGTGTGTGTGTGTGTGTGTGTGTGTGTGTGTGTGTAATGAGGGGGATATATAAGTGTGGACGGGTGTATGATTCTGTGTGTGTGTGTGTGTGTGTGTGTGTGTGTGTGTGTGTGTAATGAGGGGGATATATAAGTGTGGACGGGTGTATGATTCTGTGTGTGTGTGTGTGTGTGTGTGTGTGTGTGTGTACACTAAACATTTTCTGGTTTGGAAATTACATAGAAGTAGCAGGATACAGAAAAAGGCTGGGTCTTGGTAGCTACAGACAACTGGACTTGGGTGAGGAAAAGATGAGTCTTAGATCCGTAGTGTTGTCGATTAAAAAGCTGCCTAACACCTTTTTCTGAGCAGTTTATATTGTTTACTAGTGCTTGCTCGCAGAAATCTGTGGGACTAACTAATAGCCTTTACATCACAAAACGTTTGCAAATTCGATAACCTTTGTTTCCATACCGTTATTGAGCCCACAATGACCAGGCTGAACACAAAGTCGAATAAAAGATTTTCGCATACTTTCACATGTCGCGGTCTGTAACAATTTCGCACCGTCCTGTCGCGCGCGATAGCCGAATTTTTTTCTTGGTAATTTTCTGGCACTCCTTGGAGGTACCCAACCTAATGGAATATATATATATATATATATATATATATATATATATATATATATATATATATATATATATTGCCGTTCTTGTGAAATAAACGAACACAATCATATACATGCACAGCTGTATCGTCAATTCCGCGCCTTTGCGTTGCGCACGATCTTTTTTTTTTTTTTTTTTTTTTTTTGTGACGCTAGCTGGACTTACCTCGACCTAAAGCAGAAAGAATTAGGTCCATAAATATTACAGTTCTCGTGAAAGAAACGAACAAACGCACTGATAGACACAAGTACACAGCTTGATTTTATGATTTTGATTACACCTTACTGTTCTCTTCTGTGTTATATAAGTCCTTCCAGTATGGCCGCACTCTGCATAGATAACGTACAAAAGGATATTAACCATCCATATCCAAAAATACTAAAGGTATTGGAGAGCTTCCTTGCCGGACTAGAATACGGGTCTAGAGAACGACTAGTGTGGGGTGTAAAGTAAACGGAAGGCCACGAATGCTCCAGAAACTGATGAATACCGAAGACAAACGTTTACGGAAAAGGAGTAACTGACGAGAACATTATAGTCTTTCCTGGGGACTCCGAGGCTCAGTTTTATGTGGCTGAGAGTCATAGGAACAGCCTCAAATTAATCCCTTCACTACATTGGTTTCATAGGCTAGGCTACTGCAAGAGTCTCATCTAATCTCTGGTTGCATTTCATATGGCGGAAAAGCCTTATGCCTCCTCTGGGGCTTGAATCGCTGCGAGCCATATGCCTGTTTTCACTGGACCTCTTCTCTCATCCCTTTCTCTCGCTTCATGTATCGTCTTTTCTTCATCTCTTTTATTATCTTCCATCTTTTGTTTTTCTATCAACCATCTAGTATTCCCTAATCTATCCCTTCGTGTGCCTTACTGCCTTTATTTTCCATTTCCTCGCAGTTTCCCCTGTTCTCTGATTTTATGCATTCTCCGCAGCCTTCCCTAACCCTCTTTAACTTTCCCTCGATTCCAGACTTTCCATTTCCCTCAAACTCCCCGTCCCTTCCTCCCTACCCCCCTCACTCTCTCTCTCTCTCTCTCTCTCTCTCTCTCTCTCTCTCACACACACACACACACACACACACACACACACACAATTTATCAGTTTCAGAAGCAAAGAGAATGGCACTTACTTGTTCAAACACTCCTCCTCTCACCTCTCACTCTTTCTTGTCTCACATGCAGCTGTCTCTCACTTTGTCTCGCCTCCTCTCATATCCAACTCTCTCTCTCTCTCTCTCTCTCTCTCTCTCTCTCTCTCCTTACAACCTACTGACGTTACGAAATTTTTTGTTTTGCCGAATACTGACGCTCCATTTTCTATCGTTCCATTTTCTTTACCCATTATTTCTTCATTTGTTTAGTGACACATTTCTCTCTCTCTCTCTCTCTCTCTCTCTCTCTTTGTCTGTCTACTGATTCTCCCTTTTTTCTCTTCTCTTTCTCTCTGTTCCATTTTTTCCCCACTTCTATTTTTCTAGCACATTATAATCTTTTAAATATCTACCCCTCCCCATCGCCCTCTCGTCTGCTCTCTTTAATGTTCACTGTCCCCATTTTCTATTTCTCAAGTCGTCTTTCTTCCCTTGACTTTTTCCGTTTTTTGCTTCTCCTCTCTCTCTCTCTCTCTCTCTCTCTCTCTCTCTCTCTCTCTCTCTCTCTCTCTCTCTGCGTTTACTGAAGTTTATATATGTGCAATACTTCTCCTTACAAAATACTGAACGTTTAATCACTAACTCCCCCTCTCACTCTCCCCTCCATCCAACGACCAGTCTCCTACTCAGCTTTTATAACCTTTAAGGAGATAATTTCAGTGTCTTATTGAAGAGACAGACAGACAGAAAGACAGACAGTCGCCAAAAAGGTACGAGAGAGAGAGAGAGAGAGAGAGAGAGAGAGAGAGAGAGCGCACGGACACTACAGCAGACCAGTTCAGTGTGTGGCCTACTCGCATGTGGGGTGGATGTGTGCGACCGACCTGCCGTTTACGTATCTCAGACTTTTACTGCGGACTGACAGCGAAAAAAAGAAAGGAAAAAAAAACAGCACAAGATAAAAATAACTGTCCAATATTCTGGTTATACTCTCATTTGGTATTACTGTGTTCCATTAATCGGTTTTTTTACCCATGTCAAACTTTTACCTCCGAGTTCCGAGTGAAGGAAATTTGAGTATCTTGTGAAAAGGCAATTTTTTGGATCATTACGGTACTCTCCACGTATATATGTGAAACACCTGGTGGAGTCATTATTCTTATCACGTCAAACTCAGTAAATCCGCAGATAAAAGAGACTGACAACAAAAACAGAATCATGTTTTACCTCTCTGTTCAGCCTTCATATGCCTTGTCATTCTCACGTACGACATAGTTTCAGTACTGATAGTGTTTAAATCAAGAGCTTGGAAAATGACAATATGGTGCTATGTTCAAAATAAATCGCTAAGAAGGAATTGCTACGAAGCCTCCCGTGCAACCAAGAAAACAATCTTGTGTCCGACTCTCAGATATGTTAAACTCTGAAGCCGACAAGGAGATACTATCCACTGCTACAATAGTAGTAGTAGTAGTAGTAGTAGTAGTAGTAGTAGTTGCTGTTGTTGTTGTTGTTGTTGTACTTGTAATGGTAACAACAACAACAATACTACTACTGCTACTACTACTACTACAAATAATACTAATAATAATAAATCCTGTATCATCACACTTGTTTCACCTTCACACACAGCCATTGTATCCAGTCAAACTATTATTTCAAACGGATCAAAATTTTCACACACACACACACACACACACACACACACACACACACACACACATATATATATATATATATATATATATATATATATATATATATATATATATATAAAGTGTGACCTTAGGGTTAAGGGACTGAACAGGGAGGCTGCAATGGATCGTGCAGCGTGGAGAGCCGCCATTAGGTGACCAAGGCCGACACATGAAAGCATGTTGGAGCCTTTAAAAACGAACGAACGAACGATATATATATATATATATATATATATATATATATATATATATATATATATATATATATATATATATATATTGTACACACACACACACACACATATATATATATATATATATATATATATATATATATATATATATATATATATATATATATATATATATATATATATATATATATATATATATATATATATACATACACACACACACACACACACATATATATATATATATATATATATATATATATATATATATATATATATATATATCATCATCATCATCATCATGAGCCGTTTGAACCCACTGCAGGACCGGCCTATCCCTACCGAAGTTGGGACGATACAGCCAATGTATCTCTACCAAGTAGCTTAGGCTGTCTGGTAGAGATTGTAGGTAGGGTGAGAAGTGCTTGTAAGTGTGATTGTAGTATTGGAGTGGCTTTGGATATGTGTGTAGTCTGTGAATATATATATATATATATATATATATATATATATATATATATATATATATATATATATATATATATATATATATATATATATATATATATATATATATATATATATATATGTCTAAAGAACATTAACGAGGACTACCTGATATAAAGAGGAGATATTATACATATATCTCTACGCTAATTTCCAAGTAAATATTCTGTTATTCTGGGTGACCTAACCACTTACGAACATTACAAGATATTTGGGAAATTTTTACAAGATATTTGGGAAATTTTCGATATAAACTCCAGAGAGAGAGAGAGAGAGAGAGAGAGAGAGAGACTATTAACAGTACGAGAACCAGTCATCATCCTAATGTCCACCTTCACATAATACAGTTTACTAAGCTATACTCTCACTTTAACTTGGCCTAAATGTGTCATGTCCTTATCTTGATTGCTGGGCTGGAAGTATATATTAGCACTAAAATATGGCGCTAGTCACGAAGATGTGCTTTGGAAGGATGTAACGCCGCAGTCTGGTCAAATTGCCACTGAGCTAGGTGAAGTAAGTTGTAAAAGGACGAAAATCACCAATTTAAGATAAGCGAAGTATAAATCTGACGGCACAGGAAAATTTTCCGTAAGAGAATCTGCGTCTGAATTTATTTAAAGGCTCAAAACATCACAATATAATTCCTTTGAAAATGACAGGAGAGCATTCAGGAGCCGAATGCTAATCGCCCACCAGAATATGCTGTTGGCCAAGTTACAAGCTACTTACAAACCAAATGTGAAGAGAATTCGCAAAACTCTACTGACTTCAGCACCGCGTTTCATAAAAAGCCAATCCATATAAAAACTAGTTGACCTTTGGCAGCCATTTTGGTGGCCCTGACCTTGACCTTGCGTGCCCATTTTCGAACTCGTCCAAGATTTTGGCCATATCTTGATACCCTGAACGTTTCATGTTGACAGATCAAGCCGTTCATGAGATATAATGGTAACAGTGGTGATATGTAGAAGTGCATGGTATGTAGGAGTACTGTGCCTTGAGAGCGGGCTGTCAAGCCTATGCCCGGAGTCGGACACATAATAAAAAAAAAAAAAAGATACACACCACACACACATTGACAGACACATAGACACTGGGAAAACCATTATCGCTCCGCCTTGCTAAAGGCGAGCGATAATAAAGGGAACGAATGGCAAGTTAAGTGATATATGTAAAAAAGGACAAACTAATACATACACTTAATGAGAATGGCTACTGTCTCTTTAAAATACACATTCATAAGGGATAACAGTTGTAATGTTAAAAATTATCATTAATCAGGTAGTAAGACGAATGTAACCATATTCCACAATATCAGGGTGAGATGTTTCCAGACATTATCATCAGTTATTTTCTGTGCTAAAATACTCATATGGGAATGGAAGGGTCCGTTTACAACAACATTACTACCACTACTACTAGTACTACTACTACTACAACTACTATTACTACTACTACAACTACTACTACTACTACTACTACTGATGATGATGATGATGATAAAAATAACGATGATCTATATTACAATTATGTGATTTCTGTATTAGTTGGTTTGTTTGTCTGTTACCGTAACAGCAAAAACGGCGCAATGTAGTGCAATTTTTGTTAGAACAAGGTACAACTAAAAGGCTCTAACTTGAACAATAATACAATTTCCAGTCCAATCTGGGCACCGGTTTCAGAGTTATGACCCATTTCTGACATCTTGACATCGAGCGAAGGCTGCCGGAGGCGGCATTTAGGCGGATCACTTTCTTTGCAAGCATTGGAGTTATCATACCAACAAAAATCGGCGCATGTAGGGCAACTCTTTGTTAAAGGAAGGTACCGTTAAAGTGCTCTAACTTGAAGAATAAAACAATTTTCAATCCAATCGGGCCACCGGTTCCCGAGTTGTGACTCACATCTGTCCTTCTGATATCGAGCGATAAGGCCGACGAAGGTGGCCTTTAAGCGAGTATTTATAAATTCTCAATTATCAATTTTTTTTTTTTCTTTCTTTTTTTTTTTTTCTACCAGACGCGATAGCGAAGCTGGTATTCAGTTTGTGTGTGTGTGTGTGTGTGTGTGTGTGTATGTGTGTGTGTGTGTTTTAGCAAGATAACTTTGCAACCTCTGAAGATATCATCACAAAGTTTTACAGGCTTGTAGTAGGGATGAATATCTCCTACAGGTATTGTTTTCAGGTTGTCTGTCTTTCTGTCTGTGTGTCTGTGTGTCTGTTAGCACGATAACTTTGCAACCGCTCAAGATGGCAGCACTAAATATTACAGGTGTGTAGTAGCGAAGTAGGTCAAGGTCAAGGTCATATACCGAGCCACGCTAGATATGTACCGGCTCGCGGCAGGTGTTATTCCTCTTTTGGAGACGCCTCTAGTTCTTTCTTGTTTTGCGTCACAACACGACTTTTAAGAAGCTAGTTCAAATTTTCCTTTTTGTTATGTATCTGGTACTGAGAACAGACAACAGTTAGTTCCAGAGACCCAGTACTTCTATGGGCAACAGACGGCACATACACCTTCACATACCACCACTCGGGTACTGTTTTATTGTTTTTTTTTTATGTGTTTTTGGAGTGACAGCTTGAGTGCTTAGAGACTCCTGAGAAGGGGCGCCACTTTTTATACTCTCTCTCTCTCTCTCCCCATGTATGATCATTGAAGAAACTAAATCGGGTATTGACTTATTTATTTTTTTACAATGTAAATGATTCGGTATCAAATTTTATGAAAATCTAAATCAGTCTTAAGCAACTCTGACCTTATAAAAAGCATAATTACAGTAAGTGATTTTGACCCTGTTGAGAGAATGGAGTAGAGACTGACCAGGAGAGTGTATGTAAGTGAGGAGGAAGGGAAGACAAGGATGGGGAGACTGTGTTTATGATGAATTGGGGAGGTGGAGAGGTATATCAATGCTGGTGGTGTGAGCTGGAGAGAGAGCAGCCTGATGGCGAAGGGCATAATGATATGGAGACGTTTTCTTGTAGCCATCTCCTATGGGATTATGGCGTGTGGCTATAGATAAACAGACACGCTGGCAGGTGACAATGGCTAGCTCTAGGCAGACCAGGCTTTGGCCCACCCGAAATACAAATATAGGTGGCGCTGCCAGCTACCGGGAGTGAGTTTCAACACAAAAAGTCATTTCTGTATGGAGGTGCTTCAGTGCAATATCTCATCCAAGAATCATGGCCCTGGCTTAATAATCTTCAGAGCCCTAGCCTTTCGCACGTGCAACATCGTAATTTTAGTGCTTTTCATACTTTCTGCACTGGAAGACCTTTGACCCCAGATCTGGCGGACATAAATCATGCATGTACGAAGCACGCTTGTAGTACTCATTAAAGTCGATAAGCATGCAAAGTTTCACTGAATTCCATCCACCCACTGATGAACTAGGAAGCTTGAAAATCGTTGAGTGGCCCACCAGAGGTACAACTTCCAGGTGGAGCTGCCAGTGACTGGTAGTGATTATGGACACTAAATGCCATTTTTGTATGGAGGTAGTCCAGTGCAACATTCCATGCAAGAATCATGGTCCTGGCTTAATAATTTTTGGAGCCTTAGCATTTTGCGTGAGCATAGTCGTGATTTGAGCTATTTCCACCATTTTTGCATTTGATGACCTCTGACCCCTGACCTGGCAAATGTAGCACATTAGTGTACGGAGAATGCTGTAGTACTAGTCAGTGTCTATAAGCATGCTTAGTTTCATTCAGTTACATTTAACCACTGGGGAACTAGGGGAGCATTTTAGACAATATTTACTGGTTGCTAGAGACGCTGAGGCCAATATTGGCAGGGTTGCCACCCAATAACCAGAGAGAGAGGATTATGGATGACACACTACCGATAGGGAATGACCTCAAGATTACGCCTAATGAAGTCAGAGCTTTCTACACCCATTAGTAAGGTTTCTACAGTTGAAAACGTGAAAAAATATGAGAAAAGCTGTTTTCGGCTGTTACTTTTCAATGAGTAACCTTGAGGACACAACTGGGTCGTAGGCTGGTCATTGTGTCCAAGTTTGGTCGGAATCAGTTGATCTGTAGGGTAGAAATGTCTGCCTTAATTAAAAAAGACCAAGAGAAAGAAGCCAAGGAAAAAAAAAAAAAAGAAGGCGACTAACAATGAGGACAGCATGAACTGGCCACTAGATGGAACAATAGCCTGATATCTATCTTTCCTTTTGTATTGTATTTTTACTCTTATTTTTCCCATCTATTTTTCTTGTCTCATTTAAATCTTCTTTATATCGGTTCTATTGTTTCTTGTTTTATATTTACATCTTTTTTACCCTCCTTATACTCTTTCCCTTTCCCTTGCTGTATGTACTACTCCTTGTCTTTTTGCTTCCATCTTTCTCTCTCTCTCTCTCTCTCTCTCTCCAACTCTTTTCACCTGTAATATTTCCAGCTATCTTATGGCTTTGCGGTTCGAAGCTTTCCCGAACCTCACTGCTTCATATGCATAGAAATGGAGCGCGGAGCTGAGGAGAGATTCTAAGGATTCTAAGACCTTCTGCTATCACTCAAGCGCTCGTGGAAGGCCTTGTCTGAGAATCGGACTATAAAAAAGGAAAGAATGGTCTGACCGCGAGATTTTAAAAACTTGAGTTCCGTAACTGAAAGAGATTTTTTTTTGCACAACGCTAAAAGGAAAAAGAGAAAATTTTTGTCTGAAGCCCCCCCCCCTCTCTCTCTCTCTCTCTCTCTCTCTCACACACACACACACACACACACACACACACACACACACACACACACATATACACACACACACTCACACACACACACACACACATCTCACACCCAATTAGAGATAAGGGCTAAAAACTTAATAACAGACGAGACAAAGGGCACTAGACAAGGGGAAGTTTGGCAGCGAAATGACGTAGCAGTGAAATAACGCAGCAATGAAATAACGTGGCAGTGAAATGACGTAGGAGTGAAATAACGCAGCAATGAAATAACGTGGCAATGAAATAACGTAGCAGTGAAATAACGTAGCAGTGAAATACCGTAGCAGTGAAATACAGCAACAGTGAAATAACGTGGCGTTGAAATAGCATAACAATGACATACCGTAACACTGAAATGACGTGGCAGTGAAATAACGCAGCAGTGAAATACCGTAGCAGTGCAATGGCGTGGCAGTGAAATAACATGGCAGTGAAATAACGGGGCAATGAGACAACCTGACAGTGAAATAACGTACTAGTGAAATAAAATGACAGTGAAATAACGTAGTGGCAAAAGTACGTGGCAGTGAAATAGCATAGTAGTGAAATACCGTGGCAGTGAAATACCGTGGCAGTGAAATACCGTGCGAGGGAATACGTGCTTGGGAACAAAGGACACTGCTCTCACTGGATTGGCAAAGTTGCTAACATTCCTTCTCACTGACATAAAGGAGTAATTTCCGTATTTCACTGTACTTCAATACGGTGACGCTGACAGCAAAACACGGTGTGGCCGGACACATGGTTGGAAAGGAAGGCCAGCATCCTCGTTGGACTTGGAGATTTCGTAACTCCTCTTCCATTGCGATTTATTTGGCACAATGCATCTTAACTTTCTCATATGGGACGGATGCAAAAGCTGTCAGTATTAAAGAATGATATAAACTACATAGAAGGTACAGTATGTAAAATAAAAGAAAATGATTAATTGGTAAATATAAATAAATTAATAGATAAATATGGATTTTTTTTTACTGAATGGAGGGCACCTGTAGTCTGCTTTATAGATTTTTTCTCTATACAGTATTTAATTTGTCTTTCCTCCCTCTTTTCATTTGTTTAAAAGAATGTATGATGTTTGCCTTAAGTCTCAGGCTAGTCAGACTGCTGGACATCGTGATTTTCCCCTCGTCCATGTTTATCCATCAGTACAATAAAGAACCTGGATATTTCATGTACAGTTGGTGACATATGAACCTGGGACAGTGTCAATGTGCAGAAGAGGTCTAGCATTTGGTACACTTGACAGCCATAAAATAATCAAATGTTTGCTAGTGGCACTGACATGAATAAGTGGAAGTGTCAAACATCAGCTGAAAAATGACCAAGGAACTGTGAAGCGTGAACATCGAAAACCGTAGTCTTCAGGCACTTTCTCAGGCGCATGTGTAACTTATTGTATCTCAGTGGCGGAATAAGACAGTACTATGGCTCTACATCCTCTTTATAGAATTTCTTCATGACTAGCATTATATTCTTGTGTTCCCTTGGAGATGAAGAGCTGGCAATTTTAGCCCAGGTTAGAGCAAAAAGGGTATACTGTAATTTTCTTCCCTGAAATTCACTTCTGTACCAACTAATTTTCTTTTGTTCCTTTCCTTCCCTCCTCATTAGCGGCAAGATAAAAAAAAAAAAAATGTATGCTATCCTTGTCAGTCTCGTGCAGATGAAGATGGGTAATATTCGTATATGTTGCCGAAATTTACAAGACCTGTTCGTCTTACAGGCTAATAGAGAATTATTTACATATGGAGCTAGACCAACATAGAGGAGTAAAATCGTCTTCTGGTATTAATAGCTGCAATCCCACTCTTATCTGAACGTGAACCCAGTGGACTCCAGGCTGAATTTGCCTTCCTCATTCAGTCCACTATCCTCCTTTCATGCGATAGGGAAGTTTTTAAGGGACGTTTAACCAAGCAGAGGAGCCGCAGGAGAGGAAGGAAGGAGAGAGGAAGGAAGGAAGGAAGAGACAGAGAGGGAAGTAAGAAGTCGGGAGGAGAAAAAGAAGGAATATATGAATAGAGAAAACGAGAATGAGGAAAGGAAGTTGGAGAGAAAAAAGAAAGAAGGGAGGGAAGGAGGAAAGAAAGAGGGAGGAACGAAGAGAAGGGATAAATAAGAGAAGAAAGATGAGGAGGGAGAAAGACTGAAGGTAAGAAGAGGAGGAAGAAAGGAACGGAGGAAGAAACAACGGAGGGAAGAGACGAAGTAGAAAAGAGGGAGGAAAGAAATTAATAAAAAAAAGGAGACAAGGAAGAAGAAGAGCAAGGAGGAAGGGAGGTGTAGGAATATGGCGTCGGGCCGGCTTCTTTTCTGAGAACTCTACACAACACCTTCGTTTGTGAGGTCCAAGGAGTAGTGTGGAGGCAGTTTGCGTCCCTCTTGGCACACACACACACACACACACACACACACACACACACACACACACACACACACATTCCAATCCTTGCTTTTTTTTTCTTTGTTTTCCCTTCTATTTTTTCCTTTTTCCTGCCTGCTTGCACGCACACCTATTTTCTCTCTCTCTTTTTCTATCTTGCATTGATCTTCTCCCTTCTGGCCTTGAACACTCCCCTTCTCTCTGTCTCTCTGTCTCTCTCTCTCGTTCCTGAATCCTCTTCCTACCTCTTTTCCTCACTCTACATCCTCTCCTCTGTCTCTCCCCCCCCCTCTCTCTCGTTCCTTCCACCACGGCTGTTAACATTTACCCTCCATCATTCGGTCTTAACCTCCCACTAACGCTCTGGAAATTTTGAGAATTTTACCATCATGGACATCAGAAAAGTAGGTTATTAAACAAGGAAGAATTTGGTACGAATAAATTAGATAGGGTTGGCATGATGATGATGATGATGATGATGATGATGATGAGTGATGGTGGCTGATGATGATGATGATGATGATGATGATAATGATGGTGATGATGAGTGATGGTGGCTGATGATGATGATGATGATGTTGATGGTGATGGTGATGATGATGGTGATGAATAGAATGACCTGTTGCGAAGTACTACAGGGCTTCAGTAAAATTAATAAGATTTTCGGGATGAAACATAAGATATGAAAAACAAAGTCATTCTTTACTATTAAATGTATCTAGCAGGCTCAATAAAACTGTACAATAATAATAATAATAATAATAATAATAACAGTAGTAGTGGTAGTAGTAGAAGTATTAGTAGTAGCAGCAATAGAAGTAGTAGTAGTAGTAGTAGTAGTAGTAATCCATCCATCCATCATCCAATTCTACATTGCCCCATGAGGAGCGTCAGAGCCCGTGGCTAGGCAGGTGGTTCCGACATTTAACCCTTTCATGCACGGTCTCCAATCGAGTCATTAAATACCATCCTGTACAACGCACCATGATGCACATCGTGTCAAAGAAGGACACAAGTTTCCCGCCGATGTGTGTCATATATATATATATTTTTTACCCGATTCGTGTCATGGTGCGCTTTACAAGTTAAACAATCTAAAGACTCAAACCACTGGCGCCTGAGAGGGTTAAGATGAGAGTGGCCAGCCTCACTCATCCCTGAGTGGCATTACATGAGCAATCAACCCCATCCACTCCTTGGATATAAACCTTCACCGGCTCAATCCGATTGGAGCGCAGTTATTACCCACTAAACCACAAGGCGCCAAAACTTGGTTATATGGTTACCACCCAACGAAGTAAATGGTTTCCTGGTGAACAGGAAACCATTTGGTTTGTTACTAGAGTCACCCACAGGCAGAAGGAAGAGGAACGAATGAAGGAAAGAAAGAAGAGGGAGTGTAAAGTTACTCGTAGGCAGAAGGACAAGGAAAGAAAGAAGTAAAGGAAGACAGAGGAGGATGGAAGGAATGAAGGATGGAGGAGAGGAAAGGGCAGATACCCGACAGCAGCACTACATCGAGTGAGTGGATGGTGAGCGCCCCCACCTACCACAAAATAATAATAATAATAATAATAATAATAATAAAATCAATAACTAATCCATGAGTGAGTGAGGAGGAGCGTTACCATAAAACAGGAAATTGACAGCATGCGTTATGTTATGGTTATGGTAATTGTTATGGTGGCGGGGTCAGTATGTTATGCAGACCCATGGACACTATATCTATCTGTCTATCTATCTTCCTGTCTATATTCATTAACTATCCATTTGTATGTATGTATGTTGATTAGTGTCTTATCTATTGGTCTCTCTCTCTCTCTCTCTCTCTCTAGCCTAAAAACTCCCTCCCTCCCCACGTCTCTCTCTCACTTCTAAAAACTTCCCTCTCCACATCTCTCTCTCTCTCTCTCTCTCTCTCTCTCTCTCTCTCTCTCTCTCTCTCTCTCTCTCTCTCTCTCTTATGCTACTCAAACTAACCAATTCTTCTACAGACAATAATATACAACACATAACCAAGCATACCTTAGCTGGAGGGATTAACATTGCATTATAACTAACAACCACATACATTTCAAAGATATTACCTAAATTCGAATCTTTGTTAACAGGATTCATTTGTATCTCTTTGTTATCGACATATACCCCAAATATTCATCATCACAATCCTAATCACATAATTCTAATTGCATTGTAATCCTAGTTTTATTTTCTTCCTAATTGCATTATATTCCGGATCACATTATAATCCTAATCACGTTATATAATCCTAATCACATTCCCCTACGAGAGCCAAAGTGGGTGGCATCTTGAATCAGGAAAAGGAAAGACAGAAAGGATAATCACCATCAAATTTCAACTCGTTCATTTGCCCATCAGTCAAACTCTTAAATCATCGGCTCCACTCCACAGGCGGGCTCGTTAAGTGGGCCTGATTCATTGGCCTTCGCAATACCTATAGGGTAGAGTCATTTCGCTGAGTACCGGGTAAAAAAAATAAAAGAAGAGGAAAAAAAGAGTGCAGGCATTATCAAGTGCACTGTAACATGTACTTCCCTCACTTATTGTTTCCCCCTTGTCAGTCTCTCTCTCTCTCTCTCTCTCTCTCTCTCACACACACACACACACACACACACACACACACACACACACACACACACACACACACACACACACACACACACACACACACACACACACACACACACACACACACACACACACACACACACACACACACACACATGCCGACTTAACATACCATGGCATCTTTTTGTTTTTCGATTTACCCCCTTCCTTCAAGCTTATTCATACGGTATCTTTTTTTGAGTCTATTCCTCTCTCTCTCTCTCTCTCTCTCTCTCTCTCTCTCTCTCTCTACACACACACACACACACACACACACACACACACACACACACACACACACACACACACACACACACAAAGTCACGTACCAAGTGATGCAGGTTGGATGCATGAACAATACTTCACTGATATTGCAAATGATCCCAGTCCAACATTTTACTTTCATTCTCAGGTTACTCCCAGAAATACCATATAATTCTCTTGAAAAAAAGAAAAGGAAAAAGAATAATACCAACATACCAGAAAGCAGTGAGGTAATAAATGAAGAAAAGGTGAAAAACTGATTACAAATTACAAAAAAAATGATCAGTGGCACCAAAAAGGGAATTGAAATATTGTAAAGGAAGGAAATTTAGAAATGGATAACAAGAAGTAGTACAAAAGAAATATGCAGTGATGTATTTCTCATCCACCTGCCTGGCCCAAAGAGAGAGCAGTGACCATCTACAAAACAGTGAAATAACTGCAATAAAGTGATCATCTACAAAACAGTGAAATAACTGCAATAAAGTGAGCATCTACAAAACAGTGAAATAACAGTAATACAGTGACCATCTAAAAACAGTGAAATAACAGTAATAAGGCAATTAAAAAAATGAAATAATAGTAATAAATAATCTAAAACAGTGAAATAACAGTAATAGAGTGACCACCTAAAAACAGTAAAATGCCGGTAACAGAAATAAGGTGACGGTGCAATCATAGTAATAAAGTTATCATCTAAAAAAACACACCTACTGAAACAATAGTAATAAGGTGCTTGTCTAAAATAGTGAAATAACAGTAATAAGGTGACCACCTAAAAACAATGAAATACCAGTAATAAAGTGACTATCTAAAAACAGAGAAATAACAGTAAGAAGGTGACTATCTTAAAAAAAAAAAAAACTTTTTAATAACAGTAATAAGGTGACTATCGTTTGAGAAAAACATTGAAAAAACTGTAATAAGGTGATCATCTTAAAAAAAAAATGAAATAGCAGTAATAAAGCGACCAAGTAAAGTCAGTGAAATATCAGTATTCCTTATTATTTATAAGACATAAAGCAGCAGATATTTAAGAAGAATGTAAGATAAAGGAAATGAAAGTGAAACGTCATTAGCACATAATTAAATATAACATTAAGAAAAGAAAAGAAAGAAAAAAGAAAAATCGAAACGTATCAACTCCCCATCAAATCAAGAGCATAAACAAGTCTGAAAACAGTGAAAGATAACGAAAAATTACATCACACACACACACACACACACAAAGCCCTCAGGAATAACAGTAGCATTGTGACTGGAAGAATTATACCAAGTTCTAGAGATTTAGTATATTGTATTAGTCTTCATCTTAAATCATTCACGGCACTCTGAACTCAAGAATTTAATAATGGGACTGTGAGTATGTGGAGAGAAAAATAGATTCTAAAAAGGCTATAATGTGACTAAGCCTAATCCAAGACAGTTCTAGAAAGAGTAGTAAAATATGCATGAAATCTTATGAAAACTTTGACCAAAACTGCATAACTAGAACCAAAAAAATAGAGCAACTGAAAGAAGAAAAAAAGCAGTAGAAAAATGAATGAAAGAAAATAAACATGACAGCAACGCATTATTTCCTGTTATCGATTATTCAGTCAGTGTGAAATTTATCAGACTTGCAAGGAACACATTCCCTAGAGTTCCATAAATTAATACCAAAAGGAGGAACACTAGAAGACGAATAAAAACACTAAAAAAACGAACAAAAGCACTAGAAAACGAATAAAATAAACAAGAAAACTTATAACACCAGAAAACGAATAAAAACACTTGAAAAAGAATAAAAGCACTAGAAAACGAATAAAAACCCAAGAAGTCGAATAAAACACCAGAAAACGAATAAAAACACTAGAATAAAAAAAAAACACACACACCAGAAAACGAATAAAAACACTAGAATCCCCCCCAAAAAAACACACACCAGGAAACGAATAAAAACACTGGAATGCAAATAAAACACCAGAAAACGGAAATCACTAGAAAAATAAAAACACCCCCCCAAAAAGAAAAAAAAAAACACTAGAAAAGGAAAAAGACTAAAGAACAAAGAAAATAAATAAGAAAGTAAAAAACACTAGAAGACTAAGCGAAAAGAAAAACACTGGGAGAATAGGTAAAAAGAAACACCAGGAGAATAAGCGAAAAACAACACTGGAAAACGAAGACCTAGAAAAAAATACTAGACAGAAAAAAACACTAACAAAAGAATAAAGGAAGAACAGTAGGAGAATAAACGAAAAACGGCACAAGAAAAAAATACTGGAAAGTTAAAAAAAAAAAAAAAACGAATAACAATACTAGAAAAAGAATAAACGAAAAACAAAACTAGAAAAGAATAAACCAGAATAAAACACTAGATAAGGATAAAAAAAAAAAAAAAAAGAGAGAGTAAACGGAAATTGGCACCAGGAAAAGAATAATTAAAAAATAACAATAGGAGAAGAAGCGGGAAAAAAACACTCGAAAAAACACTAGAAAAGAATAAACGAAGATAACATTATAACACAGAAAATAAAGAAAAATAAAAGAAATTAGAATAAAAAAAAACACAAGAAGAAAAGAAAAACAACACTAGAAAACCCGCAAAGGTAAAAAAAAATAAAAAATAAAAAATAAACAAAGTAGGCAAAAAAAAAATTAGAATAAGAATAAACAAAAAGAATAACGAAATTGAACACAAGAAAAAGAATTATAAAACAAGGAAAAATAATAAATGAAAGAAAGGAGAATACACACACAAAAAAATAAAAAAAAAATTAGAGAAATAAACGAAGGAAAAATTATATTCTAACACAACAAAGATAAAAAGATCCTAAAAAACAGAAAATAGTGACGAGGCAACACCCAGCTAACTCCGGGTCCTTCACAGTTCAACCATGCCTTCCTCCCCACCACGCGACCTGACCCTGTCCTGATCGTGGCCGCCTCAATGGGTCAGTACGGCTCTATCTGTGCCCTGTGGCTCCTCATGCTGCTCGGTCACCTCGGTAAGTGGCTCTGTCGTTGGTTAGGGTGATAGAGTAGTGGTAAGAATCATTGGCTTGACTGATTAAGTGGTGGTTAGAATCATAAAGGGCTGGTTAGAGTGAGAGAGTGATGATTAGTGATAAACTGGTTAGAGTGATTACGTGCTGGTTAGAGTGATAAAATGATTAGAGTGATAAAGTGGTAGTTAGTGATAAAGTGCTGGCAAGAGTGATGAAATGCTGGTTAGAGTGATTAAGTGCTGGTTAGAGTGAAAGTGATTAGAGTTATAAAGTCCTGGATACAGTGATAAAGTGCTAGTCAGAGTGATTAAGTGGTGGTTAAAGTGCTAATGTGCTGGTTAGAGTGATAAAGTGATGGTTAGAGTGATTAAGTGTAGGTTAGGGTGATAAATTGCTGGTTAGAGTAACAGAGTGATGGTTAGAGTGATAAAGCGGTGGTTAGATCGATAAAGTGCTGATTAGGGTGATAAAGTGCTGGTTAGAGTAAAAGAGTGATGGTTAGTGATAAAGTGCTGGTTAGAGTGATAAAGTGTTGGTTAGAGTGATAACAGAGTGAGCCCATAAATAACTCTCCACAAGAAACTCACGTGGCAGTATCGTATGTCCTGCGGGACGGCTCAGTCGGCTGGTGTGGGCTTGGATGTGGCAGTGAAAGTGGGAAAGGAGTAGATGATGCAGGGCAGATACTGATAACACTGGGATGCAGGGCAGATACTGATGACACTGTGATGCAGGGTAGATACTGATAACACTGAGATGCTGCGTAGATATTGATAACACTGAGATGCAGGGTAGAAACTGATAACACTGAGATGCAGCGTAGATACTGATAACACTGAGATGCAGGGTAGAAACTGATAACACTGAGATGCAGGGTAGAAACTGATAACACTGTGATGCAGGGTAGATTCTGATAACACCAACTGAACCGTCCTCACAACACGAAAGATGACACCCGGTGGAGAGGAAGTGGAGAATTATAATCCTCTTTAACTTGATATATTACAGTTTATTATTCTGTCTCTTAAGTATAAATCTCTTATATCGCTAGGCAGCCATGTATATCATAAAAGCCCAATATTACTACTACTGCTAATAATAATAACAGCGTACGAGACACACAAATAAATAACAAAGGAGGAGATGCTAAGAGTTCGTTTTAGTCAAGGCTAATATGAGGTCAGGACTATAATTCTAAAGGATGTGAACTCAGTGGCAGGCTTACGCAGGGAACGGTTTGAGAATAAAAGTTTTCTTACTCATTACTTCTCTAGGAAGGAATATTTTTTACACTGGCTGGCGATTTGACTAACCAATGGGGAGCATCACGAAGCCTGAGGGTTAAAAATAATCTTAAATCTTCCTAAAGACCCTCGTATTCTCGTCGGTTAGGGATGCTCCATAACACCTTTTCCTAAGCGATTCATTTCGTTTGCAACACATTGCTGTCTCTTCTGTGTTACATAAATCCTGAAGTTACTGCCATACTCTGCCTAAATAACGTACAGAAGGATATTAACCAGTCATATCCAAAAATAAAAACTAAGAAAGAGGTGTTAGGGAGCGTCCTTACCCTACGAGAATACCGGCACCGACATGTTATAAAAACACCCGAGACGATATGAAATAGATACAGGATACTTAACCCCAGAAAGAAATGTAAAATCATTTCCACTAATGCCATCAAAACCAATCCTGAATGAGACAGTCTTAATATATATTAAGTATGGACGGTGGCAATCAATGGCCAAGTGGTGATATGCAAAGGTGTGTGACGCCAAATGTTGCACGTCAGACAGAGAGAGGGAGAGGAAGGGATGTTGGTGAGGAGGGAGAACAATAAGAGGGAGATATTGAAGAAGAGGAGGAGGAGAGAAGAAATTAAAGAAGAGAGGGAGAAAAATTTAAAGGTGATGGAGAGAGGAGGGAAAAAGGAAGGATGTAGTAGAAATAAATGAGGAAGATGGAGAGAGAGAGAGAGAGAGAGAGAGAGAGAGAGAGAGAGAGAGAGACTTCATAACAATATAATCTCATCACAACAAAATTTGTAAGTTACTGCAGAGATCTACTCGAAAATACTGTTTTATTAAATGTTACAATAGTGTTATGAAATTCTAATGCTCTTCTTTGCAAACATTTAATCAACTAGGAAATTTCACAGTAATACGATGCTACAGATCTGTACTCTGAGTATCCAGTATATGCAATTACAGTCCTCGATTAATACACTTTTGCTTTGAAGTGAATGCTCTTACCATGAAAAGTACTTGACACTGAACCAACCCCTCTCTCTCTCTCTCTCTCTCTCTCTCTCAAACACACACACACACACACACACACACACACACACACACACACACACACACACACACACACACACACACACACACACACACACACACACACACACACACACACACACACACACACACACACACAATTCGCTCCATATCTTTTTACACTATCAGCAAGTGACTCCCCCTCCACACATACGGCCACCACTCACCTCACTTCCTCCTCACAACACACAGCTCACTGAATGGACAGGCTGCCACGCAGAATAATACAGTGGAACATCTGGCATTATCGGAAACTTCTCTCATCACTGACTGAAGTCCGTGTCAGCTCGTAAGGTATTTAGTTTCGCAATGGAACGTAATATGATTTTGTGTCCTGATACCAAGTTGTGATGAAATTCTGAAAT
Source organism: Coenobita brevimanus (assembly GCF_032717465.1). Taxonomy (NCBI): domain Eukaryota; kingdom Metazoa; phylum Arthropoda; class Malacostraca; order Decapoda; family Coenobitidae; genus Coenobita; species Coenobita brevimanus. The sequence goes on from NC_137019.1 coordinate 34,854,487, forward strand.
GAAGGAATAACACCAGTTTGTGGAAATTCGGTTTATTGAGGAGATACGTGCTGAAGACGAACGGCTTCACGTGTTAAGGTAAGGTAATGGTGAAGGCAGATGTTATGAGACACTTAGTCGCAATGCTGATCTTAACATAGACCTTTGAGCCTGTGGCGGGTTGTTTACCTAATGTCCTGGGACACAAGGCCATTGCATCATCCAGGTTACTGCAATTACCCTACTAGGTGTTACCTTAGGTACTCATTTTACCTACCAACCCACAAAGAGTGGATGCACATCTGGTTCGAGTGACGCCAGTTGCCCATACCAAGATTCGAACCTGGTGCTAACGGGTGGCTCCGATGCCTGGCTGTGCAAACATCCTTCAATTTCCTCCCTATCCCCCTAGAAGGAGGACAGTGACTAACAGTAAAAAGGCACCTTTATCCTGCAGTCTACTGGGCCATGTCCGTACGAGTCTGTGGCCACAGTAACAAATGAAATGTCGAGAACTCAGGCTCAGAGCTGTCGACGCAAAGCTTTGCGCAGTATGCCTCTGACATGCCTTGCACACACCCCCGCAGTAGGACTTTCATGACTTTGCTGACCTAATCAGTTCATTTTCCTTTCATACAGTATTACTACAAAAGTTTGGCTGATATCAGTCCAAGGGTTCAGGAGATACTGCGCCCAGAGGAAAACTAAGTCAGCCCCATAATGATGTTGGCCTTTGACCTCTGTGACTTTACTGATCAAATAATTTCATTGTCCCATCATACTGTATCACTGACAAAAGTCTGGTCAAAATCCGCCACAGGGTTCAGGAGATATCGCGCTCACACCCATATGACCATGACCTTGACTTTTGACCCCTTGACCTTGCTGACATATTCAGTTCATCGTCCCTTCATACTGTATCACTGACAAAAGTTTGGTCAAAATCTGCAAAGGGGTTCAGGAGATATTGTGACCACAAGGATAAATTAAGTCGACTCCACATGACCTTGACCTAGCTGACCTAATCATCATCTCCTCGTACTGCATCACTGACAAAAGGTTGGTGGAAATCCGTCAATGAGTTCAGGAGATATCGTGCCCACAAAAGTATTATGGACTCACAGACCCACAAACGCACGCACAGACGGACAGGAGAAACACTTTTCGAGCCATACCTGAAGAGGGTTAAAATTAGGCTAAAACTGTCGTATCTTTCTAATAAATTACCATTTCATATGTGTGTATAATTCTTACATTTATTATGCCTCCGCCCACCTATGATGGAGGAGGCATTTAGTGACTCGTCTGTCTGTCCGTATGGGTAAGTGAGTGGGTCCGTGCGTCCGTAACAATCTTATCCCCTTACCAATCAACAGATTTCCTCCAAACTTTTGTCACTGATGCAGTATGAGGAGATGATGAACTGATTAGGTCAGCTAGTCATACAGGGTCACCTTAGTTCATTCTTCTGGGAGCGATATCTCCTGAACCCTTCGACAGATTTTGACTAAACTTTTGTCGGTGATACAGTATGAAGGGACAATGAACTGATTAGGTCAGCAACGTCAAGGTGTCAAAATTCAAGGTCATATAGTGTCGACTTAAGCCCCAGTCACACTGCAGGTATGATATGTTGCAAACCTGAAAATTGCGAAACCAGTCCCCGACCACAGAGGTCTTCGAGCAGTCGTGCCACCGATCGGCTACCGGTGGTCGTCCAGTATCCTTCCAGCGTCCGTTCAGTGGGCGGCCGAATGGCGACCATGGCCAGGTACACACAGGTCAAGACACTGACAAACGGTGCCCGGTCCGCATCCTGTAGCAGTTTAGACTGCAACCACTAGACCGAAACCAGCCGCAGATTGGCCGGGGGCTGGTCTCGGTCCAGCCCACCACCTGTCGCCCGACCAATCGCCGGCTGGATGGCGGCCGGATTTCAACCACCACCCCGGACAGGAGGCTTGTGGACAGCGGCTACCGCAGTCCAGTCATCGCCTTGACGGAGTGCGGACAGCCACCGCACAGAGCGGGCGACAACCAGCCTCCGTCCGGATGGCAACCACCGCTTAAAAATCAGGTGTCGCTGACCAGTCGTAGTCCGTAAGCCGGCCAGACGCAGTCCAGCCACCCACCAGGCAGCTTCCATGCCACGACATCAGTGGTCGCGGGGAGGTTTTTCGTGCAGCACGAAAAACCTTGCGACGATTTTTTGGTCTCCATGGTGGCCAGCGGCTAGACCGAGACTTATGAAGACTGGTCGTAATCCTCACCAATACCACCCACGACTTGCAGGTCGCGGGTGGTTTGCGATAAGTCGTACCAGCAATGTGACTGGGGCCTTAGTTATCTTTAGTCCCATTTCAACCCACAATGAACCCTGTCTTGGAAGTTGTATGGCAAGTCCGTGAGCAGGGCTTGGCAGTGGCATGTGGATCGACGCTTTTCATCGACAGCTTGGTCCGAGTTCTACGGCGTTTCGTTATTATTATTTTTTTCATCATTGTTGCTGTTGTTGTTGCTGTTATTATTGTTATTGTCATTATTATTGTTATTATTATTATTATTATTATTAATATTATTATTATTATTATCATTATGCACAGGGAACCTCTACACAATCAGAATGTTAACCCTTTGGCCATGGCCGATGGTTTCGATAAGTTAAGTAATTTTTCTCTATAGGGAAACATTCTAAGGTCTGAGAACTAAAAATAACCTCGTTATTTGGACTTAGTTATATCATTTTAACTAACTCCTGATGCTTTATTAGGCAAATAGAAACAGTAGGCAGTAAAAAGATTAATAATTTCTCTACGGTGACCTATTTATTGCATTTTAAGTTTGCTGCTTCCCGACAATTATAATTAAGTTACAAGAATCCCCTATTAGTTGTTGCTGCTGATCAACCACGGTCTATCTGGCCCATGAACGGCAGGAAAACAACCGCCTCTGGAGGGCCGTCCCATGCAGTGAAATGATGTTTCCCTGTGGCTGACAGTGCCTCAGTATTGTAAGGCATGGTGAATAGTGTGAAGATTTAGCTCCTGGATGGACGCCGCATTTGCGTCACCACCCAGTTAACAGGGGCACCATAGCAGGTTCCACTTCATCCCACAAATTGGTTATATGGTTAGTATTCTGCGTTGTAAATAGTGACGGTCATATAGGATCTGGGACAATATTCGGCCTAGTGGTCCACTGCATTTGTTTTACACATAGAGTGTTCTTGTTATTTTCTTAGCTGACGCATCATATAAAGGAGAATTGTCTATGGGCAGAGAACCATACCAACACTCTCTTAGCCAGGGGATTATTGCAAGCAGCGAAGGGTGAGAAGTACAAAAAAAAAAATGAAAATTTTGCTGGGGTAATTTTTATCGCCGAGTGTTCGTTAAGCCTTTATTTCTCTTCAGTCTGTCGTCAGGAACAAATGTTAGTAATTGTTTATGACTATGTTATGCTACCCTGGGTTCCCACATCTTGTAGCAAGTAGTATGAACTGGATGTTACCATTAAACATCGTAATAATAATAATAATACTAATAACTAATAATAATTCAGAGGCGAAAAATGTTTGAAAGTTTGAGGAAATCTTGAACCCATTTCCAGTGAAGCGAAAAAATCCCTGGCACTACTTTCTCTGGCGTAACAATCTGCCTCTCACACGCGCACACCGGCCGTACCTCACCCGGACAAGACACTGTTTTCCTCGTAAATCACCCAGAATCAATACCCCGCGTCGTGATTTTTCCTCCCCTTGGGGATAAATACTGCCAATATCCTGCTTCATACGTGGGTGAAAGGCAGGTAGATGAAGGAGAGGGGCTGGTTTGGGGATGGTGGGGAGAAGAGTGAAACAGCAGTAAGCAAAACATCATTACCTATTACTTTCGCTTCCCCAGTCATGGTGGTAATGGTAAAGGTAAAGCTGGGATTAACATCACGAGGCGCTTAGAAACACTGCTCATTTTCGTAGCTTTCCCTGTAAGCATTTGGCGGATAATTAACCCAATATCCTGTGATACAAAGCCGCTGCATCATTGAGGTTACCACAGTAACATCCCCTATCCGTTACCCTGGACACAAATTTTTCCTACTTACCCACAAAGGATGATTGAACACCTGAGTGAGTCGAGTAGCACCAGCAGCCAGCAGCAGAGTATGGGCCCTGGCTCTATCGGGTCAGCAACTTTGTTGTTAGCAATGTTAACCATGTGATTGCTTCAGTGGTAACTAAAGTGACTGGTCTCTTAACTTCAGTGAATAAATACTCAGCAAGTGGTCATTTTAATTTAGTTTTCGGTAGAAAACTGTTTATCCGGATTCTTCTCCAAATTACATTGTCTCTAACGTTCGGTCTAACGAAAAATAGAGATTAGCATTTTGTTGGCATGGCTAGAAATATAACGTTGTAGTTAATAATTCACGGACACCGTTTTGAAACTCTTAAATCAAATGAGATCTTATTAACACAAACCAGGAATATTGAAGATGCTGGAGAAGTTGGAATATTGCCTCAGTAATTGGGAACCCTGACATCTAATATATTACATACCACAAATGTACATGGCCAAATTCCAGCCCAAAATGATGATCAACTTAGAATAAAGTTTGTAGACTGGTCCGAACGAAATTTGATGCACAGTCCAAATTCTTCCATTCTCTCAGCTTCGCCAATTGCTTGGAAAACTATCTCTGCCAGTGCCACTTTCTGCATTCGTTTAATCCTCTGTGTGGCAGAATCTATGGTATTTTATTTCAGCAACTACCGAATGTATACAGTGAGGTACGGATCACCCTTTTGCTTTAAAATGGCAGGTCTTTTAATTACACGAGCAAATTTACTCAGCATCAGAACCCTTGAAGTTTTTATACTTTTTGCACCGTATTCTCGTAGTTTAGGAAGGCTCCGTACCACCTCTTCCTTAGCCATTTATTTTCATATATGGTTGATGTATAGCCTTTAGTACGTTCGTTATGCAGAATATGGCGACATTTGAATGATCTTTATAACACAGAAGAGGACAGTAAGGTGAAATAGGCAAACTAAATCGCTTAGAGAAAGGTGTTAGGGAACTTCCTAAACTGACAAGAATTTGGACTTTTGTCTGTGATCAAAAGCCTTTTGCACGAAATTTATGCAGCATATGGCGACATTTGAATGATTTATATAACACAGAAGAGGACAGTAAGGTGTAATACGCCAACTAAATCGCTTAGGAAGATGTATTAGGGAGCTTTCTTAACCGACAAGAATACGGGTATGATATGGTATAGTGGAATGAACTACAGCGGAAGTTGTGGTGACGGCGCTGCGGGGGGGAAGGAGGAGATTGTAGTGGTGGTGGTAGTGGTGGTGGTTGTAGTTGGTGGGAACTGTAGTGGTGGTGGTGGTGGTTGTGGTGGTGGATGAGATAATTGTGGTTGGTGGTGGTGTTTGTGGTGGTGGTGGTGATGGAAGAGATAATTGTGGTTGGTGGTGGTGTTTGTGGTGGTGGTGATGGAGGAGATAATTGTGGTTGGTGGTGGTGTTTGTGGTGGTGGTGATGGAGGAGATAATTGTGGTTGGTGGTGGTGTTTATGGTGGTGGTGATGGAAGAGATAATTGTGATTGGTGGTGGTGTTTGTGGTGGTGGTGATGGAGGAGATAATTGTGGTTGGTGGTGGTGTTTGTGGTGGTGGTGTTGGAGGAGATAATTGTGGTTGGTGGTGGTGTTTATGGTGGTGGTAATGGAGGAGATAATTGTGGTTGGTGGTGGTGTTTGTGGTGGTGGTAATGGAGGAGATGATTGTGGTTGGTGGTGGTGTTTGTGTTGGTGGTGGTGGTGGTGGTGGAGGAGATAACTGTGGTGTGTGATGGTGTTTGTGGTGGTGGTGGTGGTGGTGGTGGTGTTGGAGGAGATAATTGTGGTTGGTGGTGGTGTTTGTGGTGGTGGTGGTGGTGGTGGTGTTGGAGGAGATAATTGTGGTTGGTGGTGGTGTTTGTGTTGGTGGTGGTGGTGTTGGAGGAGATAATTGTGGTTGGTAGTGGTGTTTGTGGTGGTGGTGGTGGTGGTGGTGGAGGAGATAATTGTGCTTGGTGGTGGTGTTTGTGGTGGTGGTGGTTGAACGAATAACATACAATTTTATAGTACAGAATCAGAATCAGAAATAAATCGGCAAGGGAGAGGTGTTAGTAAGCTTCCTAACTACAGGAGAATACAGCCCTACGAGACCAAGGAAGAAGGATTATGAAGCCCACTGGAGAGAGAGAGAGAGAGAGAGAGAGAGAGAGAGAGAGAGAGAGAGAGAGAGAGAGAGAGAGAGAGAATATGGAAACAAATCAGTAGTATCTGAACTCATCCGACTCTGAGCATAGACCAAACACTTCCTCCCCTGAGATCCTCGTAATATCTTCACATGTCATCACTTGGGTGCTAATATCGTACCGTCTATAATGACTAAATTTTCGGTCTATCTCATTCAGAATTGGTATGATGGTGTTAGAGGGACATTTTTTTTTTTTTTTTTATGACATGAAGGTGGATCTGATAGAATATTAGCTGAGAGTATTATAATGAAAACAAGATTACAAAAATATTCCTTTCCCCTACATAATCTACACTCCATTTCCTCTCTCCATCTTGAATACCGAGTTGTAACAATAGATTTACTGTAGATTAAGATGCTAGTCATGGAGAAGTGCTATGGAAAGGATGCTGAGCTGTCGTATTGTCTTATTCTGCCTCTGAGCTACGTGGAATAAGCTGCAGAAGGGCGAAAATCTGAGCCAAGTTAAGGTAAAAGGACTTTAAATGAGAGAGAGAGAGAGAGAGAGAGAGAGAGAGAGAGAGAGAGAGAGAGAGAGAGAGAGAGAGAGAAGTAACATAGGAATACTAAACATAAAACGTATAGAAATTTCATGCACACACAAAAAAATAAAAATAATGCAAAGAAAAATTCAAATCAGTATGAAAATGAATCAATTTAATAGTGTAAATAGGAGTAAGAAAAGTAGGGGGAAAATTATGAGGAAATAAAATTGAAAGTTTTATGCAGTACCTCCAAATTCTCTGAAGATTTCCATTAATGTAGTTATTTTTCTTCCTCTCTCTCACTTTCTTTTCTCTCTCCCTGTGCCTGCCTCTTCGTCTGTCTGTTTTCACCTTTTCTTTCTTACTCTCTGATTTTCTTCTCTTCCTCCCCTCTCCGACTGTTTGCCCTTCTACATCTCTCCCTCCCTCTCTCTCTCTCTCTCTCTCTCTCTCTCTCTCTCTCTCTCTCTCAGGAGGTGCGGGCGGAAGAAGGTGGCGAGATAATGAGAGGCAGAAACCCGAATTTGGTGAGACAGAGAAACACATAGAGGTGATGGTTGGAAAAAATGCTCGTCTGCCCTGCATTGTTCTCCACCTTAACGACAGAGCGGTGAGTAAAAGAGGTAATTTTTATTCTCTCTCTCTCTCTCTCTCTCTCTCTCTCTCTCCCTTCTTACCTACTTCATTTTCCCTCTTTCCTCTCCATCCTCTCGCCCTTCTCTACATTCTTCACCTTTCTCTGGCCATCCTTTCTTCCTTTCCTTTTTTTCTCCCCCTCCTTATCTCTCCTCCTTCCTCCCTTCCTTCTCGGTTTCCTCCCCCCCTACTCTGGTGTCTTCCTACCTCCCACATCCTCTCTTTTCCTTCTTTCTCTCTCCGTCCTTCCCTTCCTCCTTCTCTTCCACCTTCACACCTTTCCTCACTCCCTACCTCCCACGTTCGCTTTCCTCCTGCCTTTGTTTTTCCTTCCCTCCCTCCATCTTCCTGCTTTTCTCTCTCTTTCCTCCGCGCATCATCAAATTACACTTAGCGTAACTCCAGCGTGGGGTTACGCCCTTAGGTACGCAGAAGGTACAGAAGAGAGAGAAGGAGGGAGGAAAAAGACGAGAAGGAAGGGGGAAAGAAGGAAAGATAGGGAAAGGAGGGAAGGAGAGAAGGAAGGAGGAGAGGAGGAGGAAAGAAAGGAGGAAAGGAGGAAAGATGGAAAAAAGAATGAGAGGAAAGAGGATGGGAGAGATAATGACTAAGGTGAGGGATAAAAGGAAGGGAAAGAATGTGGACAGGAGGGACAAGGATGAAGAGGAGAGAAAAATGAGGAGAAAAGAGGGAAGGAGAGAAGGAAAGAGGAAGTAGGGGAAGAAAGGAGGAGAGGAGGGAAGAAAGGAGGAGGAGGAAAGAGAAGGGGAAGAAGGAAGAAGAAAGGAAAGAAGGAAGAATAGTCAGAATGGGAGGAAACAGGGAAGAGGAGAAGGAGGAGGAAGATGAGGAGGAGGATGAAGGAGGCAGGAAGGATGGATATAGAACACCATATCAATTTAAAGGTGCAAACTCTTCACCACAACTACATCACCATCACAATCATAACTACACCCTGCAACACTTCCATTACCACCATCACCACACAACCACAACCACCATCACCACAACCACAGTCACCGTCACCACAACCACAGCTACATCACCACCTCCATCATCATCACAACAACCACCACCACCACCACAAATACTGTCTGAACCACTTCCATCACCACCACCACAACTACAGTCTGCACTACCTCCATGACCACCGCAACCACCATCCACTCACTTGATGTACTACTACGTTGGCTGTTTTAGATTACTCCTGGTGGCCTAGTGGATTAAGGCACTTTAACTGGGTAATTCCCGTACGGGCCTAGATACGTGGGTCTGTCTGGGGTTTACTGTTCACATAATGCCACTCAGGGTGGAGCAACTGGTCATTCTCCTTAAATTCGGGGCCAAGTAGTGTATCCTTGGGTCACTATGCTCCTGATGGCGTAATAAAGAAGAACTGAAGGTTGACTGAAGAGAGTGTAATATATGTATCTTTCGCTTCTACAGGTGACGTGGCTGAGACGAAGAGATCTACATATACTAACCACAGGACACCACACATACTCAGCTGACGACAGGTTTCAGGTATGTCTCTCTCTCTCTCTCTCTCTCTCTCTGGTAGAAATCTCGTGTCGGAGGGGCGTGTGTGCCAACGCCAAGAGACGGCTGTAGGGTTTTCTATTATTTGAACGCTACCGGGTACATGGTGTCGCCTCCTTGTTTTAAATTATCTGAATTACTGTAGCCAAACCTTGTCCAGCTCACACCCAAGGATCTCAGGGGTTTCAAAGGGGGTACTTAAGGACTGGGTGTTTTATTACTAACTCTCTCTCTCTCTAACGACCCCCTAACTCCAACAGGTGGTAGCAGGGGCAGAGGAGTCGTCGTGGCCTCTGCTAGTAAGGTCAGCCCAGCCAAGGGATTCAGGAGTGTATGAGTGTCAAGTGAACACAGACCCAAAGATGTCCAGACCCGTGACGCTTACTGTAAAAACTGAGACGGACAGCATGATGGAAAGTAGGAAGGCAGGTAGGTGGAGAAATGTGGAAGAAAACAGATGAGCAGGTAAGCATGTCTACCTCCATATCTCCATTTTGATGCTGGGTATATGGTTGGGATAAAAATTTTGCATAATATTGCGTCCCCTCTGCTTCATACTTTAAATTTCTGAGTAATATTCCTAAACTGAGAGAGGCTTGGTATGCTTCTCTGTCCATATATCAGTCTGTGATAAAGGTGCATTAGGGAGGAATGTGATGGACATGCTGTAAATGTAACGTAGACGCAGTGGAATAGTTGGTCAGTTTTTACTCCTAACAAAACACTATTTCTGCAAGTATGAAGTAGAAGCTTGGTGTGATTTTTTGTCCATAAAAGAGTCTATTTGATATGATACTTGGGGATGGAAAGTGGTGGACATGCCCTAAATCTGAATTAGCCCAGTGGAATGGCAGGCCAACTTTTATCACTGATTATATTATTCTTTCAACATAATCTGCTGCATTAATAAAGTGTTTTAGGATACATTTTCTCTCTACAGCTGACTCGACCGTACCTCTGGGTGTGACCAAGAGCAAAGTGTTCGTGGCCAACAGGACAGCAGTGACTAGAGACGGTAAGGCTGAGCACAAGGAATGTGAGGGTGTGACAAGAGAGGGTCTGCAAGTACGTGGATGGACAGGACAGTATGGGAATTAGAGAGTCAGAAAGAAGAGGGTTTGTTGGTGGATGGAGTGGACAGTAAGGGAAGGGCAGGATGAGAAAGGAGAGGGTTAGAACATGGGTGGATGGAGGTGACGGCAGGGGAATGGAAAGATGAGAAAGGAGAGGGTTAGCATATAAGTGGAGGTGGGTGGATGTGACGATAAGGGAACGAATAGGTGAGAATGGTGAGGGTTAGAGCGTAGGTGGGGAAGTGGGTGGGTAGGACAGGAGAGGCTTAGAATGAAGTTGTCTATTCATGAAATTAACACGAGTAGAATGAGTTGGTTAGCATGCGCATGGATTCTTCTCTCTCTCTCTCTCTCTCTCTCTCTCTCTCACCATGTCCCTCTCCCTCAGGTCATCTTCGTGTTGAAATACAAGGTCCCTCAGAGGTCAACATTGAAGAAGGGTCAAAACTAAGTCTGAACTGCGTGGTAACTTCAACCTTGGGGGCAGCGGCTGTGGTCTACTGGTTCCATGATAGTCGACTGCTTGACTATCGTGGTCCTAGAGGCGGTGTTAAACTCAAGGTAAGGAGAGGTGGTTGGATAGTCGACCATCTGAGACACTAGACTAAGAATAATAGTACTAGAGAGGGTGCTAAAATGTGAGCAAGGAAAAATAATTGAATAGTAGATTTTTTACATTATTCTCTTGACTCTTGACTGTTTTTAAGACATTTGCCGACTATTTTTAGACTATCTGAAGAGAGGTAAAGGTTGGTTAGTCGACTACTTGACTATCGCGGTCTTAGAGAGGCGTGAAGCTCAAGGTAAGATAAAATTGGATAGTCGACCATTTAGACTGTCTTTATTAGACTGTTTTAGACTATCAGTGTAAGAAGAATAGTACGCTGGATAGTCGAGAGGTTAAACAATCACGGTCTTGGACGAGGCATTACTTTCAAGGTAACAAGAAAACGATAGGATAGTCGACTATTTGTACTATCCACACTGTACTATTTCTGGACCAGTAAGGAATCAGGAACTATTGGTTGGATATTTTACTCTCTAAGACTTCCTAGGTTGCTTTCAGACTATGATGTTGGGGGAAGGATAGTCTGCAAATCCGACTACTGAACTATCCTGGTCCGGAAGAGAGAGAGAGAGAGAGAGAGAGAGAGAGAGTGAGAGCACTAAATCCCCTTCTCCTTCCCTCAGATCGACCAAGAGCGAGGGGTAACGGCGGCCAGACTAGAAGTGGAAAACGTGGGTATGGATGATGCTGGAATGTACTCTTGTGTTCCAGCCGGGTCTCATCCAGCCTCCATCAGGGTCCACGTGCATACCGGTGAGGAAGGAAGGAGGGAGAAAAGAGGGAGGGAAAGAGGAGAGAAGAGGGAGGGAGGGAGAAAGAAGAAGGAGGGATGGAGGGAGAAGGAGAAGAAAAGAGAGGCTTCTGTACTCTTGTGTTCCAGCTGGCTCAAGTTCAGCGTCCATCAGGGTCCACGAACATACCAGTGAGGAGGGAAAATAGGAGGGAAGAGGGGGGGCATGGAGAGAAGAAGGAGGGAGGGAGGGAGAGAGATGAGGGAGGGATGGAGGGAGAGAGAAAGAAGATAGGGAGACGAAGGAGGGAAAAAAAAAGGTGGATTGTGAAGGAAACAGAGAAAGAAAGGGTAAATGAAAGATTGGCGGTTGCTGAGAGGAGAAGGTAGAAAGGTAAGGGAGGGAAAGAAGAGCGAGAAGAAGAATGTAAGAGGGACAGAAGAGGAAGAGACGGAGAGAATGAGGAGGGGAGAGACAGACTGGTGGTGGAATGGTGTGGGTGTGGATGACGCTGGATTGTTCTTCTAAATTCCAGTTGGCTCAGATCCTATACCAGCCATAGTCCACGTAAAGCCAAATACAAAAGTAAGTTCGCCTCTCCTTTCCCTTACTCTCATGTTCTCCCCTCACCCTCCACCTCCCAGGACTCCAACTCCCAAATCGCAATCCGCCATCTGTGAGTGTTAATATGCGCCTCTGTCCACTACATCATTAAGTGTCAATGAGTGCCACGATGAGAAGGAGGCAGGGGAGGTGAAAGGAATTTTGTAGCTATCTGTACATTCCCGTGACATGTGCAAGATTTATTTCTTTTGTGTGTGTGTGTGTGTGTGTGTGTGTGTGTGTGTGTGTGTGTGTGTGTGTGTGTGTGTGTGTGTGTGTGTGTGTGGAGTGAAAGTACAATTGGAGTTTATGTTATGGTGGCTGTGTTTGTGAGTGAAAGAGTATTAAGTCGTTGAGGGAATGTCCATCACGTGCGAACATGCGAAGTCTCAAATGTCCATCTCTATGTAGCATTGAACCCAGCTGAGGAAGAATGGCAGGCGCACACTCCACTGGATCGTCCTCTTGAGGATCTATAAGTAACATGCAAGAGACTATTAAACCATTCAGCCATATATATATATATATATATATATATATATATATATATATATACAGAGAGAGAGAGAGAGAGAGAGAGAGAGAGAGAGAGAGAATATTTGAAAGCAGGAGAGAAAGAACAGGTGACATAAAATGGTGTGTGGCACCATCTGTTGCATGTAGGAAGGCTGCTGGGCTTCAGGGAACAGACTGTCCAGAGTATGTGAGGAGGCAGGGAGGGAGAGAAGAGGGAGTGAAGAGATATCGAGCAGGAGAGTACGAGTGCGGTGGGTGGAACTGGAAGGAGAGGGACGCCGAGAAAGGGGTGGAGAGATAAGGTGAAAAAGTCTGTAAAGAAGAGTGGCATTAGATAAGCGGGTACAAGGATAGACAAATACTCAGACAGACAGACAGTAGATAGATAGATAGACAGATAGATAGATACTACACTGATAGATACTGAGGTGTCATGGAACAAAGACTATTTTCATTTATGTTTTTCCACAGGCAATCAAGAAGCCGCCATACAACAGAGTGGAGTTAATGACACATCCAGCTGTCCACACCTTCTGCATCCTCTCCCATACCTCCTCCCTGCCTTCGTGTTTCTCTCCCTCCTTCCTACCTTGCCTACCCTCTCAGATGCCCTTTCTTCCTCCCTACCCTTCATTCTACCTCTTCCTTTTGTCTTTTTTCTCTCCCTCTTCTCTCTTCTCCCTACCTTACCACCTCTCCCAAGCTTCTTTCTACCCATTTCCTTTGTTTGCCTTGATAGACTGTCTTCTTGTATGTCGGTCTTTTGTTTATTCTTTCTCTGTCTGGCTGTGTCACATTTCTATGGTTTCCTAGACATAGATCTTTCGTTTTTAGGTCAGTTCTTCCTTTCTTCTCATCTCTATCTCCTTCATTTAATGTCTGTTGCTATTCCCGCCCTCTTCTTTGTTTTTCATTCTCTTTCTGTTATGGTAATCAAGGTCTTTATTGTCCTATCCTTCTGCTATTCATGTTTTCTCTGTATCATTACCACTGTTTCCTTGCAAAGTTCCTCTTCCCCATACCACCAACACCTCTCCAACTTGCACAGAGGGAGGAACCGACGAGGCGAAGGCTGACACCGTAGCTGAAGATTCTATAGATTAGTATTTGGATAGTTTTACATCTTAAAATGTTCCGTAACGCTTGCTGATAAAGAGTGTAATGAATGTTAATCTACTGGTATGTTTAATAAAAATGATAATGATAATAAGGCTGAGGATTAAACGTACTTTCCTTTACCTCCTCTGTTTCTTGTGTCTTAGAGAACTCTTCAAAATAAGAACGAGCCTGTAATTTTTTAGGTGATTTAGTTCCTCCTTGCATCAAAAGAAGAAACTATTGTAACATATTATATTGCTTAGTGTCAGCCACTGTGAAATATAAGCCTTAGGAAGACAAACGAGAGAGAGAGAGAGAGAGAGAGAGAGAGAGAGAGAGAGAGAGAGAGAGAGAGAACATAATGGGCGGTATTCTCGTGTGGTTAGAAGCTTACCAACGCCTTCTCCTTACCGATTAATTTAAGAATGTGCTCTGTTACAGTATTCATGTGTTATTTATGCAATGGGTGTCATGATAAGGAGGGCGCAGAAGCGGTGGTGGTGGAGGTGGTGGAGTGGTGGTGGTGGTGGTGGTGGTTGTGGTGGTGGCGGCAAGGTGGTGGTGGTGATGGTGGTGGTGGTGGTTGTGGTAGTGGTGGCAAGGTGGTGGTGGTGGTGATGGTGGTGGTGGTGGTGGTGGTGGTGGTAGTGGGTGAGCCATTAGCGAGGGGGAAATTGCTTCACGGGACACTGACAGCCTCGTTGCAGGGGTTAATAAGAGGCTTTGTCTCGTACTCCCGTCGGATAAGGAAGCTCTCTAAACACTTCTTGCAGAGCGATTTGTTCCTGGATATGGCTGGTTAATATCCAATTCTGCGTTATTTATGAAATGTATGGTGATACTGGGAGGACTTACGAAACTCGGAAGGGGGCAGTAAGGTGTAACAAACAAAATAAATCACCTAGAAAAAGGTGTTAGAGAGCTTCCTCAACTGAAGAGAATACTGGCCTTTGTATATTTCGTGGCGGGGTTATGGGCTGCAGGAGTTCCTTGTAAAGACAGCTTACGGTATATACATTATTTTGGCGTTAAGACTGGCGACTAAGACAAACGACGTGCACTCCATATCTGCTGTGTGACTTGTTCCAACTCTCCTCGCGAATGGCTAACAGAAAGGAAAACAAAGATGCCTTTTGCGGATTCCATGGTGTGGAGGGATCCTAGTGACCACAAGAGAGATTGCTACTTTTGCACGACAAATGTGTGGGATTTTCTTCCAAAAACAAAATCAGCATCGTTTATCCAAATTTACCGTCGGCAGTGAGACAGCTCGATTACACTGAGGACCTTCCCATTCCAAGGCCACCAACAAATACATGTGTATTCCAGACTTCAGATGAGGAGGAAGATGGAGAGACATCTGGAGCAGCTGCCCCGGATTCTGATTTCGAATGTCAGCCGTCTGGCAAAGTACCCCATCTAGTCACCCAAGGCGATTTTAATGATCTTGTACGTGACCTAAATTTATCAAAACAACAGTCAGAACTACTTGCTTCGAGATTGCAAGAATGGAATATGTTGCATCCAGACACAAAGGTGATGAGTTTATGGAAGTGATAAGAAAATGTAGAATATTTTTGCTTTCAAGTCAGACGGAGGAGTATGCTACTGTAGCAAAATCGCAAGTCTGTTCGAAGCTTTGGAACGATTTATGATCCTGACGAATAGTGATTTTTATTGACTCCAGCAAATCAAGTCTGAAGGCTGTTCACCTTCACAGTAGGAACCTGTTACCCACAATACCACTTGTTCTAGCTCCTGAAATTAAAGAAACGTAAGAATCGATGCAAAAACTCCTCGTTTTGACTGAGTACGACAAATTCAATTGAAAAATCTGCGGCAATTTGAAAGTGAAAGCCATGCTTCTTGGAGTAAAGGAAGGTTTCACAAAATACTGATGCTTCCTGTGCTTATGGGACAGCCGTGATGTGCAGCAGCACTATGGCCTTCCTGAAGTTCCTACCGAACGTCCAAGCGGAAGAAATTATACTTCTGCCTCTTCACATCAAGTTGGGCTTGATGAAAAACATCGTTAAACCCTTGGATAAGGCAGGTGCAGCCTTCGCATACCTGAAGAAAGTCTTCCCTAAGATTAGCGATGCCAAATTGAAGGAAGGCATTGTCGTTGTCCCACAAATTCGTAGTCTGGTGAAAGACAGTTTGATGCAACCCTCGAGGCTGACGAACTTAGGGCTTGGATGTCTCTTAAGAAAATTTGTGCTGGTTGTTTGGGCAGCCATGGCGGTGAATATCACGTGGAAATCATTGAAGCGCTTCTGGTTGTGCACCATGAACCTCTCTGCAGTATGTCCCTTAAAATCCATTTTCCTCACTCATCTCTTTTTTTTTTTTTTTTTTTTTTTGGTGATGTTACTGACGAACAGGGTGAACGTTTTCGCCATGATACAGGTATTGTAGTAATGGAACAATGATACCAATGTAGAACTTGCGCTGGTATGATGGCGGACTATTGTTGGATGGTGACATGGGTAACCGATGTAGAGAACAAAGTGAAATAATCAAAAACCGTATTTTGAGTACTTGTATCCAGAGTGAAATTTACAATACTCTTGATTTTGTTTCTGCATATTACTTTTACATCCTAGTTAATATTTTTTTTATTAAAAAAAATATATATATTCCCGGCATAACCAGGACCAGGAGCATATTGATTTCTGACTAGTGGAAGAAAAATTTCAAGGCTAAATTTCAGAAAATCTTTGCGTGATAAAGAAAAGGTGAAAAAATATTTGTAATTAGCACCGCCAGTTTAACACAAATCACCATTTCATTTCTGAACTAGATAAAAAGTTGAACACTTTGCCCAGTAGTGTTGTTAATGTTTTTGGATGATTAGGCATTCATATGTGATACCTCATGTATCTTCTGTTGCGTTTGGCACGTTTTTGCTTATTTTTTGCACCAACATTTACTGTTTGTTGTCAAAATTTGTTACAGTGTGAAAATGTTTCGGAACTCGCTTCCACAGATTGGTTCCCCCCCAAACTTCAGCCTACAGCAGTTCAAATCCAACTCTACAGATTATTTTGTGAATGGAGGACACCTGTAATCTAGTGAATGGAAGTTTTTTTTTTTTTTTTAATTGTTGGTCATTCTTCTGTTCATCAATTAACAAAAAAAAAAAAAAATCAACAACCTGGCCACGCCTACTACTACGCCATTGTGTTTAGAAATTTTTGGTCACTAATGAGAACTCGGTAAGATAAATTATTCGTATAATTTCTTTACGAACACTGACAATGACGAAAAGTTACTGAAATCTGCAATGGGAAGTAATAGCGAGTGGCTGTCAGGATTATATAACCCTTTTCCATGGTTTGGTGTGCACAGAGAAAGGCAGTCTTTAGTATGTTGTGTATGCTAAATAACAAGTTTTTTAATGACTATGATATTCTCTCTCTCTCTCTCTCTCTCTCTCTCTCTCTCTCTCTCTCTCTCTCTCTCTCTCTCTCTCACACACACACACACACACACACACACACACGTGCTATCCCTGAGTTAAATTATGCGAGTGTTTACATGGATATGAATGTTTTGTGTCCAGCGAATGATATGTGTGTAGCGTGAGTCATGGCCAGGCCGAGTCATCAGTTGTATTACTTATTGCCAACACCCATTACCTTTATTAGAGATAATTTAAGAGGTAATTTACTACTTAATTTTACCATATCAGTTAGGGAATTTATTACCTTCATTTACCTGATATATTAACAAGAATTAAGAGTTTAGGAGCGATATTTACTTGATGTAGTATACCTCCCCTGTTCTAGCCTGACAAAGATCCCAAGCCTCTTTCAGATCATTCTTTTTTTTAAGTGAAATCTGACTGGAGGTTTGATTTCACTAGCAACCAAGGAGATTCATTCCTGGCTCTTAAATCAGGGTCATCGAATTATATATCCATGACCAGTGCTAGGGGGCCATCTCATCCTCTTCAGGCCCACAGTGGGGGCGGAGGGACATTAGTTACAAGTCTGTGACAATGTTAGATTACTTTCCTGGTCGTGGTGTGGTGGTATGCTGTCTGGCTCTTACCTGAGAGTCCCGGGTTCGATTCCTGGCATATTGGTAAAATATTGGATTTTTCCTTGGAAAACTACAGGTTTCTCTCTTCGTCCTGACTTGCCGTAAGTGCTTGGGATGGATTAAAAGCATCTACTTGCCCGAGTGCCAGGGGGTTATGTCATCCTCTTCAGGCCCACAGTGGGGGCGGAGGGACATTGGTTACAAGATTGTGACAATGTGAGATCACTTTTACCTCGTCATGGTGTAGTGGTATGCTGCCTGGCTCTCACCTGAGAGTTCTGGGTTCGATTCCCGGCATATTGGTAATATATTGGATGGGTTTCCTGTGTAAAGTACAGGTTACTCTCTTCAGTTGTAGAACAGATGTTCAGGGCGCTGACAGACAGTCATGCCGTTACCTTTTGTTCTGACTATGTTATGCAGCTATGGGGATGGAATGATATGAATACTTTTGCTGGCTGCATTCTCTGACTTTGTAAGGTCATGTATTGTGGTAGTTCAGATCAAAGTATTTCAATGGTTTATTGCTTTGAATTATAAATTAAGTAGACGTACCTCATAGGTCTCACTCTAGTGGGGAACACAATATGGGAGGGGGAGGGGATTATCGAAGCAGGAGTACCATGGGTAAGGGAAGGGGTTAGATATAGTACAAGGTGGGACTAGTAAATATAAGGTGTAGGCAGGAGTGAGGGATAAAGAAATCGGGTGGAAGGCGAGGAGGGAAGACGACCGCAGGGGGGGGGGATGGTACTGAACACTGATAGTTACGATGGATATACCATTGTATGAGTAATCTGGTTATTAGTGTGTAATACACTTGGCAATATATCGTGCAAGAGTATTATGTTTATAATGTCACTACAATTACGACTTAATTTTTCCTGTAAATGATAACTTTATTCAAGTCATGAATAACCGATCAAGTTATGAAGGCAAAACGAAGCAGGGTCAATTAAATGAAACCGTGGGGAGGGGTTGGGGGTGTTTAGGGAGAGAAACAAGGGGTGATGGTAAAGGGGGGGAAGGGGGAGAGGAGTGATGGAGACAGTGGAAGGGGAAGGGGAGAAGACGGCGAGGGGGTGGAGAGGGAGTGTACTTGGAGTATTGTATCAACGATGGTTATGTAAGTGTTATATAAGTGGTGACGAGTAATGTCTCCTACCACAGTGACGATTTCTTCTTGTTACTAACATTTATATTCAAGTCATGGATAACACTTCATAGCGATGGAGGATAGAAAGAAGTTCATTTTACACTATTATACTGATTACTTTCCACACTCTGCCTACAAACATACGACTTTCAGCATTAGCGATAAAACGTGGATGATGGCAGAGCGTGACTGGGAAGAGGAGAGAAGGTGGGGAGAGAAGTCAGGATGGGAAGTTATTTGGAAAACAAAACCGTATACTCGCAAAACACGCAATGTCAGTTCCTATGTTTGTTTAGTGTGTAACTGACATCGTAATGAACGTTTTCGTGCATCCTTACCTTTAGGACCGCAAACGCTCTATGATAAATCATATAATACTTGCTGGCAACATCAGTCCAGTCCTAATAATCCTGTGCGTCAGTGTCCGTAACGAAGAATCTTCATACACCGGTGTCATACATTTCACAATAACGTTATTATCCCACCTGCTGCAAATTAATATAATCATTAGGGAATGTGTTCTTATCCCCGAACACATTATATTAGCCATTTAAACCACACTTGTCAACTCTGTCTTATACAGTGTTCCCAGATCAACAGGCTCGTATCACGCACGCTGAGAGGGACGAATTTCTGCTGTCGACTGTACAGGACCTTATAGCCAAAAACACACTTGGGAGAGCAGTTAGCATTTGGTCCCCGAATGCTTTTGTTTCATTAACTCAGTAGGATTAAACACTGATACTAGAGAAGCTGCAATATGCCTCCGACTGCCAAAGGATTACTAATTTTTTTACCGACGGCGGACGATGCGCACTCGTGGGTGGTTGTTTTGTTTTTGTTGTTGTTGTTGTTGTTATTATTATTATTATTATTATTATTATTATTATTATTATTACTACTACTACTACTATAACTACTACTACTAGTACTACTACTACTACTACTACTACTACTACTACTACCACCACCACCACTACTACTACTACTATTAATACCATTACTACTACTATCACCACTACTACTGCTACTGCTACTACTACTCCTACTACTACTACTACCAAAACGACGCGGAGTAAAACCCATGAAGATACATTTGGGAGAAGAGGGAAAGGAAGAAAAGTGGACGGGACAGGAAGATGGATGGCGTGTCCAGGAAGGTGAGACGAGAGAGAGAGAGAGAGAGAGAGAGAGAGAGAGAGAGAGAGAGAGAGAGAAATCCACCCAAGTACGTTCTTTCTCCTTTTTCTCCCTCTCTCGGTGCCTCATTCCTCACCACTGCCACTACTTCCCATGTCAACACCAGGGATTTATAAACATCGTATGTACCCTTGCCAGCGTTGACTAGTGTGTGTGTGTGTGTGTGTGTGTGTGTGTGTGTGTTTGGGGGGAAGGGTGGAGATGGAGGAGGTTATATATTCACCCTGGTCTGTTTATTTGTTCGTTTCTCCACAAGATATCTAAAATTTATCGGTGGATCTCAATGAAATTTTGTGGATTTCTTAACATATTTTCCCTATTGATTTATTCTATGTTTTACAGTTCAGTATCATTCCTCATTTTACTGACGCATACAACGCCGATAGTCCAGCCGTAGAAGCATCAATGAAGAGAATGTTAAGGTGTAATAAGCGAAATAAATCGGTAAGGAAGAGAGGCTGTGATGTCTTCAAAGGTATTTAGAACATGGGCTTGAGTCGGAATTGCGTTTGCCTGAGTCAGTAGCATCTTTTCTATAGCGAATTATTTTGAATGTTACATCTGATTCTTCTTCTTCATACCTTTTTTTTTTTATCTCTTTGCAATCGCTGTAGTTGGCATAAATAACATAGAGTTTAATATCAACTAACTGCATGCAAAAAATATACAAAAAGACTGGGATACTATACTCTTTTTACTCTAATATGGCCTAAAACTGCCATCCCTCCATCTTGAATATTGAGCTCTCACAGTTGAATATCGCTAGAATATGATGCTAGTCACGAAAAAGTGCTAGGAAAAGCATGAAGAGCTATAGTGGTCTTTTTCCGACACTGAGCTACGTGAAATAATCAGCAAAGGAACAAACATCAAGGCCAAGGCAGAGCAGAACAATAAAACCTCCATTTTTTTTGGTTAAGGTCACTACCCTAACATCTCTTGCTTGGCGATTTATTTCTGTATATAACTCCTGAAAAATTACCTAACTGATATTTACGCATTCTTTCCTCGCTCTACGAAAAATTCAGGGTTGAGAAATTACAAACACTTGCAGTCTCTCTCTCTCTCTCTCTCTCTCTCTCTCTCTCTCTCTTTCTCTCTCTCTGTTTATCTATCTATCTGTCTGTCTATCTATCTGTCCATCTCCATTTATCTGTCTTTCTACCTATCTGCATGAGGACAGAGAGTGGATTATAAGCTTTCTAGGAACAGTTTATGTGGGATTATTTTATATTTCCTGGGTTCACAGAACTGCAATCTGAACTGAATTGAGAGAGAGAGAGAGAGAGAGAGAGAGAGAGAGAGAGAGAGAGAGAGAGAGAGAGAGAGAGAGAGAGAGAGAGAGAGAGAGGAATTTCAACATTTGCCTTGCTTGGGTCAACAGGGATCTAATTACCGCATCAAAGTCAGGGATTATTACCTTCATTAGCTGTATAATTATTGACACACCTCCTGATGGGTCCTTACCGTGTGGCGGGTCACGGGGAGGAAGAGGAATTTACGATGGAAATTATGTGCAGGTTTAGCTGGGAGAAGCGAGGGTTTATAATTAGTGTGTAGAACTGAGTGTTGTATTTTTTTCCTTTTGTCAGTTGCATTCAGTATCAGTCAGCGAGATTTTACGCTTTTCATAATAATAATAATAATAATAATAATAATAATAATAATAAAAATAATAATATAAATCTCTGCTTCACTGATGACAAAAACTGCATCATCTGCAACCCTTCAACAAGACTGACATAAATGAGCTCTGACTGACTGAAGGAGGGTGACTGACTGCTTATAAAATTTTTCAGTAAGATATACGTATCTTGAGAGGAAGGAGTCGTTTGCAGGCACCAGTAAGAAAATATGCAGTATATATAAGACATCACTGTGTTGACATGGCTGAGGAGTAAGATGATGAAAAGAAATAAATAGGAGAAAGAGATGAGACAGTCCATGTGCTCTGGTGATGTTCTCTCTCTCTCTCTCTCTCTCTCTCTCTCTCCTGTTTAGGTAAGCTTTTCCATTTCCCGCACCACACACACGCACACATAACCCCCGTCACCTACACCGCCACATTAATATCCCACACACCCACCACCACCACCACCACCACCCAGACTCCCTCCATAATTTCTCTTACCCCGAGCACGAACTTTAACCAAGCACACGCCGAGATTTAGCGACATTAGCTATGCACACAGTTAACACTGATTTATTTCCAACAAAACCTAATCAGGCCCTCCCTCCTTTTCTGTTAAGATATATATATATATATATATATATATATATATATATATATATATATATTTATATGTTTATATTTTTGTTTGTTTTTTTATGTGTCCGACTCTGGGCAAAGGCTCAGGGCCTATTTTTTGGGGGCAGTTGCCTATCCCAAGGCCCAGTAGTCCTCCTACACCTCCACATGTCACCACTTCGGCGCTAACACCCACCGTCCATATTGAATACATGCTAGGGCTGTCTCATACAGGACTGGTGTATTGGTATTAGCGGGGGTACTTTTACGACATGTCGGCGGGTCATCTGGTAGATCAGGAAAGTCTGCTTTTAGAAAATTCAAATCCTTAAACTGTTCCCTGCCCCAGCCGAGATTCGATGCTGGGTCCATTAGGACTGCAAGCCGCCTCTCTACCGCCTCTGTCCAGTGCTGAACAAAGGTCTCCCCCAGTCTTTTCCACGAATTCCTTCACTGGGCCAATCTCTGCCCCGTTTTCCCTGCAAACTTCTCTATATCATCTCTCCACCTCCTGTCTGGCCTTTTTCTGCTACGCTTACAATCTCTTGGCGTCCAGTCAGTCAGCCTCTTGCTCCATTGGCTATGCCATATTCCACCTCCATTTCTGTTCTTTTATAAATTCTATAATGTCTTGACTTTAGTCTGTTCTCTCACTCAGGTTGATCTTTTCCTGTCTCTTAAAGATATTCCCAACAATGACCTTTCCATTGCTCTTTGAGAACGGATTAGTTGATTTTCCATCGTTATTGTCAGTTTCCAGGTCTTACAGCCGTGCGTTATAGCTGGAATTATACATTCGTTATATATTTTTCATACATATTGGTAAGCTACTTTTTATGATTGTATGTTTACCGAAAGCTTTCCATCCACGTGCATGTCTTTTTATTTCGCTATGAATCTTACAAACATAGGTAGATACATACTATATATATATATATATATATATATATATATATATATATATATATATATATATATATATATATATATATATATATATATAAAGGAGCTGCGTTGTTTGTTTGTTTGTATTTTTGTTTTTTTGGTCCTCCAATCACGCCCAAACCAAAGGCCAGGGACATCAAAACCCATACATACTCTAAATCTGGGTGACCCAATGATGGTTTCAGGGGGTCAACATTCGGATCTGGGTCCTTTGAGGTCACCGGTAGAGTGTTCTCCTTTTTGGCCCGGATAACGCCGGGTACCCCTACAGCACAGTTTTTGGCATGGAAACTCAGTGACCCGGACATAGGCTATGTAAGGTTGACCTCCGAGGTCATTTGAAGTCATCGGTTTGAGGTCATCCGAGGTCACTGATAACAGTAAACAAGTGCGCACAAATACTGTGCGTTAGTCTGTGAAAGCTGAAATAGAAAGTTCCTGAACCTCTTATAATCCCTCTTTAAAAACATAAGAGGTACATGGTCTCTCTCGAGTAGAATGATTGAACTAGAACAAATACGATTAGAGTGTTTGCCTTTTGGCCCAGGCAATGCCGGGTACCCCTGCTAGTGTGTGTGTGTGTGTGTGTGTGTATATATATATATATATATATATATATATATATATATATATATATATATATATGGTACATGGTTTACCTAGGCACTCGACGTCGTGCATAAAATTTTCATGGAAAGCTAACGCTTGATAATGAAATAAAAGACGAGTTCGTCATGACAATGGTAGGTGGTTTATATATTGCTTCCCTTTATCATTTATGTCTTCCTACACCGAGACGGGCAACAGTGATTTTTTTTTTTCCCCTGTGACAAACAACTGAGCAGAAAAGGGACTGTAACGTTTCGGATGATAATACTGAGCCGAGAGAGCCACAGGAGCCTCAGTGTTAAAACAGTGAATCACTGGAATATGATTAGGGGAATGAAAAGGAGTTAGAAGTGGCCAAGTGCTGGGAGAACCCTAACTCTGACTAGAGTGGGGAGGGAAAAATCGGAAAACGTCAAATACACCGTGTTGGGCCTAAGAAACAAGCCGGAGACATGGAAATTTTCAACTCTTTTCCTTTTATATCCTTTTCTGGCAAACAAACAACAACAATTATAGTTTTCCTCTCCTAAACAGGCATTATTTTTGACGAGAGAACCCAAGGTAGGGAGAGATTCTAATGTCGTTAACCATCCTGCAAAAACTATTCTGAAATTCGACCGGGAATCCATCGTAAATACCTTTGAGAATTCCACCCCAGTCACGTACATTAATCCCTTCAGTTCTGCTGCCATGAAACAATTTTGCCCAATGTATAGAAGGTTTCTAGTAGCGAAGGGGATAAATGGAGGCTATATCTATCTCTTCAGTTCGAAAAGCTTCTCCAAATAGGAAAAAAAGGGTCAGAAGAAGCAAGAATAAATTATAAATCATTCTCAGGGTGAATAAGTAAAAAAAAATCTCAAACATCATCTCTCAACCCCAATCCACACCTCAGTATCACATCGCCTCTCTGTCTGTCTGTCTGTCTGTCTGTCTGTCTCTCTCTCTCTCTCTCTCTCTCTCTCTCTCTCTCTCTCTCGTCACAGGCCCATGAAAACAATGAAAGGCCTGGGGACCTCTTCTTTTTTTCTTTTTCTTTTTTTTCAACTTTCAGGCAACAGGAATTTTGATGCTGTTGACAATGCCATGGTTGAAGAGTTTTAGGATCGAGGTTGGCTTCCCATATACATTTTTTAACGGGCGGAACTGGGTTATTTCCACAATTCTAATAGTATATCGTGGTTGCATGAAATTTGAGGAGTCCTAGTTTTTTTTAGGTGGGGCAAGAGTCTCCTTGGTTACTAGTCAGATTAATATTCTAGCCTGATTACCCTTGATCATCCAGTGAGCTGAAGGGGGTTAGGGATCTTTATCAGGTTAAATAAGCGTTCCATAATAGCAGAGGAGGCTTAAAACGTTCTGAGAGGAGGCTTTAAACGTTCTGTAATAGCAGAAGAGGTTTAAACGTTCTATATTAGCAGAGGAGGCTTTAAACGTTCAGTAGTCGCACATGTGGCTTCGTGACACCTCTTCCTCAGTGAATCATTTTTACATGTTACACAGTTTTTTTATAATCTCTCACGTTATTAACAAAAACAACGTAGGTAGTAAAAATATCCAGCTAACATAAGTAAATATTACGATTTAATAACCATAATTAATCAAACAATAATAACTCTTAAAAAGTTACTTCTGTTGTCGTCAGAGGGTTAATTAGTTGATATTAATTAGGGCCAACAATGGTAATGATCTGTTGCCCCGAGCCTTGGTCTCTGCTTAATTACTTCAAGATCATTCAGGCATAATAACCTGGTTTTCCTATGAAGAAATTTATGTGTCCCAAGAGAGCATTGTATTTCATTTCCCCATCTGCCTTTGACACCACTTCCTCCTCCTACCCCTTTGTCATTATCTCCCCTCCACTTCATTTTTCTTTTCCTTCCCCTCCTCCTCCTCCTCCTCTTCCTCTTCCTCTTCCTCTTTCTCTTTTTCCATCTCCTACTCTTCCTCTTCCTCCTCCTCCTCCTCCTCCTCCTCTTCCTCTTCCTCTTCCTCTTTCTCTTTTTCCTCCTCCTCCTCCTCCTCCTCCTCATCATCATCATCATCATCATCATCATCATCTTCTTCTTCTTCTTCTTCTTCTTCCCCGTGCCAACCATGACAACAGTGGTGCCAACAAATTCGTCCAAGCTAATCAGAGGATTCCATATATCAGGCCAGACCACGCACATCCATGTTTATAATGAACAGTCACTCTAATATATACCATCTCCTTATACCACACCTCATACCACCCTCCATGTCATCCTCTTCATATCACTCTCTATGCCATCCTTCTTTTACTTCTTACACCATCCTCTTCAGATCACCTTCCTTACACCACCCCTTTATGCCACCGTCTACACCTCCCCTTAATACCACCTAACACCACTCGTAATTCCACCTACCAGAGGACGCACGTCAATGCTGCTTATGGTGCGTCACTCCATTTTATAACACCAGGAAGACAGGGCTGAATTTCTGGTATATTTAATTCTGCATTTCTCGGTTGAATCGTAATTTTCTCCCTGTATTTTGATAGTTCTCAGGCTTTTCCAATTTCCTTTGTAAAATTTCAGGCTAATTTTTATCATCGGTGAACCAGACGTCGGACTCAGTGCAGTGAAATACGTTATGCCAGTGCAGTGATAAACGTTGTCTGCAGTGAAAAACGTTATGTCATTGCTGTGGAAAACGTTATGTCAGTGCAGTGAAAAACGTTGTCAGTGCAGTGAAAAACGTTATGTCAGTCAAGTGAAAAACGTCAACGCAGTGAAAAACATTACGTCAGTGCAGTGAAATACGTTATGTCAGTCAAATGAAAAACGTCAACGCAGTGAAAAACATTACGTCAGTGCAGTGAAATACGCTACATCAATGCAATGAAAGCGTTGTCAGTGCAGTGAAAAAAGTTATGTCAGTGGAATGAAAAACTTTGTCAATGCAGTGAAAAACGTTCTGTCAGTGCAATGAAAAATTTTATGTCAATGAAGTGAAAAACGTTCTGCCAAAGCAGTAAAAAACGTTAGCAGTTTCATTAGAGGCTTCTGTACACGAAACTCAAATAAGGATATAATCGTCATATATATCAATTTGCATCAAACGTTTATGATAAAAGTAATCATCAATAGAATCCTACTTAATTATCACAGGGCCCATGAATGTATACACCATTTTATAAAGATAATAAATGTGCGTAGAATTTAATGTATATGTTATTTGCGGCTCTTTTGTCGACGTGCGTCAACTAATTACTGAATGAAAGTGTTTATGTTGAGAGAGAGAGAGAGAGAGAGAGAGAGAGAGAGAGAGAGAGAGAGAGAGAGAGAGAGAGAGAGAGAGACAGACAGACAGACAGACAGACAGACAGACAGAGAGACAGAGAGAGAAAGAGAGAGATGAAATATGAAATACAGAACTACATCATAACAGTGTAAAATAAAAGTCCTCCAGCAGTGTTAACGAAATACCAGTAACCATCAATTCAAGTAGCCTGACCCTCATACCGCCCCCTTGTAATTCCACACCTGTACAAAACCTCATTTACTTCTATACCGTAACAAGAAACTAACCTGACCCATGGTGTAAAGTTGGCTTGTGTTATCGTTAATACCAAAGTTTAAAGGTATTTTTATTAGGATTATTTATCTATTTATTTACTTAGTTTTTGACGCCTGGTGAGCTAGTGGTAGGGCTCTCCTGTCCGAGGTGAGGACTATGATAACGTGGGAAAGATTAGTACATAACGTGGGCAAAGTAAGTACTTAACGTGGGCAAGATAAGTACTTAACGTGGGCAAGATAGGCACTTAATGTGGGCAAGGTAAGTACTTAATGAGTGCAAGATAAGTACTTAACGTGGGTAAGATAAGTACTTAAAATGGGCAAAATAAGTACGTAACGTGGGCAAAATAAGTACTTAAAATGGGCACAATAAGTTCTTAACGTGGGCAAAGTAAGTACTTAACGGGGGCAAGATAAGTACTTAACGTGGGCAAGACCATCGCAGACAATAGATGCAACTTGGATATTAAAGAAATAAATAAATCGGAATGCGAGATATCAAGGAGTCATGGTTAGTATTAATGCGACAAATAAAGCAAGTAGGCTCCTAAGATTTATTTCGCGAAGCGTGAGCAATTGGACATCTAAAGTAACATTATAACTTTATTGTTACAGATGATTTTATGGTTTCTTATAAACTAGATATTGCAAACTAAGCATTATATAAATGTTAGTGTTTGAATAATACTGTATAATGTATAGCTCTGTATACGTATAGGCCTGTATAGCCATGTATAGCCGTGAGGGTCCTACGTCACAGAATGCATGCTGAGCTATGTGGTGCCATAATGGGTTTTGCTGATTCATGCCTAGAGCTAGGACACAGATGGAGGGCGCCGGCTAACCAACTCAGTTCAACTTATATCTCAGGGAGGGCGCATCTGTAATAGCATAGTCCACAATAAAGATGTCAAAAACTCAGTGGACTTTTGGCCACAACCTTGGCTCTTAAGCTAGTAATATTATCTAGCGTATGTGATGCCACATTTTGACTATGCCGTGCAATTTTGGTATCCGTACTATAGAATGGATATAAATTCGTTAGAAAATGTGCAGTGAAGAACGAAGAAAATAATACATGATGTTCGGAACCTTTCATATGAAGACAGACTGAAAAAACTATATTCGCACTCACCAGAAATGCGCAGAGAAAGGCGGCGTCACACTGGGCCAAAAGTGGCTAACTTGCGAGCAGCTTTTGTTAGGCGAAACGGCTAGCAAGTCGAGTCGCCGCCACACGCGTGTTTTTGAGAGCCGAAAAGACTAGCAGTGTCGTCTGCCTTGGCCCCTCTCGGTCATTTGTAAATAAACCACCACGGAGTACCCACTCCAATTTCCTCAGTTTCTGCAACCGCCTCACATGCTTGAGCAACTTCAGAGCCACAAAGCAGTCTACTAGAGTTTTCCTTGCTGCAGGATCCATATCCCATCTTGATCATAATCTGATTTTCACTTGTTGTTTGGAAACAAAACAGACAGCCTCAGCGGCTGGTCACCCCAGTGTCCGAATATGTATCTTATGTCACAAAAAAAAAAAAAAATAGAAATTAAAAACCACGAGAATTAAATCATTTTTACTTAATAATTTCAGTTAAAGTTTCCTTCTGTGAATAACAAAATATTTTCTCACCAGTTACAAGATTAATGTAGGCTCATTTGAGTTCTAATCCCAGCAACAATCTGTGAGCGAAATTTGTTATTCACTTTGCCTTGCAAGCTACATCTCGCTCACAAAACTGGCTCGCATGTTAGCCATTTTTGTCCCAGTGTGACACTGCCATAAGGCGAGATTTAACTGAGGTGTTTCAGTGGATGTAGGGATGAAATAAGGGAAATAGTAGCAAGGCACTCGAAATAAGCATACAGGATAGAACTAGAAGTTATGGTTTCAAAATAGATGAATTCCGGTTTAGTAAAGAAATAGGAAGAAATTAGTTTAGCAGTAGAATAGTGGACGGATGGAATAAACTACATAGTGAAGTAGTTGCTGCCCCTTCCATTGATAGTTTCAAGCATAGGCTAGATATGCAAATGACAAGTAAAGGTTGCATATAAAAAAATCTCCCAGTAACCAGTACTAATTCATTCTTTTTACTTTTCGGGTTAAACTGTGATAGTCTCTTATCAACTTATAATTTCCACTGCAGTTTTTCAATACTGCTTTGTGTTCCTTCTCGCTATGCCCTGCCGGTTTTAGCTGAAGGGTTTGGTGGGCAGGGAAGAGCCTTTGTCTTTACTGTCCTTATCTTATTCTAGTACTTCTGTTACACTTCCAGGAGCTGGCTAGCAGGGGTCAACTGGCCTACTGCAGTAAGCCTCATTTCTTATGTTAGGTTCTTGTTCTCGTCGGTTGAGGAAGCTCCCAAACAACCTCATCCTAAGCGACTTATTTTCCTTACTACACCTTGCTGCCTTTTTCTGTGTAACTTAAATCTTTCCAGTATCAACATACTCTGCATAAATAAAATGCAAAACGATATTTGCCAGGAAAATCAAGAATTAATAAGGAAAAGGTATTAGGCAGCTTTCTTAAACGACGAGGATAGTGGGCCATCGGTGTGAACTCAAGAAGTGACATGAAAATTTCAATCCGTAAATACTGCCAGTGGAAGGTTAGTTTTTATTTATTTATGTATTTATTATGATTATTATTATTATTATTATTATTATTAGTAGTAGTAGTAGTAGTAGTAGTAGGAGTAGTAGTAGTAGCATCACCATCATTATAATAATAATAATAATAATAATAATAATAATAATAATTATTATTATTATTATTATTATTATTATCATTTTTATTACGCGTCCGACTCAGCAACCCGTTCCCCAAGGTCCAGCCGTAATATATGCCACACAAGTACACATGCCACCATTTCGGCCCTAACACCCACCGTCCATACTGAATACATGCTGGTGCTGTCTCATAAAGGATCTTCTTAGCCCGTCAGACTATTTTATTCATCTAAGAGAGAAATTATTTTCTCTCTTAGAAATTATTTAAAACTAACTCTAACCCTCAAGTTAACCCCAAAATCGTAAAGTGAATAATGTAGCCAGGAAAGGGTGAGAATTAAATACAACAGATTTTCTCAGGTTTATCCCTTCAATCCTCTCTCTCTCTCTCTCTCTCTCTCTCTCTCTCTCTCTCTCTCTCTCTCTTTTATCGTCTATAACCACTCAGGTTTTCCACTCTAACATCCTTCCTCCATCATCCCATATTTCTCTTAGGGTGCCAAACTCTCTCTCTCTCTCTCTCTCTCTCTCTCTCTGTCTGTCTCTCTGTCACTCTCTCTCTCTCTCTCTCTCTCTCTCTCTGTTTCTGTCTGTCTGTCTGTCTGTCTGTCTGTCTCTCTCTCTCTCTCTCTCTCTCTCTCTCTCTCTCTCTCTTTCTCAGCTCCTAGGACATTAATCCATCGAAACCAACCCGACGTATTAAAAAAGTCCCCCTTTATCACACCTTAACGAGCAATTATAAATCACAGTGCCAGAAAGATAACCAATTTATAAGCTAAAAAGTAAGCGATATGATGTAAAAGAATAAATTGATTACTGTGATACCTGAGAATGTTTCTGTTTTTAATTAAACGTAATGTTTCTTAATGTGAAACAAAAATGATTGGGTGTAATTATCATGTTTGTTTTTCTATTTGTCGTTCTGCCTTTACTGGTCTTTCTGTCTGTCTGATATTTGACTCTTTCTGTCTGTCTGTCTGTCTGTCTGTCTGTCTGTCTGTCTGTCTGTCTCTTATCGCCTATAAAACACTCAGGTTTTCCTCTCTCCCTTCCTCCTTCATCCCATATTTCACGGTGTAAAACTCTCTCTCTCTCTCTCTCTCTCTCTCTCTCTCTCTCTCTCTCTCTCTCGTAGGAATTCAATCTATCCAGTCCAACTCAATGTAATAAAAAACCCAACTCTCTGTGTCTGTCTGTGTCTGTCTGTCTGTCTGTCTGTCTGTCTGTCTCTCGTAGGAATTCAATCTATCCAGTCCAACTCAATGTAATAAAAAACCCTCTCTCTCTCTCTGTCATTTATTACAAGGACAAGGGATTTCTTTTCATCGTAGGGGAAACTGCTGTAAATGAAGGGTCTAAAATAGCTTTCTGTAATTCCTTCAGTAAACTCCTTTTCCTCTTACTTGGCCTAAATTTCCCGCCTCTCCTTCATGAATGCTGACCCGGAGCAAGTGATTAACGTTAGAATGGGATGATAGTCACGAAGAAGTGCTAGGAAAACATATAGAGTCGAAATAATGTCTCCTTCTGCCACTTAACTACGTGAAATAAGCTTCAAAAGGACGATGCTCCCTAACACCTCTTCCTTACCGATTCATTTTTGGATTCGGCTGGTTAATATCGTTTTGTACGTTATCTATGCAGAATACGGCGATAGTAGAATTATTTAAGTGACGGAGAAGAGGACGGCAAGGAGTAACGAGCAAAAAATCAACCGCATAAGAATAGGTGTTTGGGAGTTTCCTTAACCGATGACAATACACGTCCAGGTGTCCTTCCTAAAATAAATACGTTTAGTGGTGTCTTTACTAAGCAATTTAAATTACCTTATTATTTATTATACTGTCTCTATTACTAAATTATTCAAGCTGCCTAATGAGACTAATTCTAAGTGTTAAATATCGGCTTTTTAATCGCTTCAGTATCAGTGATCCTACTTATACCGAGTAATATTATCTGGTAGTGTCCTTCAGTAGTAGTAGTAGCAGTAGTGAAGTAAGTAGTAGTAGTAGTAGAAGTAACAGTAGTAGTAGTAGTAGTTGTGGTGGTGGTAAAAAAGTAGTAGTAGTAATAGTAATAGTAGCAGCAGCAGCCCCAGACTCATCCGAATGTGAACCCAGTGGACTACAGACTGAAGTTCTCCGCCTACTACGGTCCACCATCCTTGTTTCGGGGGATACGGAGGCAGCTGAGGGACGTTTGTATAGCCGGGCATCAGAGCCGACCGGGTTATATCAGTGCTACCGCGAGAAGGCGTCCCTCTTAGCACCCGACAAATGGTATAAAAATGAAAGGCAAAGTATCATCGGACTGAAAGGGCTGATTGTACAGTGTGATTAAAAAGTCTCTACCCACTTTTATATTGCATTTTATAAAGTTAAATTTATGTTGTGCTTCTGTAAAAAAAATATGTTGTAATTATGATTAGGATGGAAATAAATTCTACTTGAAGTTATTTTTTTATTTCACTTAATACATCAAACTATTCCAGTCCAGAGAGACTTTTTCATCACCCCTTCTTTAAACTACAAACGACAGCATATATTAAAACTGCCCAATTAGAATATGCAAAGTAATTACCCCAATCAACATGTCATTAAAGAGATAGCCTCATTACAATTCATCACTAAAATACACAACACTTAACGTCAATTAAAAACCAATTAATTACTAGATGATAAAAATAATCACACTCCTAATGACCATAATCATTGTCATCCAACG
>NC_137019.1:34889727-34919727 GCF_032717465.1 Coenobita brevimanus
TTGCCTGGGCTGCATCGTAACACCCCTGGATCCGCCAATGACTCTTACACTAACTTCCAGTCCTCTGAAAGTCTTCCTTCCCCCCAGGCCAGTCTGTACAACTTCCATATTCGTTTAATCACTAATCTTTTTCTCGTATTTTACATTTGGTAGCACACACCATCAATTCACGGGACTTTCCTCGGTTTAACTTTAAATACCTCACACATTTCCATTTCAAATGATCTCTTTTCTCGGGTCTTTCCTTCTCACGCATTCGTCATCCACTTACACTTGCAAGGCTTTCTCTCTATTCAACAGATCCTTAAAATGTTGCCTACATCTCATCATTTTCTCTCTCTTTTCATCACCATTTTACCATAATAATAATAATAATAATAGGTAAATAACCAGAGCTCTATAACTGTCCTACGGACAGTCACTGGTCTCCAAGTACTGTTTCCTAAAGTGACCCTGACCCACTAGGAAGGTTTGGAATCGGTTTTCTATTAGCAATGGTCCATACCAGGACACATCATCCGGGTCTTTCAAATGCCTTGTGCATTTTCCGATTTTTCTGGAATCGTCGAGAGATTCCGAGGCCAGATTAATAATAATTGGTTACCTACTCTTATCCTGTAGCCACAATAAGGAAACTTCACCGTATGGTAACTAAAGTATGTGTAATATGAACAAGATCTGAAGTCCCTAAGGCAACTTCTTGTGCAACATCAACAAGGGATCTGACAGATGTAGAAGAACGCACAGGTCTGCTATTGTTTCTTACAATGACCTTGACCCCATTGGGAAGATATTTTTTTTTTTGTCAGCAATAGTTCATGCCAGGACACATAACCTGGGCCCTTCAGATTCCTTGCGCAGTCTCCGGTTCTCCTGGAATCGTTGTGAGACTCTGAGGCGAGAATAATATTAATGCCAGTGAAAACAATAGCCTCTGCCTATGTAGTAGGTGGAGATTAATTTTGCCTCTGATACAAAGATCATACAAATTACATATAAACAAAAATGAAAAATCCCATGACTTTCGGGACCAGCCATCTCCAGTCATTAAGAAAAAGAAAATTCAATTGTCAAAGGAAAAATGAAGACATCAAAAGAGAATCCTCAAAGCGTGTTTCTCCGCGTTGGCAATACTGAGCCAAGGCACAGAACACACTCCTCCGCCGCGTCTGTAGCAAAAGAAACTAGTCCCAGTTTTCTAATTTCCTGATTCGCGTCGTAATTGGCGCGCGTTTCTCGTTGCTTGTGCAGTTCATTCCTCCTTTTCATCTGATTGTAGTTGCTCTTGGCCTGAAAGTCTGTGACAATTTTGTTAATCGTGGAAATGTGTCGATTTCTTTCCGATGAATTGAGTTTTAATTAACAATATCCCGTTTAACCTTCAGTCTGCTGTTGTTTAGTCTTCAGACACAAGTGAAGAGAAAGATGAAGGTAAGAGCTACGACTCAAAAGGAGAATCGTCACAATGGAACTACATAAGATTAAACAATACATAATGACACTTCGTTACCACAGTGAATGGGCTGACGGGCTGGTCACTCAGTTCGACCTAACTTGGCCTAAAACAAACATCTTTCCATCTTAATTTCTCAGAATCGCTTAACAACAGAATATGATGTTAGTCCCGGAGAAGTGCCATGGAAAACAAGTAGAGCTGAACTACTGCCTTGGTCTGCCACCAGGCTATTTGGAGTTAGACGCGAAAGGTCGAACATTTTGGCCAAGTTAAGGTAAAGAGTATAGTCGGTAAGGAAGTGAATTTTAAGTGAAGGAACAACTGCAGTTTAATATAATGTTCTCGGGAAGTGTTCTGAAGGTATTAGACACTCAGAGATACGTAGAGGGTGACTAACAAGAAAGCCCACAATAAGGTTTCCTCCAGATCTCTCACGTTACAATCAAGGTCCCTATTTTCATGTTTAGGTAACGAATAGGCTGACGTATAACTGACTTGTTCATAGCTCCATTGGTCAATCTAGGAGTTGCATCCATGACTTTATGTGTCCGACTCTGGACAAGGGTTTCACAGCCCGTTCCCTGAGGACCAGCAGTCGTCTGACATACTATACACCACCACATGTCACCACATCGGAGCTAATACCCACCATCAATACTGAGTACATACTAGGGCTGTCTCATACAGGGATGGTGTGCTGGTATTAGTGGGGGTATTTTTGTTTTGATTATTTACAGTAATCATTTATTTATTTATGTCAGCTGGGCGTTTGGTAGATTAGTTAAGATTGCTGTAACGAAATTAGAATCCTTATGTTGTTCCCTGCCTCAGCTGGGAGTGGAACTTGAGTATGTTGGGACTATAGGCCACCTCTCTACCGACTCGGCACCTCTGCTGGAATATCCATCTGATTACACCACCTCCACTCTCAAAGGGGTGTGACTGACAAGGAAAGAATCCAAAAGTTTCCGCAGACGACAACAGGACACCGTCGATGCAGCTACATATTTTCATATCAGTGATGTATTTTGGTTCTGTGCTCTGTTCACTTTTACTAGGCGTTAAGTAGCATTTCTCCATCGTGGTTGCTGAGCTGTAGCAAGAGACTGACACTTGAATGTAATGTTAGTCACGAAGAAGTGCTATGGAAAGGATGAAGAGCCCCATTATTATTTTACTCTCCCATTGGGTCACAGGAAATAGTTGAAAAAGCACAAGGATTTCCACGTGATAAAGCTGAATTAATTATAGATGTGAACTAACAGAGGTAAAAGATTCGGTCCCTTGATTATAAAAGACTAGTGTCATCAATGACTTTGTGTCATAAAAGACTGTGTGGTTCCTTTGTGGTTGAGTTATATATATATATATTTTAGACTTGTGGACGAGCGGTTTTTATATCTTGGAGTAGCTTCCCATTTGTCATGTAGTGACAGGAGAGGTAAAGAATAGTATGGGACTATTTTTATTTGTCTTGGAAATATTAACAAGTCTCTCACACAGAGCGTAAGTATAGAGTCCAGTCCCGCTAGCTATATCTCTGTCTCTCTCTCTCTGTCTCTCTCTCAAGTTGCCAAGCCCTTCTCCCTGTGACCTGTCTCCTAAATTCTGGTGAAACAGGAGACGTATCACGTGTGTTCCTCGTGGATGGAAAGTTTAAGAAGCCTGTGAGTGAGTATGTGTGTATATGTGTGTGTGGTCACCAGGGCTTTGTTCCCGGGTGGTTTGCTGACAACTAACTGCATCATCTCCTTACTGGCCGCTGTCGTCAGCTTTCCTCAGTGTAACTTGCAAACTCATTTCCTTTTCCCAGGCTCGCAGAGGGCTGTCTATTTATCTATTTATCTATCTATCTATTATGATTTGTAATTATAATACATTGCTCGGCTGCGCGAAAATGGCGTACCATCGACAGTTAATAGTCCTAACATATTAATACATACTATATACACATTATAATGAACTTATAAGCTAATTAAGTGAAATACATAATATTGTAAAAGTAACATAATTGTATGAATATT
Organism: Coenobita brevimanus; assembly: GCF_032717465.1. Lineage (NCBI taxonomy): Eukaryota > Metazoa > Arthropoda > Malacostraca > Decapoda > Coenobitidae > Coenobita > Coenobita brevimanus. The sequence continues at coordinate 34,893,208 of NC_137019.1, forward strand.
GTATACATATATTATTCATAGTAAATAGTGATTATTCAGTAATATTACATTTTAAACAAGTTGTATACATATTTGAATAAATGCATTAAAGTAAATTATTTAACTGTAATACAGTATGTACTTGGGTTATTATAGTGAAATGCATACATGCAAGAATAAAAAATAGTTTAAAATGAAGATTATGGTAAGAGTTATTAATATTTCATTTAAAGATAATGGTACTGGTCTGCCATATATGGGTCATTCTTCTTTATTATTTTATATATATATATATATATATATATATATATATATATATATATATATATATATATATATATATATATATATATATATAATTAATCCTATATACAAAATAGATACACTTCATTCAGGGTGGTCAACTGTGATGTTAACTCTCCCCCCACTAAATAATGACTCCAAATTAGCAATTCTTGCATGCATTCTGTGCATTGCGAACAGCAGTACTGCAACTACAATGCAGACGATTATAAAGACAGTAGGTGCTGGGCTATACACATAATATGGGTTGAACATACTCAAACTCAAATCTTCCCAGGGCTTCATTGTTTCATTGATCAGCTGCATAGTTTCAAACTTAGGTGAAGTCAGCTTAATACTTGTGCTCATGTTTAAGTTCATATCAGGCAGTGGGTGGAAATGTTTGTGTGTATGATTGAGAATGGCGTAGTGATTGATGGTGGATAAAGTAGACATGGCTGGTGTAAATACCGCACAGTAGTCTGGTGCTATGTATAATCCTGATGCTGATGTATGAGATGGTGGTATATCTGGACAGACTATGTAAACTGATGTGTTATGAGGGAAATAAAAAAAACTGTGAGTGTCCAATGCGTTGATGGTGTACAAGTTTATCTGGAGCAAAAGTGAAGTTGCAATGATGATGAATATTGTCATTTCTGATGATAGCCATTTCACAAGGGACTGTATCAGTAGGCTGAAACGTGAAAATGTACGCAGGACAAAGATGAACAGCATGTAAGGATGTGCGGCACTTTCGTTCAATCGTTGACTCACTTGCGAAAGTGACAGTGTCCCGTCTCTTGGAGACCATGATGAGTTCGGTGTCTGTGTTGATGTTGATGATGACCAAAGTATTGTTATTTTTATAGGGGAAGGGGTGTATTTGGTATACTGTGAACAGGTCTTCAGTGATGAATGGTACATGAACTACCACTGATGTTGGTGTTAGTGTTGCTTCTAAATACGGGTAATATTGCATAAATTCCCTACTGCGGAACAACGGCTTCAATTTATGTTTATGTATGCCTTGACTAACTATCTGACGTAGCTCATGAACTGGGAGTAAGTCATTTGTGATCTTGCCATCACCAGCATTCGAAATTCCTTGCATAAGTGCCCTGAAACGATCTCTAGTGTTCCCTAATTGTAGTAGAATCGTGTCAATATGTTCTGTGATGATGGAGAAGTGCTGGAAAAGAGTAACGTTTCCCTCTAATTCATTTATTTTATCTACACTCTCGAGAGCTACGTTTTCTGCTTGTTTCAGATTTTTCACAATTGTCTTCATGGCTGAGTTCTGTCCTGTGATGAATTTATCTTGGTATGTCAGTACCTGAGCTATCTTATTAAATTTGTTGTTTATTTCTTTAAGGTCATCCTCTGTAGCCAATCCAAAGATGTTCCCAAGAACTGCGCCGCCCAGGTCGAACAAACCGCGCTTTTGGCGAGTACGTGTGATGTTCCTGTCGCTCAGTACCTCCGTTCCATAAGATGGGAGATCTTGGATCATGACGAGCATAGTTGACTTCGCCTGTTCTAGTTTCCATTTCGCTAACTTCACCATTTCATTCACTTCCTTGGTGTTATGTGCTTGTGAAACATAATTTCCTATCATGAAGTCCAGAGTTCGCATCGGCGTCGCAAGTCTTTCTAGATAAGTAGGTAAGTCATACAAGTAATCTAGACTTGTTTCAGTACTCATGACGTCCTTAACGACTGTAGTCGTGGCCGTTGGAGCTATGAGGCATCCTTGTCGTACTATATGTTTGGGGTCTAGGTGCGCATATCCTCTTACTATGTAGAGGAGAATCCATAGCATAAGTCCCTTCATCGTAACCTACCGAAAAAAAAAAAATCAATTAATTTCCTATAATGCTGTGGTCGATGATAGTGATGATGTGCTTTACGGTTGATTATTATTTCATTTATAGAAGGAGTTTAAATCGATATTTAATTCTCGTAAATGATGTACTGTAGATTTTATTGGAATAGTTGCACCTATGTTCAATTGTTTGGTATATGACCTTAATTTCTTTTTGTAATCATTGTTGTGTTCTTGCTTGGTTTCTTGAGGTACGTTCACCTGTTCGGTTGTATCCGAGGCTGAATAATTATGAGATAATTCCCTTGAAACTCGTTTTAAATAGTCAATATGAACTTGTTTCTCCTCGCCACTTGAAAGTGACTTAATTAAAACTTTGTTTGCTTTTATGTTAATTACTCTGTATGGGCCCTCAAATTTTGGGGATAATTTATTGTCTCTCGTATGAATGACTCCGTAAACAATGTCTCCTAAACTGATAGGTGAATCTTTTGCCTTCTTGTTAAATGCCTCCGTCATTTCTTCCTTGGACATCGTTAATTGTTTTTTGACTCTTTTGTGAATGTCCTGGAATTCACGTAAACGGAGTTTAGAGTAATCATCGTAATTGTATATAGGCATGCTGTCACCTTCTAGGAGCTCATATGGTAATTTTTTATCTGTGCCATATATAATGAAATGTGGTGTGTCACCGATGGATTTATTTATAGACCCATTAATTGAGGCCTCTACTCTGGGAATCCAATCATCCCAGCTTGCATAATTTTCACTGAGAATGTGTCGTAGCACATCTAATACCTTTTATTTTGTCTCTCTACCAACCCATTCGATGCTGGGTGATAGGCCAAAACGTTAACCTTTTTGATGTTGTATTGTTTACATATTTCTTGTAAGATCTCAGAATTAAATTCTCCTCCATTATCACTTATTAATACCTTTGGGGTAGTAAAGCGACATATTACATTATCTGTTATTGCCTTTGCTACTGTCTCTGCTGTCTTATCTTTAATTGGAGCTAAAATGACATAACGGGAAAAATGATCCGTTGCTACGAATAAGTATAGGTTATTATTGTATGATAATGGCATCTTGAGTAAATCAACAGCGACAACGTCCCATGGTTGATGTGGTACAGGGTAATTACCCATCGGTGCAGGTGTGATTGGGTATCCTTTGTGTTTCGCACATGATTCGCATCTGTCTATATGATTGTTTATATCTTTTCGTAATGAAGGCATATAATAGCTGGGCTTGGTTGAATGTCTTATCCTTTCCAGGATGTCCCGCATGTGGGCTGTCGTGTATCAATCGTAATACTTGGGGTATCATGTCATTAGGTACTACCAACTGGTTAGTATTTCTTTGTCGTTTTGGTTGTTTAGAGTTAATTTTGTATAATGTATTATTGACCATTGTGAATTGTTCAAGTGGGACATGCATTTTGGGTAATTGGATGTCATCTCCACTTTCTAACTTGTATATTACTTTAGACCATATTGGGTCAAGTCTTTGTGCCTTTGCGATATCCTCGTGGTTTGGGATATTTCCTTTGAGATCTAACTCCGCGACCTGAATTGTGTTCGGGTTCCTAGATAATGCGTCAGCTACTATGTTCATTTTACCTTGTATATAATGAATTTGTACATTGTAGTTTTCAACTGTACATTTCCATCTTGCTCTCCTCCCAGAAAGGAGTTTTTCTTTAAACATACCCACCAGTGGTTTATGGTCGGTGAATAAGTGGATTTCGTAACCATATACAAAATCTCGAAACATTTGTAATGCAAAAACCACTGCAAGTGCCTCTAAGTCTGTAGTGCAATAATTTTTCTCCGCACCTCTTGTTTGTCTACTGGCAAATGCAATCGGTTGATTCTTTCCTCTTTTATCTTCGTGCATCAGTACAGCCCCTAATCCTTCAAGTGATGCGTCTGTACAAATAAGAAATGATTTTGTGTAATCCGGATATGCTAAACAAGGTGCATTTGTTAGTTTAATTTTTAGATTGTTAAATGCCCTTTTTTGTTCTTCTTCCCATTGGAATACAGCATCTTTTTTGAGTAGTTGGAACAGAGGGAAGGCTATATGAGAGAACTGTGGTACGAATGACCTATAGTACCCAGCCAGACCTAAAAATTGTCTAACTTCGTCAGTCGTAGTGGGTTCAGGAAAATCTCTCACTGCCTGTATTTTGTCATCAGTGGTGTGAATACTATCAGAACTTAATTTGTGGCCTAAGAAATTTATTTCCTTAAAGCAAAATTTGCATTTAGAAAGTTTAATTTTTAATCCAGCATCACTAAGCTTTTGTAAGAGTAAGTCTAATTTCCTGAGATGATCCTTAATATTCTTCGTTGCGATTATAATATCGTCAAGATAAACAAATATTCCTTGTCCTAAAATTCCGGACAATACGTAATTCATAAGACGCTGGAATGTGCCTGGGGCTGTCCTCAGTCCCATTGGCGTTCTTGTATATTGATAATGGCCTCTGTTTGTTGAAAAGGCAGTGTATTTACGTGACTCCTGAGATACCGGAATCTGATAGTAGCCGTTTAGGAGATCGATGGTCGAGAATATATTATTCTCAGGACCAATATTCTGTAGAACATCGCTTAGCAATGGCATGGGAAATCTGTCTGGGATTGTGTGATTATTTAGTTTACGGTAATCTACTACCGCACGCATTTCTCCATTTCGTTCGGGCACGAAGAATAGGGGGGCGTTCCACGGGGAAACTGAAGGCTCAATAATTCCAAGCTTTAACATTTCATCGACATACTGATTTGCAAGTGTACGTTGGGAGTGTGGTATGCGGTAAGCTGGTACGAAAATTGGTGGTGTTTCTGCGTGCACATTAATCATGTGATTAATCAAGTTAGTACACCCTAATTGTTCTCCGGGCAATGCTACGGTGTCCCTGTGTGTTTCCAGCAGGGTTAACAAATCATTTTCTTCGTCAAATTCACCTGAGTGAATTAAATTCTCTTTTATTCTTTCTCCATCCGTAGATTTTATCTCACTTGTTACTCCAGCTATAACTATTTCCTTCACAGGGGCGGAACATTTTTCAATATTAACTATGCAAGTTCCCTTTTTCAACTGAACTTCCCCATTCATGTGATTAATTATGAATATCTGAGTTTGCCCTTAGTCGTTCGTATGACATAATGCGTTTTCTACTGACAATCCCTTTACTTTACATAATTCTTCTAAGACAAGAACAGTACTATTCCGTAATTTGCTCTTTATGGTAACCTTCATGTATGAATTAGGTGGTATAACTAAATCATTAGTGAGATGGGCTGGAAAAATTGATAAATCAGTACTGTTATCTGGGTCACTAATTCTGGAGGATGGGGTTGGTGGTGCGAGTGGATCTATACACTCATCTGTTTGTGTATGTTTGTTTAAGCCTTTAATATTACCAATTCTTTTTGGCTCTCTTCTACCAATCGGTGAGGGCTCTGAAGTTATTTCCTCTATGAATTCATTATCAAAGTCTATTCCATTCATTTGTGGGAGTATAGTTATGTTCTCAGCTCTCATGGATCTTAAGCCCAGTAACATATGAACTTTAATTGCTAAGTTTTCAACGATATAGAAAAATGCAGAGAATGGTCTTGTAGTTTTTGTGAAACTGAGATTTAATCTTATCATACCTTTCACTGTAATCTCTTGTCCATCTACTGTGTATAAATCTAAATCAGCTTCATCCAGAAAAGTTACTTTCTTTTTATTTTTAAGAATTCTATTTAGTTCTTCATGTGTTATTAAGTTCACTGGAGAGCCTGTATCTAAAAATAAGGAAACGTTTTGATCCTCACATACAGCTGGTATCAAGATACACTCATTTCCCAACATGCCTCCTATGTGAAGTTTAGCCTTGTTCTTCTTTACGTTTGTTCGTTTTTTGTCATGACTTGGTCTTCCCCCGATTTGAACATAGACACAATTTTTTCTACTGTTTTGCAATCACTAGTCCAGTGCCCTTGGTATCTATGATGCCTACAGTAAGGCCCAAATCCTTGTGTCTTTTGTTTGTCCTCTTTTGCCTTGATAAAGCATTCATACCTTGTGTGTCCTGGTTTTGCACAATAATGACATAGAATGGACCTATCCCTTGACTGTGACCTACGAGGTGATTTCCCATAAGAAGTGTTGTTTATGGCGCGAGACCTGCTCGGGCTGGGCGAAAACTTATGAAACTGCCTGTAGGAAGGCGTCTGGGAACGAGGTCTAGGCGTCTTTGTTTGGGCTGCCTCATTTCTGGTCGTGATCGATTCTGTTCTCTGTCTGGGGTCGGTGTAGATGTTTTCACAGCTGATACTGTCTCAGGTACCCTGATTCTACCAGAATGTGCATGTGTGTCGACCACACCTGCTTTACTGCACTGCATCTCTACCTCGTTCATTAAGTCTAGCAAGCACATTCCTGGGGTGTACGCGATCGTCTTGGCGATCTTAAGGGTCCTATCAGGTAATTTACACAAGGCAGCTACATAACCAATGATGTTCACGATGAGGTCTGGGGACATCTTTCCATCATCTGTTATCCAATTAGAATTCTCCAGAGTAGCTAACAAAGTTCTCTTGATTGTGGAGACATCAGCGGTTATTTCACTGAGCACATGGTTTGTAGTGTGCTCCCTTACAAGATCTACAATTTTATGTAATTCTGGAATTATACCTGGCAAGAAGTTCATACCTCCAGAAAATTTCTTCAGAAATTCAGTTTTAAATTCATCATATGTCCTAGCACGATGGAGCTTATCTGAGCGCAATAAATTGCTTGCTGGACATCTTTCCTGGCTTATGCAAGATGAAAAAATAGCAATTTTCTCTTGTTCATCTAGTATGTGGCGCTTGATGAACATTTGTTCGCACTGACTGACTAATGAAATGACATCAATGCGATCTTTGTCTGTGCCAGAGAATTTTGGGGCAGTTTTATCCTCGTGATACACAAACACGTGAGGTGTGGTTGTTAGATCCGCGGTATTTGTTTCTTGATCCATTTTTAATGATTGCCCTGTTAATTCAACTTGGACGTGTTTATCGTTGTGTGAGGGAATGGTGGAATATGTATGACCGGACCGGTGAACCCTGTTAAGTATATTGGCATACGTGTGCAAGGCAGCAGCAAAGTCCACACTCTCTATGTCAGAGGGGGTTTCCCACTCATCATCTGAAACTCCCGTATTTGTTTCTTTATCTTTAGTGTGTGGTGAGGTTTGTACAAGAGGTGGGCTACCTCGAGGCTCTCTTACTTGTGAGTCTGATGTTGTGGCAATTTGTGTGTTTTCTGGTGTGTTGCCTTGGGGCTTTCTTAATTGTGAGTCTGTTGTTGTGGCAAATTGTGTGTCATCTGGTATTAACGTGGGTGGTGGCGAAAATATTCCTGTCATTAAGATATGGTGTTATGAAATACGCCTCTCGTTTATTTATGTCCTAGCAAAATAGATGAGTAAATAAGTTGAATATAGCTAATTTTAGCACTGAGAAGAAATGAGCAAGTATAATTTTACCCACTTGATACAGATCGTAGAGGTGTGTCGATACAAAAGTCGATCTCGGAAGAAAAATACAGGTTTGATTGAAGATCTCTTGATAATTCTAGTGGTGTGTTGATGGACGATATTACTCAGGAAATTCCATGGTGGTTAACGGCTGTCCCAGGCAAACCTCAGCATAGAACGTCGAATTTCCAACTTAACTGTGAAAATAAATGAGTATGAGTAGGAGCTATGTGAATTATGAGTAATGAGTAGTGGGTGAGAAGTGCCTGGTGTCAGTCACACGTTGCTTGGCATGGCAGACTCGCGTTGTGATGTCATCTCAGCACATGGTGACGTCGGCTTCCCACACTGGTAGCTGTGGTGAGTGAATGAGTAGCGATGAGTAACTTGAGTGAAGACGGGTGAGTAAGACGAGTTGTGAATATGGACTTGGTGTTTTGCTGCGTCGTCTTGACCTCTGGGTCAGCATAGGCGGGAGAGAGTGGTGGGGGCTTGTGTGCTTGTTGATTCGGTTTTTCTTCTTCTTTACTTGCTTTGTTTTATATTCTTCTTGTTGCTGCTTGAAGTTACGTGAAGATTATAGAGTTGTTTTGTAGACTGTATTTTGTAGGGATTCACTGTAGAACTGAAGCTAATCTTGTAGAGTCTCGCCTGCTTTTGTAGAAATTTGCTTTTAATTCGGAGACGATGTCCGTAGATTCGCTGGTTCGTCGTAGAAGTTGCAAGATCGTATTAATATTTTGTTAAACTACTTGCAAGGCGTCGTGTGATCTCTTGACCTCTGCATCAGCATGATGATCGGGGAGACGGAGGGGGCTGGTTGGAGAGAAGTGTCAGGAGCTGGTTGTAAATTGTTGGTTGTGAGAGGTATTCTTTTTGTTTTCAATCTTGATATTTTGTAGGAATTCAATGTTGATTCGTAGACGAGGTTCGTATACGTTCGCTGCTACCAAATGTCATAAAGTGACCCGTATTCCTGTCGGCTGTGTAAGCTTCCAAGCACCTTTTCTTAAGCGATTTGTTTTGCTTATTACGCCTTGCCATCCTCATCTGTGTTACTTAAATAATTCTGATATCACCATAATATGCACACATAACGTTCAAAACGATATTAGCCAGCTGTATCCAAAAATAAGTCGGTGTGGAAGAGGTGTTGGGGAGCTTCCTTAACCCCCGGGAATAGACACAAGTAACCACCTGACAAATAAAACCAAGGTGTAATTAGTATCTCAGTAGACCTGGAATAAATTATCTTGCCCAATTATTTCGTGGCGTGAATGGAATTAGCACCCATGAAACATTTCCCAGCCGTCACCTCATACATCCAAGTCTCTCTCTCTCTCTCTCTCTCTCTCTCTCTCGAGACGTGAATAAACTGGGGGAATGAGATCCTGCCAAAGGCTTCGTTGTACTCGTGATTTCGTTTAATCCCATAACACAGCTACCCTCGCACCCCATCCCTCTGTAACAACACACTCTTGTTGTTCCTCGTCACCAAGCTTTTGCTCACCCCTCCTCGTCACTCCAACTCTTTTGTTCACCCCTCCTCGTCACTCCAGCTTTTGTTCACCCCTCCTCGTCACTCCAACTTTTGTTCACCCCTCCTCGTCACTTCAACTCTTACTCACCCCTCCTCGTCACTCCAACTTTTACTCACGCCTCCTCGTCACTCCAACTTTTGCTCACCCCTCCTCGTCACTCCAACTTGTTTTTTCACCCCTGCTCGTTGCTCAGACTCTTACTCACTCGACGCAAGACAACGCAATCGTAAAACACCCACAGATTTCCAGTCTGTGCCGGCAGTAAAATTCTCTGCTAGCAACGCCCAACTCTCTCTCTCTCTCTCAGCCCCGGTACGTCCAGTCGGCAGTGCTGTAAAGGTTTAGACTGCGTGCCTTGGTTTGCTGAGTGACATCGGGGTCCTTATTTCTTTTTAGCTGTCCATCACCACGGACATGTTGGGCAAGGGGAAAAGAGAGAGAGAGAGAGAGAGAGAGAGAGAGAGAGAGCAGTGTTGAAGGGTTGGCGAGTGTGAAAGTTTACACCCTCAAACTCTCCCCGAATTCACACAACAGTTATAACTCTTGGAACTAAACTCACAACGAAATTTTTTTTCTTTTCTAAAACTCAGACCACTATCGCTCCTCCAATATGTACAGGTTGACTCTTACATTAGCATATTTGGGAAAGAACCCCTCTCCCCCTCTCCTTCTCCCTCTCCTTCTCTTTCTTTCTCTTTCTCTCTCTCTCTCTCTCTCTCTAGCTCTTTGTTCGTTGACACCATAATTTTCTTCATTTTATCTCCAGATGATTTCCTTGAGTTTCGGATAGTCTTCTCGAATTAAAATGATTCAAAATGGCCCACAATTAACCGATCCTTTATGAGTAGCCTACCTGCAGTTGAATAAAATCGTCTGGAGCTAGCGAGAGGAGACTAAAAATGAATCGCTATGTGGGGTATGTTTAGGGGTAAAATTCATACTACATTTTAATCGAAGGGGTGAGAGAAGCCTTATAAGCAGTGACAGTACGGCACAACGCACCATTTGGCAGAGAGAGAGAGAGAGAGAGAGAGAGAGAGAGGGGTATATGTGTGTTGACTGGAAAGAGTTAATGCGATGCGTATGCTGGATGACGCAAAAAAGCAAATATTGTGAGAGAAAATGCGTACGTTGATTGCACCAGAGAGAGAGAGAGAGAGAGAGAGAGAGAGAGAGAGAGAGAGAGAGAGGTGACTGGGGATAGTGAATGCAATATATATACTGAATGATGAGAAAGGCAAAAAAAGTGAGAGGAAATGCGTGCATTGATTGGGTACGGTAGAGAGAGAGAAAGAAAGAGAGAGAGAGAGAGAGAGAGAGAGAGTAAATCCATTAATTCTTGTCCTCAATGAAGCGCGAACCACAAACTCAGAGTCAGTGGCTAAAAATGACAACAGTGCAAACTTTGTCAAGGAGGTGGTGTCAGACCAGCAGAAGGCGCAGAGGCAGACGCCAGGGGGAGCAAGTTTAATAAAAGCAATGAAGGTGGAGGAAAAACCAAACTGTGCTGGCAAGGGGGTTGACATGGAGATTTATTAAGAACTCTCTCTCTCTCTCTCTCTCTCTCTGTGCGAGGTTGACTGGGACTGAATAACTCACTGCCTGCTTTTATTACTCTTGTGTAATTGATAAACATAACAGATCATAATAACTCGTCTTCTTTATCCCAGGTAATATTACACGATTTAATTTCCAGAGAGTGAGTCGTAAGAGCCTGAGAGTTACCACTTCATCAATCACCTCTCTCATGCCTGTGACAACTTTAGCACTGCATTTGAAATCATTCCAGACGATTTTGATTAGGAAGGGAGTCATAGGAGCCTTTTAATGGAGGAAAATGATGGACCAAGAAATGAGAGTGCAAGGAAAGAGAACAGCATTGATTTGAACAGGTGTCAATTTCAACATGGCGAAGTCCTTTGTTTTTTAATGTTTTTTATATACGATTTTATCTGGATGTGTTAGGCTGGAATCGATTAGGAGGAGACGCTATCCATAGATTATAACGGAGGTGGCTTAGTGATGGATTACAGTTAGATTATACAGTACATCACAAGGTATAGCCCAACACAGATTTCAACCAACAGCAATTTTTTTATCCGTAACAAAGCTACCTGACTGCCAGCAAGAGCTGCGTTTGTGCCATTCGTTCCTCTGACAATCAACTCTGCCAAAAAAAAAAAAAAAAAAAATCACACAAAACCATTTCATTCGTTTATTTCAGCGTTATTTCATTTTTTTTTCCAATCCGTTCGTTTATTTCAGCGTTATTTAATTTTTTTTCCAATCCGCTACATCCATTAAAAAACACGCTGAGATTCTGTTATGCCGAACAGGGTGATGGGCAGATCAGAGGTCTATTTTCCAGAAACTTCGTAGCTCCTCTTCATCAACGCTTCGTTTTACACCTTCCCATAACATAATAATTTTCACATTCTTTTTTATGATATTTAGAGCATGATAATGAGGTGTAATGAGAAGACAAATCGCAAGAGCAAAGGCGTTACGATATTTCCTAAGTCACATAAATAACAACTCAGAGATACTGAGTTGGGGATAATTGTTGGTCTGGCAGAGGAAATAAATCAAACAGCTGATAATAATACTGGATTTTATTATTTACTGAATGCCTGGACGACTGTTTACCCGATCAGCCCCAAGACCTCTTTTTATTTTATATCTTGTTATCTCTAGACAAGTAATAATTGACTTTGGAGAGACTGGTCAAGCTGGAGAATTATTTACATCGAGCCTTCAGCCCCTCCTTCCCTACTACACTCCTTTTCCTCTAACTTAGCCAGGAGTTTCGTCCTTTCGCAGCGTATTTCATGCATCCCAGTGACAGAAAAAGACGGTACTACGGCTTTACTTCCTTTCCATAGTACTTCTTCGTGACTGGTATCATATAACGGCTCTACATCCTTTCCACAGTACAGTACTTCTTTGCGACTAATATCATATATCTAGCTTTAACCCACTGCTGCGACTCTGAATTCAAGATGGAGGTATAAAAATTTTAGGCCATGTAAGAGTAAAAAAGGTGCGGTAGGATAAATTCTCTTCTTACCTGGAGCGAGCTAGAATAACTTAAATTAAGGTCACCTGAGTATATTAGTCCAGGTAAATATTCACGTCAGAACTGTCAGGGTTCTTGAAGAAAGTCAAAGTCCATAACATTTTTTAAATTAATTTTGTAAAGGGAAATGTGATGTTTTGAAGTAAATTCTGAGAAGAAGATCTTCAGTATCATAATAAACACTAAACTACCAAGTCTAACCTGATAGAGCACAAAGCAGTATGAATAAGAAGAAATATTAATCTATCAAAAGAAATATTCAAAACATAAAACACACACACACACACAGGGAGAGAGAGAGAGAGAGAGAGAGAGAGAGAGAGAGAGAGAGAGAGAGGGAGGGAGGGAGGGAGAGAAATAATTCCCTCATCCACCAATCCAACACGAAAAAAACAAAAAAAGAATAATTTTACCATATATAACAAACATATTTTTTTTTTTTTCTGGGGATGAGGGGAGAGGGGACACAAAATTACCTGCCCGTTAAAAAAATACCATTGGAATACTAATGTGTGTTTTAACCTAATTCATAATATATCGGGGAGAGATGTCAGCGATTATTCGTCCGGTCCGAGGGTTTGGTGTGAGTATATTAATGTAAAGTTTTCATTACTATACCTCTTTTACGCTTACTAGGCCCAAATTCACCTTTGTTAGCTTATTTCACCAATCTTAGTGACAGAATAAGTCAATGCCACGGATGCATGTCCCTTCCATCGCACTAATTCGTGACTTGGACCATACTTAAGTGCTAATTTTTTAGACAAATGATGAACAGAGGAAAGAAAAACAATTTAAATTTAAAAAAAAAAATCCATACACTAGATTACAGGTGTCCTTCATTAAAAAAATCTTTAACAATTGGACTTGAACTGCTGTAGGTTGAAGTTTGGGGGGATACTATTGTGTGGACGCGAGTTCCAGAAACGCAGTTCGGTGAATAGAAAAATTCTAATAGGCAAAAGTTCTGCAATATGTCAGTATGACAGTCCATTCATGAGCGCTACTATATGCCCGTGTAGCACTGGGGAAGGCAAAGAGAGGTGGCACAGTGGATTGCCATAAAAGTATCTGCATAATAATGCAAGGGAGGCAACATTCCTTCTTACTTGCAGGGGAGCTAGTCCATTTGTAACTACACAGTTATTAATAATTCTTATAGCTTTGCTATGAATTTTGTACAATTGTTTTAATGTAAGCTCTCCGCATCCACTCCACAAGGGTGAGAAATATTCCAGCACAGAGCGCACATGACTCTTGTAAATTATAGCTAACTGCTCGTCACTGAAGAAGTTCAGGATTCGGTACAATAATCTAAGTTTCTTTGAAGCAGCTTTACCAAGTGATCTAATATGGGAGGCCCAGCTGAGGGCGTTGTTAAGTGAAACACCAACGAGATAGGAATATTAGCTGCACTAAAGGTTATATAGGAAGCAGGCAATATCTGTCTATTAGTAAACTAACTGTATATGTCTGGTTTTCCTAGCATGAAATGATACAATGTAATTTTGTCCCAGGTCAGTGATCTTAGATAAGTCTTGATTTATGGAGATTACTGTACTGAGTTGTGAGTTAGAGGTATTAAACTCTGTGAATGGGTGTTTAAGTGTGAAGGAACTTTGAAGTGTAGTGTCATCTGCATATGAGTTAATGGGATTACGGGTGATAGATATGAGGTCACTAATATGAATTAGGAATAGGGTTGGAGCCAGGACTGATCCCTGTGGCACAACGGCACTAATCGAGTGGAAATTGGAATATATATCATCTACTTTTACCTTTATATCACTGAAATATGAGGAAATCTGTGGAACAAACCATGATAGGCCATAGCAAGTGAGTTTGGATAGCAGGGAAAGGTGCCACACTCAGTCAAAAGCTTCAGAAATATCAGGGACTACTGCATGAGTTTCTCCATATTGATCAGTTGACTGATAGATGGTATGAATCAACAGACTGAGTAAATCAACAGTGGATCTCTCGTGGCAAAAACCGCAGTCTGCCACTAATTATGTTGTTAGATTCAAGATGTTTAACAGTGTGCTTATTAACTAGAATCTCAAATACATTACCAAGATAAGATGTGGCAGCTATTGGTCTGTAATCAGAGGGTTCAGAGGAACTACTTTTCTTCGGGACTGGGCGGATATTGACTTTTTTCTAAGAATTAATGAATGATGACTGACGTATGCATATTCTGAATAGGTTAGCTAGATCAGAAACAATTTCTGGAGAGCACTTTTTTAAACGACTGGGGGATTTCCATCTGGACCTGGAGCTTTGTTGGCTGGTAAATTGTCTAGGATGGATTTTTCGTATCTAGTCTGGATCTTAAGTGGAGCAATTCTGGGAGATTCAAGCTGTAGTACAGCGATGCTCTGAATGACTTCCTCTAAGGTAGAATTTGTGGCAAACGTACTGGCAAGGATGTTTGCTTTTTCATGAGGGTCATTTATAGTGTTTCCATTTGAATATTTTACTGGAGGAATGGGTGATGACGTGTTAGGAATATTTAATAGTCTGGATGTTTGGTTGTAAACAAAATTTGATTCAGCAAGATTTATCACTGTTTTTGCATGGTTTCTAGTAATTTTAAATTGACTGGGGGATTCAGATATTTTTTTTACCTGCGGCGATAATAAGCAGGTCAATGAGTGGCCAATGTTCTTCTTCTTCTTCTAGCGGATTTGTTAAAAGGAGGCCTTTGGAGATATAAAAGTGGTACCATATGAGGTAATTTGACATGGAGAATCCAAATCTGCCATCAGCTAACACCTGAGGTAGCACCATCTAGCGACAACTTTAGTAAAAGTGCTTAATTTAGGTTTATTGAGTCATAAAAGTGGTCCAATACAAGGTTATTTGACACGGAGATTCCAAATTTGCTGTCAGCTGACACCTGTTGTGGCGCCATCTAGTGGCAACTTCAGCAAAAGTTCTTCATTTAAGCCTAATGAGACAGACATAGTCTCAGGTTATTTGACATGGCTAGTTACTTTTTACAGCAAACTGTTTGAAACAAGAGCTTCGCTGCAGGTCCCAGAGTAATTCTACTAATTTTATTTTAAGTAAAAGTTATATGCTAAGGACTTTTGGGTCATTGCTGTGGCACAATTGCTGTCAAACCATTTTGGGGAGTCCGATCTTTTAGCAAAGTGTTGACTGAATACTAACAATTCCATACTAGTTTGTATTAAGTCATTAATGTGGGACTGGGTAGAAATGATGTCAGTGGAGAAGAAAGACTGCCATGGATTATCAGCAAGAAAATTTCTATATCCATCCAAGTCTGCCCTATAGAAGGCCATGTGGTCACGCTGACATGATCAGAATGGAGAAGGCTGGGACAGCTGGCTGAGGACTTGATGAGAAAGTGGTCGGACTATATTCAAGATATGGAGATGGTAGATTTAGGTCACAATAGAGCAAAACGAGCTTAATTATTCAGTGCCACGACGATATACAGTATATATACTTTTTTACCTCTGCAGTCCAATACCTGATTTCCCATTACAGTATATTTTTGCTATACAGAGAGAGAGAGAGAGAGAGAGAGAGAGAGAGAGAGAGAGAGAGAGAGAGAGAGTCTCTTATTAACCCCTTCACTGTGATTTATCTTCTTTTAACCCTCAGACAATGTTTCTCGGTTTCGGAGCAACATTTCAAACAGGGCAGACTGCAGCCTTCATTAACCCCTCCATTACAAGGAGATCCTCTAAGCTCATAAAAATCGCACAGCGGCAGAATGAATAATGTAAAAAAATACTGGTTAACACTGACATTCTTCCACATGTGTTCCATATTCCCTTGTGAAGTGCAAATGTTGCCCAAGTATTTATCTGTACTCTCGTGCTTTGATTTACATTTTGAAATACAGCAGGAAATGTTTTGAAATACTGTACTATACGTCCTCTTTGAGCAATGGTGTGTCAGATTCTGCTAAAGTAACCCATTAAGTTTTTCACTCTTGTTATATCTAATATACTATAGCACTTAACGTGTGTGTGTGTGTGTGTGTGTGTGTGTGTGTGTGTGTGTGTGTGTGTCTATTTTGGGCAGCCAAAACTACACGTTCAAATCGCACCAAAATTGGCACAGAAATCGCAAAAAATTCGCTGATGTGATAAAACTTGGTCCCATCACGATTGAAAAACTTTTACTATATTTAATGAGCGATCACATTTTGACCAAAAAACACTGCTCCCGAAGCCCGGCATAGGGTCTCCGTAGAATTTTTTGCCCAGAGGTAGAACTAAAATAAACTGTAACAGTAGCCGTGTGTCTGTGTGTGTACTTCGGACTTGCGTTCGGACAACTTGGGTTCCATTCCCGAAGCTGCAAATAACACGATCAATTGGTTAGCTGTAAAAAATCCAAGTGACAAAGTTACACTAGAACAGAACATAAACGCGAGAGCCCTCCGCAGGAGCAAGTGCGAGGGGTCCGAAGGGCCCACGAGCACTTGCAATACACTATTTTTCTGGTCTCTAGAGTACAAGAGGTTGTGGCGACTCCTGCTGTTCGTAAAATCTCTCCGAAGCAGAATATAACCGTGTGGAGATAGCAAGATAATTATAACAAGTCCTATGAGCTGTTCTAGAGTAACCCCGGTCTGTCTGGCCGAGCGGACCCATCAATCACAGGTAGGAAACCGCTCCGGCAGGGCCTTCCCGTGCAGTGAAGCTTGCAGTAGACAAAGTCTCGTCACAGCGAGGCGCAGGAAAGAGTGTGGAGGTTTTGTTCCCAATACACAACATTTGGATCTCTTCATTTAGTTAACAAGAGCACCATAACAGGGTCTACATCCCCCCCCCCCCTTTTTTTTATGGTTACCACTCAGCGTTATAAATTATTTCCTGGGTTACAGAAAACAGGTTTGTCACTCAATGTAAAGTCACTTGAAGTGGAAAGAAGAGCAATAAAAAATGACAGGAATGATGGGACTAATAAGAAGGGTGGAGGGCAGACGAAGAAAATGAATGAAAAAGATTTAGGAAGAAGCAGGCAGCATTATATCAAGTGAGTGGATGACGGTCGCCACCACTTACCGAAGCGTTCAGTAATGAAAGGATGAACATAACACAACTGCGACACAACACCTAAGACTTACCAAACACACCGACACAAGGAAATATAACACTCAGGTTCAGTCTTCGAAGTTGGAGTCCTAATATTCCTTTTTCCTTAAATATATGGTTCCAGTGAGAGAACCGTCCTGCCCCTCCGCACCAAGTCTCTCCCCTTCGATTCTACAGCTTTTTACCATTTGCATCGCTCCCCTCCTCTTGCAGCAGACCAGCGCTCCTCAGTACATTAGGTAGCTCAAAAATTTATCCTGGATTCTCTCTGTTTCCGTCTCTGTCTGTCTGTCTGTCTGTCTGACTGTCTGTCTGTCTGTCTGTCTGTCTCTCTGACTGTCTCTCTGTCTGTCTCTCATCTATTAACACCATCCACACAGCTATTAACACCATCCACACAGCTCTGTCATAATATTCGCTCAGCAGTTCACTTTCTAAACACATTTGACGATTTTTACTCTCTCTCTCTCTCTCTCTCTCTCTCTCTCTCTCTCGCCGTGCAAGCGTATTAGTTTAATAGCCCCGAGCGAGAATAACGGACTGAGCACTGATAATTTACAATCACAGTCAAGGAAAGTAGAGCGGTATGTCTTCACTTATTTTCTCCCGTGTCTTGACTTTATTTTTAGTTCTCTTGTTTTTACGAGTAAGTCTGTCCTTATTTTTCAAAGGGAACATCTGTATTTTAAAATCAAATTAGTCTCTGAACATCAACATCTCTCTAAAACGATAGCTTCAAGAAAAAAGAAAAGAGGTTGAGCGTATTGGCTAGTTTTTGCTGCATATATTATTAGGCTGGTCTAGAGAACAAACTCGTTTAGTCTCCAATGGAAAATTATTATTATTATTATTATTATTATTATTATTATTATTACATTTTACTACTACTTCTATTACATTTTACTACTGCTACTACTACTACTACTATTATTATTATTATTAGTAGTACTAGTAGTAGTAATAGCAGCAGTAGTAGTAGTAGTAGTAGTAGTAGTTGCAGTAGCAGTAGTAGTAGTAGTATCAAACACAGACACCTAGTATTTAATGTTAATTCCCTTTCTCTTTATAAATTTTTTCAAGAAGACAGTTCAGTCCTGTGAGCTACTGTCTGTATGTCCAGTGTGCATGATAAGAAACCTCGTCCATACCTAAACCAGTATTGCTGCGTATTATACAACAGCGGAAGATCACAGAATATTGCAGACAGTCGATCCGATACCGACATAATACCACGGAACAAGGACTCAGTCACCCCTTACACATCGTTAAGTGCAGGCAGCGGAGGTTATAATGGAAATCACGTAAGTGCAGTGAAAAGGAAACCACGTAGGTGCAGTGAAAAGGAAAACCCGTAGGTGCAGTGTAAAGAAAATCACGTAGGCGCAGGGTAAAGGGTATTCCGTTTGGTGCAGGGTAAAGAAAATCACGTAGGTGCAGTGAAAAGGAAATCCCGTAGGTGCAGTGTAAAGAAAATCACGTAGGCGCAGTGTAAAGAAATGCCATGGGTGCAATGTAAAGGATGTCCCATAGATGCAGTGTAAAGGATTATCCCATAGGTGCGATGTACAGGAAATTCGATAGGTGCAGTGTAATAGATATCCTATAGGTGCAAAGTAAAGGATATCCCGTAGGTGCTGTGTAAAGGAAATCCCGTAGGTGTACAATGTAAAGGATATCCCGGAGGCGCAGTGTAATAGAAATCCTGTAGGTGCAGTGTAAAGGATATCCATTAGATGCAGTCGCGTGGAGAAAGTGGGGATCTTGCCCCCGAGATACAGCAGTGTGGTCGGGACAACCCTTACGGAAAATGGGAGGAGAGTGCTGGAACGTGAGAGGCTTCAATTTTTCCCTTCTTCCCTTCTTCACCGTTTATACCTGTATTCTTTTCAGACACAACAATATACGAGTATTAAGATACAACTGCGAATATATATATATATATATATATATATATATATATATATATATATATATATATATATATATATATATATATCCTAAAAGCTGGCTCTTGATTATGGTTTTGATCCTGAAGATCGAAAAACATTTTAAGCCACTCAAGTTCGTTACCAAGTTCTTTTTTCTTTTTTTTTATATATGGGATGTATATTTTTCCCATACAGATCAGATATTTTGTCGGTAATCCTTTTTTTCTTTTATGTATTTATGCCCAAACTTAACATCGTTTCAAACGCCGACAGTTTTCATGCCGTAAACATATGTTTAGTTGACTGTTAGGGGCATTAGTTAATGATTAATTTAAGAATGATAAATAATAATAATACTTTTTATTTCGAGATATATATATATATATATATATATATATATATATATATATATATATTTATATACTGTATATTGGCAGTTGTATCAAAATATATATATATATATATATATATATATATATATATATATATATATATATATATATATATATATATATATATAGAATGAATGAATACAGGTGTCTATTTGTGGGAAATGACTGATATGGAATCTTTACATAAAAATCAAAATTGAGAAACATAAAAAAGAAGTAACGAGAAAAATAATGTGAAAACAGAGAAAAGATACCTGGTGTAAATAAATGCACAGGATGGAACAGCAAACCAGAGAAGATGAATATCAGTGAGAGAGAAAAAATGGGATGATTAAATCTGAACGTCATTGAGAAAACTGGGATAAGGGAAGAATACAAAGTCCAAGATAATACAGTAGAAAGAAAAAAATATATGGGAGATTTGACAATGAAAAAAATAAAAACAACACCTGTATCCTGGGAACTTGGAAGGGTTCAGTTATACCACACACACACATACACACACACACACACACACACACACACACACACACACACACACACACACACACACACACACACACAGAAAAAAGCAGATGGTGAGGCAAAAATAAGATTAGCTAACACAAAATCCTTACGTGGAACAAACACACCCAGTTTTGCAGCGCTGCCTGAAGTACACAGAACGATTTAAAAAGAAAAATATCTGAGCTTCCTAGAACTGTGTGTGAGAGTGTGTGTGTGTGTGTGTGTGTGTGTGTGTGTGTGTGTGTGTGTGTGTGAGAGAGAGAGAGAGAGAGAGAGAGAGAGAAGCATAACAGAAAAAACTTACACAAGGAAAATGCTCCCCAAACCAACTGAACAAGTAAAAAAAGAGGAAGAAAAGACCCAGGAAAAATAAACCTGACACTTGAAACCGAACGAGGAAGGAAGTTCAAGGAAGTGTGTGTGTGTGTGTGTGTGTGTGTGTGTGTGTGTGTGTGTGTGTGTGTGTGTGTGTGTGTTCAACTGACCACCCAGTGTCGGAGTCGTCAGGGAAGATACTGTGGAAGGGTTGTAAAGAAAGGTTATGAAGAGGAAAGGAGATGAGATAGATAGATAGATAGATAGATAGATAGAGATTGAGAGAGAGAGAGAGAGAGAGAGAGAGAGAGAGAGAGAGAGAGAGAACCATATTACATTTTATCAGTAACCTAATACTCTTATCATTTTTCTTCCATTAAATAATCAGTGTCGCAAAAACTGTATTTCAAGTATTTACAAACTGATAATCCCACCATATCGTTATCATTATCACCCTCCACCACCATCATATCTTCTGCCACTAACCCAACTTTCGTCAATGATTTGTTTATCCTCCCTTCGTCTATCTCACCCTTCGTCTATCCCACCCTTCTTCTGTCCCACCCTTCGTCTATCCCACTCTTCGCCTACCCCACCCTTGTTCTATCCCACCCTTCGTCTATCCCACCCTTCGTCTATTCCACCCTTCGTCTATTCCACCCTTCGTCTATCCCACCCTTCGTCTATCCCACCCTTTGTCTATCCCACCCTTTGTCTATCCCGTCCTACGTCTATCCCAATCTTCGTCTGTCCCACCCTTCGTCTATCCCACCCTTTGTCTATCCCGTCCTACGTCTATCCCAATCTTCGTCTATCCCACCCTTCGTCTATCCCACCCTTTGTCTATCCCACCCTTTGTCTATCCCACCCTTTGTCTATCCCGTCCTACGTCTATCCCAATCTTCGTCTGTCCCACCCACCCTTC
Source organism: Coenobita brevimanus (assembly GCF_032717465.1). NCBI lineage: Eukaryota > Metazoa > Arthropoda > Malacostraca > Decapoda > Coenobitidae > Coenobita > Coenobita brevimanus. The sequence continues at coordinate 34,914,574 of NC_137019.1, forward strand.
GTCTATCCCACCCTTCGTCTGTCCCACCCACCCTTCGTCCGTCCCACCCACCCTTCGTCTATCCCACCCTTCCTCTATCCCACCCTTCGTCTGTCCCACCCACCCTTCGTCTATCCCACCCTTCCTCTATCCCACCCTTCGTCTGTCCCACCCACCCTTCGTCTATCCCACCCTTCCTCTATCCCACCCTTCGTCTGTCCCACCCACCCTTCGTCTGTCCCACCCACTCTTCGTCTATCCCACCCTTCCTCTATCCCACCCTTCGTCTCTCATTTTTTTATCCCCGCTTTTTAATGTCTCCTAAAAACGCAGCGCCGTTGTGTTAATTAGGTCGCTAATGAAGGCAATTATAGCCAGCCAAGAGCAGAACTTTGATGTAGGAATTAGGGCTTTTCTGACCCGAGGAAGTCAAATATTGGTGTACGGTTGCAGTCAGGAATATCTCTCCGCTTTTAAGACGAGCAAATATAAAACTCATACACATTATTCTGAAAAAATTGGGGAGTACCGAAGAGAACATCACTAGGTATCAGAAGTTACTGTTCACTCTCTCTTTATTTATCGTCATGAAGTGGATTCTTATTACTGTTCGCAGTAGTATGTCCCTTATTTATTGTAGTAATTCTGGTCTGCTGGGTTCGGATTCGCTCATCATGGACTTCGAATATATATAGTTAAGTTTATATTAATTGGATTTGATTTCCGGGTTGACAAAGAGAATTTTATGCAGAGTTCCTTAAGTCTGTTCGCTCCTACAACTGAAATAGGGACTTGGACGGTACATGGACTGTTATGTATCGTAGTGTGGGGTAATTCTGTGTACTAAGAGAAGTAATTATATATGCTCTTTAGTCTGTTCCCTCCTAGAACTAAATAGGGACTTAGATTGTAAAGCGACGGTTATGTGTTGTTGTGTGGGGGTATTTCGGTGTACTATGAGAATTTTATAAAGAGACTTCTTAGTCTGTTCGCTCCTAGAACTAAATAGGGACTTGGCCGGTACATCGACAGTTATGTGACGTAGTGTGGGGGTATTTCAGCGTAAGGTCTTGTCAAATAATAATAATAATAATAATAATAATAATAATAATAATAATAATAATAGCAAATCCTGTGATGATGGTTTCTAAACTTCTGCTTCTCTTACTCCCATTCTCTCTTTTCTAAGTTCTGGTTATGTAGAGTAAGGCTCTTATTCTCATCGGTTAATGAAGCTCCCTAACACCTATTCATAAACGATTTATTTTGCTTAGTACACATTTCTCTTCTATTCTGTGTTATAAAAAGCCTTCAAACCTCGCCATACTCTATATAAATAACCCAATAGAGGATATTAACCAGCCATATAAAAAAATAAATCACTAAGGAACAGGTGATAGGGAGCATCCTTACTTGACCAGAAATCGGTTAAAGTTCTAACGAAGACGGTCTAGAAGTTTCCTTTCAGCTGAATTAAACCGCCTGAGAGAAATTGACAAGGAAACCTGCCCACAAACATCCCCCAAGCTACAAAAAGCAACAGCTGATTTATAGTTCCAGGTTCCTATTTCAGTTCTTGGTGCGAATAAATTAGGGTAAAGAAACTCGGCCCAAACATCTCATGGTCAAACAGGGAATCGAACCCGGGACCTCTCAGTTGCAAGCTGAGTACCCTCCATTTTAGCTGTTCACCACTCTGACGATTTTACAAAGCATCAGTATACAATTATCAGAGTGAAAGCGTTGGTTAGAAACTGTGCATTAAATCTTTATAAGTTGATGTATTTCGTACTCCAATATAATCTTCTGGTGATAATAAAAATGTAATGAAAACTTGGGTCATCGTACTGGAGGGGTTAAGAGCAGCCAGAACATACGATGGGTCAACGTACAGTCAGAATCATTAGTCGTGTCGCCTCTCCTGCATCTTTTCCATGATCTGTGAAAATGTACGGTCGGCCTCAATAGTCGTGTCGCCTTTCCTGCTTGATTTCCATTGTCTGTCGTTAGTGTGGTGATTCCGCAGCAGCCAACACTGATGGCTGTGATCTGTGGCCCAAAATAATCAGTGTATGTTGTTGTGGATTCCATTTCCTGATTCTCAAAGCCGTGGAGAGAAAAGCAAATGAGAAGGCAGAACTTTTGTTGCCGACTCAACTGAAAGGCTTGATTGAAGAAAATGAACATGAAGGAGCATCAGAGAGTGCATACCCGCCCCTTACAATCAGTTTCCGGCTGGACCATCGACCTCTCTCTGTATCCTTATTGAATGCCTTCAGAATTAATGCTTCATCAACCCGTCCACCATGCTTGGTCAAAATCAGATTATAAGCGCTTAAGTTCACCTTGTCCCATGACCTTTACATCTGACCTATTGTTCTGAGAGTAGAACAATTTAATCTTTGGTTAGCCTTAAACCCGTCCACCAAGTTTCATTAACATCGAATCGAAATTATTTGAGTTAAAAGGCCGACAATTTTACCTTCCCATTTATTATTTCCTCCAATCGATTGTTCATAAAGTTGAGGCACGGTACTTTTTCCTGTCCCTCAGCTAGTCCACCAAGTTCGGTCAACATCAGATTAAACCGTTTGAGTTGACCTTACCCTTGACCTATGACCTATGACCTCTTTCGGCCAAATTTTAATCACCTTTTCCCCCATTAGTCTTCTATCATGCAAAATTTGGAGCGATTTCATCCAACATTTTTCTTCTTTTATCATACACTTGATAATAAACAGAATGACAGATAAAAGACCATCAGATCAGACCAAACACATAACCCTCTCGTGCATGGGTGTAAAAATGGGAATGATGATAATGGTGAAGGCAGGCTAAGTAAACAATTATTAACGTGGATGATCATACAAAGGCGTCATCGAAGGGAAGGGCTTAGCAGTAAAGACTGTATTCTAGGTAGCTTAGAGATCTTTCCTAACACCTTTTCCATAGCGATTTACTCTGCACATTAAGCCCCAATTTAATCTTCAGTGTGGCTGGTGTATGTCGATAAATAAATAAATAAAACAGATAAATAACATACAAAAATGTTAAGGTGCAATATACAGACTAAATTCTAAAGGAAAATGTGTTAAGAAGCCCCCTATGTCACCTGGAATTGAGCCTAAGTCCCACCTACAAATGATACAACTCACGCAAGGAGGCTCCCCTGGCACCTCATCCTCAGCGATTAATTTTTGGATATGGCTGGTTAATGCCCTTTTGCACGTTATCTCTGCACAGTATGGCGGTAATAGAGTGATTCATGTAATACGGAGATGGACAGTAAAGTGTAATATGCAAAATAAGTTGCTAAGGAAAAGGTGTTAGGGAGCTTCCTTAGCCGATGAGAATACGTGCCAAAGACTCTTAGCCTCACAGGAGTGCAGTTTTATTTCGCTATAGTAACGTGTAAATATCACAAAAATGAATATTCACATATAAGAAACAATATGTATTTTACTATCTAAGTACCCACCTATTTATTTATTTGTCTGTCTGCTTGTCTACCTGTCTATCTGTCTGTCTGCTTGTCTATCTGTCTGTCTATCTATCTATCTGCCTTCTTGTCTTTCTATCTATCTATCTATCTATCCGTCTGTCTGTCTGTCTATCTATATCTATCAATTTGTCTATCTATCTATCTATCCATCCGCCCATCTGTCTATCCCTACATCCTACCAACTATCTTTCAATCCATCTATATATCGTCATGGAGAAGATGCAGGCCTTACAGTATATTCATATTTGATGTACCACCCACGAAAGCGGGTGAAGTATTTAGGCAAGATAAACTGCTAAAAATAAGGTGCTTTAGACCCTCCTGAGTTCACGAGAATCCTGTCTTTAGCTTGACATAGAGGCTCGCCTCCTCCTCCTTCTCCTCCTCCTCCTCCTCCCATTCCTCTGGGGAACTATTGCCATTCTGTAACTTATACTGCCGTGAGGTCCAGCCTCGCCTTTCTTGCCAAACTGATGACTTGGCCAGAGAAGTGGAAGTGAAAAGAAAGAACCCCGACCTTGGTGGTATTTTATGGCTAACTTTATTTTTGTCGTGGTATGGCCATGACTTTAGCTTCCCCGACGTATGGACGTAACTTTATATATATATATATATATATATATATATATATATATATATATATATATATATATATATATATATATATATATATATATATATATATATATGTGTGTGTGTGTGTGTGTGTGTGTGTGTGTGTGTGTGTGTTTGCACTTGGGATGCAGGAAGCAGCATACAGGTCTCCATCAGTTATCTCTTCTTATTGTTATCCAGTGTGTCACCACCAAGGAGGTCACTGATGTCCTCCCTTAAGCCAGGTTTGGATAGTTAGGTTACGGGTTTACACTATAATAGTCCTCGATCTTTAACTCCACCCCTCTTCGTCTCGATTCTTTTTTTTTTTTTTTTACATTATTCAGCTTTATTTGAATATAATCCTTACCTTGAGTTAAATAAATATGCCATTCTTAATTGCACAGTATTAAATACTGAACATTAAATGCCATCTCTCTCTCTCTCTCTCTCTCTCTCTCTCTCTCTCTCTCTCTCTCTCCAGAATGAGGTTCCACAATTCCTTCATTTTACAACCCTCGCTCCACCCACAGCCAACGGGGAGTGTAAAGAAAATGCTGGAGGGCAAGCCAACACGAAAAAGTCTATCTGCTGCTTGCGATACAGGCAGGAAGACAGACAGATGCAGACAGAAAGACAGACTGGCAGAAACAGACAGAAAGACAAAGATGGACAGGCGGACGGGCGGACAGACACAGACAGGCATCATTCCAGAATATTGTCTATTTATTTACCTGTACAGTATACTTGGGAATATAAATAACACTCCCTCTCTCGGGCAGGCGACTTCTTGTATGTTGCTGGGACGGCCGGTAAGTAATAGCAATATCCACCCTGAATTAATTTACTCTTTTCATACTCCCACTGTCACACCCGTGGCCACACCAGCAGATTGAGCCATCCCCACTTCACTTATGATACTCTCAGGCGGGCATCTAGTTTACGGACTACCGGTATGTATACATGTATTTATGACTGCATGAATATATGTATGGTACAAGGTACATACATATTTATGTACCTATGTGTAAGATATATATATATATATATATATATATATATATATATATATATATATA
>NC_137019.1:34924727-34939727 GCF_032717465.1 Coenobita brevimanus
TGGTTTAGTGGGTAATTAAGGCGCTCCAGTTGGATTGAGCCGGTGCAGGTTAATATCCAAGAGGTGGTTGGGGTTTATTGCTCATGTGATGCCACTCAAGGATGAGTGAGGCTGGTCACTCTTATCTTAAATGTCAGGACCAACTTCATAGCCCCGGGCTCCTGTGCTCCTTATGGGGCAACATAGGACTGGATGATGATGATGATACTTTCCTCTACTCTTTCTTATATCAAATCTCTCTTTCTGCTGCCTCTTATTTTTAACTCCCGAATTCTGTCTTACTTTTGCTATCATTAATCCCAAATCAAGTCTCTCCTCTGCTTTATTACTCCAGTACTCTCTCCTTTCCCACCATTATCTTTTTGCTTCATATCCACACACTCACTCAACTCTCATTTTCAGTGTTTTGCTTTACTTCTTTATTTTCTCTCCCTGTCCCCTTATCTTCAGTACCTCCACACTCACTCATTCCACTTATCCTTGTCGAGTTCTCTCCTACTTCTTTTTTTACTTTCTTTTATGAAACTTTCTGTTCTGCTGTCTTTTTCCCGTCCTTTCTGTTTTGTTTTTTTCCTCTCGCTCTTTCTCTTCATATTCCCCTTCTCTGCTTTTCTTCTCCCTTCTCTTCTCTCCCCTGCCTTCTCCATCTCCTCCTTTATTTCACAAAGTTTACTCCAGTCTTTTCTCTTCCCTCCCTTCTCCCTCCCTTCTGATCTTTCGAAAAGTGTAATAATCACTCCATTTCTGATTACGACTCAAGTTTCAAGTCTTAATCTGCGCCGTCTTTGTCAAGCCCAAATTTAAGACTTCTGGGATTCATTTCAATATTTATCTTTTTTCATGTTAGTGAAGGGTATTACTCTACGTTGCAATAAATTAGTCTGCTCGTTAGGACGCTTGCTGAATAACTTGTAAAAGAATTTGTTACCTCTGACCTCGAGTACTGCTTGCCCACTAATCTACGCTCTCATTCCTCTCTCTCTCTCTCTCTCTCTCTCTCTCTCTCTCTCTCTCTGTGCGCTTGTCTATTGCCTGACTCAATATCCTGTGAGGGGGGGGCATGACAAACAGACCTCAAAGCACCACCTCCTATATCCAGTAACGATCAGTCCAGACACCACACCCCCCCCTCCAGAATTACTCAGTGCCAACATTATTTCCACAGAACTATTATCTACGTACGAGTATAATATTCAGTATCGGCATTATAAACAACACGGAATATTCATCGGTTTATCCATGTTTCTGGGTCGGCCACTTAATCTTTGGCCAGAGTCTCTTATCGAGTCTGTTGGTACCTAAAAAAGTACCATGACAAAAAATAATAATAAAAAACATGATTATTAGTAGCCAGAGTCATTTTCATGGTTCTGGGCTGACTACTAAATTTTTGGATAGGATTTCTTTACCTCAGTTTGCTAGTGCCCAAAAAACTACCGTAAAAATTGAAAAGTAAATAAAATATGAACATAATTATTGTACCTTACTCCCTTTTACGAAACACTTCTTTGCGTCCGTTGTTCCACCTGGGAATTAAAACTGTCAGTCTCCGTCCCTCAAGCCGGGAAATTAAATAGAGTCAACCTGATATATTGCACTCCATCTTTTTTAACCATGAAATACTGAAGGTGAAGTATTAAGCTCATGTGTTTATACTGTAGAGAAAATTTATAAACCTTGGAATACAAAAGGTCACTATCAGTAAAAGCAATATCTGGCAATAGTGAAAATAAATTATAACAACACATTCACAGGCTGAAAGAAGTTAGTATTTCCTTGATAAAGTAAAAAATACATAAATAACCCAAATTTATATTTAAAAAAACGCGTCGTTGAGGAGAAACTCTTAACTCTTTCACCGGTACCTGTATACAACGAATAAACATCAGAAAAAAATCTATAAATCAACACACTTTTGGAAGTCTGAAGAAGGAAGGAATGGAAGGGAAACATCCACATTAAGCGTCCTCAAAAACTGGGAGTCTCACGATGATGTTTTATCCATCGAACCCCATCAGTTTGAAAAATTTACCCTTAGCTGAATAAATGAGGCATGTGTTACCCGGAATGACAAAAAAAAAAAAAAACTTAAACAACTACTAGAAAAGAAAGGAAAACACACACACACACACACACACACACACACACACACACACACACACACTACAGAACAGCCATTATCCATTAGCCTACCTTCAACCTTGTTTTCCTCCTTCTCGGCAGGGAGTTAAAGAGACTAGTGATCGTGTTAGTACTCTTGGGAACAAACTTTGCCTAACATTATTTTTTTTCCTCTTCTTCTCGTCGCTTCTCTCTGGTAGCCTACTATATCAATAACTCCGTTTCACTTCCCTCTGCTAGCCTAATATATCACATTTACTTGCCTCTTTTCTGTACTGGTTGATTTTGCTACGCAGAGAGAGATTTGGTACTGTGTGATTCTCCGTCCATAGCTTCAGAAGTCTGCCTAATAATTCCACTTTTCTACTTGTCACTCCCTCTGCTGGCTAATGTTACCAAGCTGAGAGAGGCTTCGTATGTTTTCCTTCCCAAAGATAAAAGACTTCATTTCATATTTTTACACCTATTCTGCTTGTCACTTTCCTATGCTGGCTACTGTTACGAAGCTGAGAAAAGCTTGATAAGTTTCTTTGCCAAAAAGATAAGTCTTCGTTAAACCTATTTCACTTCTTTTACTTTCCTCTTTCTTCTGCTGGTAATCTAATATTCCAAAGCTGAGACAGGTAAGGTAACCTTCCCAGCCCATACATGACCCGCCTTGAAATGATCTCAGGAAGGAACGTTCTAAGTGTAAAGTGGTGCTGTGTAGTGATAAGCAAACTTTGTCCTTGATCTTCATTGCTAGCCTGGCTCTCCACCCATGAGGGTGGGAGCAATAACAAAAATATCCAAATTTGTTGTAGGGACAAGTCGGGAGGAAGGAGGGGAACAGAAGACGAGTTAGAAGGTGTGAAGGCTAAAAAAGGAGGGAGGAACAAGTGATGCCGTATAACCCTATTTGTGTAGGCAACATTTTAAGTGGGAAACCATGTCTAGGAGTTGGACTGTCCGTACGCCGCTCGCTACAAATTATGTGGTAGGTGCTTCACTTCCTTAGACATTACCTAAGCCCTATTTTGGGACCCTGTGCTCCAGTATCAGTCAAGAGGCGTTTGGAAATTGAGGAGCTCGATATTTCCTTCATTAATTCATTACTAAAGGTTTTCATAAAATGTAATAAAATGGCTTGATAGCAACGAGAAGAAAATGAAAAATATAGGTCAATGGACTGAATCAACGGCTTCTCTCGACTATAGCACTATATTCTTGCTATCACCACACGATTTAATTCCTTTCTGTTAACTCCTCTCATTCTGTGACAATAATCATTCGCCTTTATGTTTCCTCGGCATGATATTAGCCGAGAGTTTCAGCGTTCGTTATGCGATAATCAGAGTCATTATGCGATAGTCGGATTAGCAACAATACTTCCTTTGATCTCTCATGAAATACGAATAATAATCCTCTTCTGAATAGTGGCTGGTCATATCCTTAAAAAATAGACACAAAAAAATAGACTGACCTCTGTCGCAACAACGGCAGATCAAAAGCAGATGTAATTATTAAGCGATTATACAGTTGCATTCAACAGGGCTTTTATACTGTCTCGAATCTGTGTCCGAACCGAGCGAGACCTTGATACACACACACACAAACACACACACACACACACACACACACACACACTGCCTTACACATTCTGCCTTTTACATACTGACTTACACACTCTACCCTATTACACCCTGACTTACACACCCTACCTCATACCCCCTGACTTACACACCCTACCTCATACCCCCTGACTTACACACCCTGCCTTATACACCCTGCCTTACACACCCTGCCTCAAACACCCTGCCTCACACACTCTGCCTCACACACTCTTCTTTACACAGTCTGCCTTACACACCCTACCTTACACGCCCTGCTTTATACACCCTGCCTCACACACACTGCTTTGCACACCCAGCCTTGAACACCGTGCCTCACACACTCAGCCTTACACACCTTGTCTGAAACAGCTTTGCCTTACACACACTGTCCTACGCATTCTGCTTTACACACTTAGTCTTTCATATTCTGCGTTACACATCCTGCCTTACACATCCTGCTTCACATACAGTACACTGCCTCACATACCCTGCCTTACACACCCTGCCTTACACATCCTGCCTAATATACACTGCCTCACACACGCTGCCTCACACACCCTGCCTTACACACCCTGCCTCATAAACTTTGCCTCACACACCCTGCCTCATAAACTTTGCCTCACACATCCTGCCTCACTCCCTGCCTTACACACCCTGCCTCACACACCCTGCCTCATAAACCTTGCCTCATACACATTGCCTCACATACTCTGTCTCACACACACTGCCTTTCACATCCTGAATCAGAAATATCGAAACGAGTTGGAAGGGTTGGAATGTCCTTTAATCCATACTTTTTTTTTAACTTCTGGAAATTTGTACTCCATTGCAGCTAATTTCACATAACTCAGTGGCAGAACATAGACAATACTACGGCTCTGCATCCTTTCCATAGCAATTGCTCGTGACTAGCGTCATATTCTAGTGTTAACCTGCAGTTCAAACTCAGCATTAAGAAAGAGAGACAGCAGTTCTAGGCAAAGATATAGTGAAAAAGTAATAACTTGACATTCAGCACTTTTTCGTAACAAGCATCACGCTGTAGTGTTGACCTACTGTTCAAACTCAGCAATTAACAAGGAGACAACGATTCTAAGCCAAGTTATAATAAATAGAGTATAGATTCTTTACTCTCCTAAATGTATCAGAGCCTAATGAGTATTCACGAAAACTATTAAAGTGGGCAGGAAGGGTTGGAATTTCGCTTCATTTTTCTTGAAACTGAGTCGGAACACAATGAAATCTTGCTATAACGTATCCAGTAATATCCATGAGAGCTGAAAGAGTCGTAATCTCGCTTTATTGGTTCGTTTAAAGTCTCGAAACAGTCAAGCCCTAATATTTTGCTAAACTATACTCCTTTTACTCTAACTTCCCCAAGGTATTCGTCCTCCTGTTGCTTATTTCACGAAGACTAGCGGCAGAAAGAGACAAAGCTACATCTCTACATACAGCACTCCCTCGTGACCAGTATCATATTCCAGTGTTAACCTATTGTTACGACTCGGCACTGAATATGGCGAGATGGGAACTTTAGACCAAGTTAGGGTGAAAAGGGTATAACTATAGTCGTTATGTGTTCAGCTTTTATTTAGAGAGATGTTTGCAATTGACTGGGTTAGATATTGCCTTCATAAACTCTATCGGTATGAGAGTCAGTTCCCCACGCTAAATAAAAGCATAGCATAGGATACCAGGAGATGTAAACTAAAAAGCACGTCACCCAGCTTCAAAGGGTTAATGGGCTGGGTTAATGGCAGGCAATGAGGAAGGGTGACCTGTTGGTGCAAAGAAAAAGTGAGGCGTAACATTTCGTGAATGGATCGTAGTGTGTGTGTGTGTGTGTGTGTGTGTGTGTGTGAAAGAGAGAGAGAGAGAGAGAGAGAGAGAGAGAGAGAGAGACAGACAGACAGACAGACAGACAGACAGAGACAGAGACAGACGGACAGACAGACAGACAGACAGACAGAGGAGGGAGGTTTAGCATGCGGACACAAGCGAAATCATGGCGGTAACTCCCTTATAACAGAGCGAATGAGCGAGAACACAGTCACATAATTATGTACCGTACTAGAATATGGACACCTGTACCAGGCACATTACCAAAAGTGAATGATTTTTGGAGACCATTGAATCTAGAATGGCTCTACGCAAACCGTTCGTTACTTAAGTAGCTGTTTAAAAAAATTCGTCACAATATTGGTAAAAATAAAAAATAAAAACCAAAACTGAGCACCCTATATGGGTTAACTGGGAAAATATTCCAGTTACAGCCGACCTACGCACGTCAATGATAAATTAAAACAACGTAAGCTAAGTAGGTCCCTTGATGACGGTAGACACCTGAACTGTGGTCGCCTTGTGCAAGGTCCACTTACTAGACCTTGGCCTTGTGGACGCCTTCCTCCCTGTATCCCTCTGTGCTGTATGTATGCCATAGGGATCAATGAATTTTTTATTCGTCCACTAATCAGGCTGTATGTGCTGTGGGTAAGAGGTAGAAGCAGGCTTATAATTCTCTCTCTCTCTCTCTCTCTCTCTCTCTCTCTCTCTCTCTCTCTCTCTATGTATGTATGTATTTAAACCATCATTCTCTCAGTCTATCAATTAGTTTAAGTTTCTGTCTCTCTCTTGTTTGTTTTCTGTAATGATGCCGTGCCTCTTATTCTCCTTTTAACAAGCAAGAACGGACCAACAAAAAAAGAAAAAAGAAAAAAAAGAAAAATTGTGATGGTAGTAAAAGGGATAAAGGCTAGTCTAGTGGAACGTCAGGCTGGGGCTGGCAGACCGTCCTGTTTCAATACATTACGGCCCACTGTCAAGGTAATGGAAAATCCGATAGCAAAACCCCTGACCAGGCCATGTCTGTGTGCTGCACCCCCCTCCCCCTACCTCACTCCACTCTGATCCACTGCTCTCTCTCTCTCTCTCTCTCTCTCTCTCTCTCTCTCTCTCTCTCTCTCTGTCACAGGTTGGTAACATGCAGTACGTGTTTGGAACGATAAATCTATTTAGTGGGTTAGTCTCGTTTTAAGTATACATGGTTTGATAATTACCTCAGAATTATCGTTGCCACACCTGCTTTGTCCTCACCTGTTGTCTTTATCCAGCCTAAACGTTATCTAAGGTTGACATGCGTCCACATTAAAAAATTTGTATTCTTTTGCGTGCTTGGATTTAGACGTGCATACTCGGATACGACAGAGAGACGGATATGTAGATAGGGAGACGGTCATAGAGACACACCCGATATATACACTACCCTATTTCTTTCCCTACACTAAATAGAACGACGCGATGGCAACCACAATGAAACACAAAGGAGATGAACGAGGTCTATCTATCTATCTATAGCCCGACGCCCTAATCTCGCAAAGGGTGGCCGCAGACAAAACGCCTCCAAGTCGCTCTGTCACCCACCATTTGACTACCCTCCCCCCAACTCACCCCCCCTCCCTCATATACCTCTCACCTCCATCCGTCCACCTCATCCTCGGTCTACCCCTCCCTCTCCCTCCCTCCACCTCACCTACATACACCCTCTTAGTCAGGCTTTCATTCTCCATTCTCTCCACATGTCCAAACCACCTCAGTGTATTTCTCCTAATCTTCTCAACCACATCCACATCCACCCCACAACGTTCTCCATGTCACTCCACATGCCCCTCTCAAGTAACTCATTTCCACTGCTCTCACTCTTGACTTGTTCTCATCACTGCTTTCAGTGAACCAACAACATTCCTTCCCTGCTGTACTCTTTCACGCACTTCATCCCCCAAAGTTCCATCCTTACTCATCACACTACCCAAGTACTTGAATGCACTCACATTCTCCATATCCTCACCATCCAACCTCACTGCACACTCTGTGACTTCATTCCTCTCAAACACCATAACTTTAATTTTGTTTACATTAACTTTCAGCTTCCTCCTCCTACACACTGTCCCAAATTCATTCACCAAATCTTGCAACTCCCATTCATCTTCACTCAACAATACTGTATCATCAGCAAACAGCAACACCGGAAGCTTCCAAATCTCACCCTCATTCATTAGAGGCACCCCCACATTCACTGCCCTACCTTTCACCACCATTACAACCCCATCCATGTATATATCAAACAGCCATGGAGACATCACACAACTCTGTTTCAGTCCCACATTGAGATCGAAGAACTCACTCAGCTCACCAACCACTCGCACCGTAGCCCTAGCTACTTCGTACATACTCTTCACAGCCCTCAACAATTTCCCCTCCACTCCATATATTCTTAATACCTTCCACATACCTTGCCTATCTATTCTGTTATAAGCTTTCTCCAAGTCCATGAAGGCAGCATACACTTTCTTTCCTTTCTCTAGATACTTCTCCACTAAACATCTTAGAACAAATATCTGATCTACACACCCTTTTCCCTTCCTAAATCCCCCTTGTTCTTCTCCAACTAGCTCCTTTGTCATATGCCTAACCCTATCAATGAGTATTCCACCATATTTTTTACCAGTCACACTAAGAAGGCAAATACCCCTATGGTTACCACATACTTCTCTCTCCCCTTGTCCTTTGTATAAAGGAACAGTTATACCTGATTTCCAGTCCTCTGGAACCCTTCCCTCTTCCCAAGCCAATCTACACAACTTCCATATCCACTCCACAACAATCTCACCCCCATACCTCAGCATTTCACCACACACTCCATCAATTCCTGGGGTCTTTCCCAACTTGATCTTCTTCATTTGCTTCTACTACTTCCTCCCTACTGATCTCTTCTTCCCTCCTCTCATCTCTTCTTCTCCCAGCCATTCCCCAACCACTTATACTCGCACTGCCCTCACTTTCTACATTCAACAAATCCTCAAAGTGCTCCTTCCATCTCCTCAGTTTCTCTCTCTTCTCCACCAACAATCTATTATTCCTATCTTTCACTCCCTACTATTTCCCCTTTCACACTGTTTTACTTTCTTTACCTCCTTCCAAAACAATTTCTCACTCTCCCTCCATTTCACACTCAGATTCCTACTAAACTCTTCATCCACTTTCTTCTTACTCTCCTTCACCAGTCTCTTCACCTCCCATCTCCTGCTCACATATACCTCTCTCTTCTCTCTCTCATCTTCTCCCATACCTCTACACGCTAACCATTCACTATATGCCTTCTTTTGTTCCACAGCTCGTTTCATCTCGTCATTCCCCCCCCCAACACACTCCACTCTGATTCACTTCTCCCCCACGTCTCTCTCTCTCTCTCTCTCTCTCTCTCTCTCTCTCTCTCTCTCTCCTCGCAACCCACCATTCCACAAACATCTAAATTAGCAAATAAATGATCGGCGATTTAGCTAAGCACTGGGCCGATATGACGCTATATATACACAAGACACAGTCCATATCAGGCCGCCTCGGAACTGCTCCTACCTCTTCCACTCCGCCAGGTGCTTTTTCGTGTGTTATGGGGACGGCTTAGCGTTATCAATGTCTAATATTATTTATTCATTTCTTACACTGCCCATTCACACCCACATCAGCAGACTTAGCTGTCCACGCAACACTTAAGATAGTATCAAGCGATTCCCAAGTGGAGTGTTAATTACTGGCCTCTCTGTATATAAGTTGGTGTATACTTACAGTATAAAGGGGTGCTGGAGAGGGCCTGGGTGGATCCGGTGGCCATTTATACAAACGCCTTTTAGTTCCCTTCATATGTGAATGCAGGGTGCAATCTTCGGTCTGCAGCTCGCCGGGTTCACTCTCGGATTAATCCGAAGTTTCTACTACTACTACTGCTTCTACTACTACTACTACTACTACTACTACTACTGCCACTACTATTACTAATACTTCTTTTATTTTAAAGAAAAGTATTAGACCTTATCTTAGGTATAATTAAAGAGCTTTGTTGCATTTATGGAATTGTCAAAAGCTTTTAATAAAGTTAGGGATTATTTTAATGGACAGAGAGCTCCCCTCTGACCTTATTACACTTATCATGCACTATCTTAGAAATTGACATGCTATATATATATATATATATATATATATATATATATATATATATATATATATATATATATATATATATGCAGATCGATAGATAGATAGATTGATAGATACACACACACACACACACACACACACACTCACACACATACCGCTCGCCGGCTCAGTGGTAACGCTCTCGCTAAACATCTGCTAAGACGGGAGTTCGCGCCTTGCTCGGGATGGGATAAGTTTCACTGAAGCGGATGGTCACTGTCCTCCTTGAGCAAGAGGATAGGTGTGTGCGTGTGTGAAGGTCAAGGCTTTGCCTTTAGATCGGACTAAATGAGTTTTCAGCTCTCTTCCGGGAGGGTAAAATACTGATGATCACAACCATCACGTGATCCTGACCGACCCGGTGACTTACACAATATATATATATATATATATATATATATATATATATATATATATATATATATATATATATATAAAATCCATCATCCAATCCCATAGTGCCCCATGAGGAGAATAGCAGCCCGGGGCTAGGCAGTTGGTCCCGACATTTAAGATGAGAGTAACCAGCCTAACTCATCCTTGAGTGGCATTACATGAGCAGTCAACCACAACAACACATTGGATATAAATCTTCACCGGCTCAATCCGATTGGAGCGCCATAATTACCCATTAAACCACCAGACGCCAAAATTTGGTTATATGGTTACCACCCAGCATAGGAAATGGCTTCTTGGTGTACAGGAAACCATTTGGCTTGTCACTCAGTGTAGAGTCACCCACAGGCAGAAAGAAGATGATAGAATGAAGGAAAGAAAGACAGAAGAGGGAGTGTAAAGTTACCCGTAGGCAGAAGGACAAGGTAAGAATGAAGAAAAGAAAGACACAAGAGGATGGAAGGAAAGAAGGATGGAGGAGAGGAAAAGGCAGACATCCGAGAGCAGCACTACATCGAGTGAGTGGATGATGAGCGCCTCCACCTACCACACACACACACACACACACACACACACACACACACACACAAGCCTATATATATATATATATATATATATATATATATATATATATATATATATATATATATATACAACAACATCAGGTGGGATGGGTCAAGAGGCGATGAGATTCTACTCGTGACTGGCAGAGGTTCTTTGTGAGAAGAAGCGTCAACTTCAGAGTTCTGTTATGGCCTAAATGAGATGTCGACTGTTATTCTCCCTTGTTAGGTCTGCAATCTTACGCCTCAGGGGCACAAGATCATCAGCTCTTAGGCCTGTCTCTCTCTGGCGGGTATGGATTACGAAACTACTGTGGCTGAGAGCCGCATTGACCAGTGACCCCAACAGATTACTGCCTTTATTAACAATGTTATGTTACTGACAAAAAATAAAGATTGGTAACCACATTCCTTGGCGTGTTTGGGGCCAGCTTATCGTAATATGAAGGTCAGTGTTAATCTTGACATCACAACTCCAAATGGTGAACTGTATAACTCAACAATACAATCTCCATATGGATGGAGGTGATATAAAAAAAAAAAAGTAGTACTAGTAACAGAAATAGTAGACGTAAAATAGTAGTAGTAGCAGTAGTAGTAGTAGTAGTAGCATTAGTAAAATACATAAAATTACCAATAATACAATAACTCCAACTTATCAGCTAAAAACTAGCCTTTTCATGATCTATACAACTAAAATATTTCACTTAAACTAACACCAATTAATTTTATTCTGCTAACAGTAAATCAAACGAGCCTGGATGTATTAATGTCTTTTAACCGCTCGCTAAAGAGGAACTTAATGGGCTCTAGGGCCCGTATTCTCGCAGGGGAAGGAGGCTCCGGCTCCCTAGCACCTCTACCTAAGCGATTTATTTTTGAGTATGGTTGCTTAATATCCTTATTTACATTATTTACGCAGATTATGGAGATGTTTCGAGAATTTTCACAAGACTATACAGTAAGTTGTAATAAACAAAATAAATCGCTAAGACCTAGAGCCGTATTCTCCCAACGAGAATACGGCTCTAGGTCTACAGTCACCCGTCCACTTTTTCTTATCCAGGATCATCTAGGGTCTGTATTCTCGTCGGTTAAGGAATCTCCCTAACACCTGTTCCTTAGCGATTAGTTTTGCTTGTTACACAATACTGTCCTATTCTATTATATAAATCCTTCAAACATCGCCATACTCTGCATAAGTGACGTACAAAAAGATTTTAATCAACCATATCCAAAAAATAAATTGCTAAGGAAGAGGTGCTAGGGAGTCTCCTTACCCAACATGAGCACGAACTTGGGTGATGTTATCTTTGTTACCTCCGCCAAGGATATATTTTTGCAGACGTTGGTTTGTTTGTCTGTCTGTCTGTTAGCAGGATTACTCAGAATGTTATGAATGGATTTTGCTGACATTTTTGGGAGGGGTAAGGTATGACCCAAGAAACAATCCATTAGATTTTGGTGGTGATCAGGATCATCATGCGGTGATCCTGTTATAAGGATTCTTTACCATTGCGGGATAGTGGCAATTTCAACATTTTTGCTTCTAACTCGAAAAATCATGCCTACAATGCTTGCACAAAAATTACAATATATGATGACATGTGTTTTATATGTTTCAGTTACATAAAGAGGAACAAAAAATGTGGGGAATCTTTTGCAGGGGTGCTGACAAATGGGGATTGGTCAGCCTTGGCGCAGGTTTGCCGTCTCGTATTGCTCTTGGTTCCTTAGTATCAGATGAGGTTAGTTTGTCAATCAGTTAGGTTAAGCGATTAGGGGTTAGACTTAAAAAAAAAAAAAGATGGAAGGAGTGACCATCCTAAGAAAATTTAACTTAGAAAATAAGCCCGTATACTCGTAGGTCAAGTAGACTTCCTAACACCTTTTCCTTAGCGATTTATTTTTGGATACAGCTGTTTACTCTCCTTTTCTGAGATATATATATGCACAGTATGGCGATACCAGAATGACTTAAGTAACAAGAATATGGGCAGTATGGTGCAATAAAGAAAATAAATCACTTAGGGAAAGGTATTTAGGGAAGGACGAGATGACATATAGAACGGAAATCTGCCACCTATCCTCCTCCCCTCCCAACCACTGTGTCATCACCCACCACTGTCCTTGCTTTCGTCATTTTCTTCTCTTATTAACTGGTTTAATGGTTTATTGCATTTTTTTGTTTTAGCCCAAGAACACAAATGAAGCTGGAAATAATGTGTGTGTGTGTGTGTGTGTGTGTGTGTGTGTGTGTTTTATCAAGGTCCGGTGAAATGACGAGTTTTGCAGAATACATGAAAATTATGTGAAAATTAGGGTTGAAAATGGATGCAAATCACATAGAAACTTACTGGAACACGAATAAAATCTCTGTCTATAATTAAGAGGTCCACTTTACGCCTACCTTTACCACTTTCGTCTTTACAGTTTGACACAGTGAATGAAACCTATGAAAACAAGAAGAGGTGCCAAGGCACAGCAAACCGGTCCCCGGCAGTCATTTTAGTGCTGACGTATAAGCACAACAGGATATCTAGTCAAACATGTCACATGTCAAATTTGGAGCAAATTGGGTGAAAATTGACGATTTTATGCCAATTAACAATCATAGGCCCGACCCACATGACACTGACCCCCACCCCCACCGCTAACTGGGGAATGACCCCCCTGATGTAATGAGGCATGTTATAGGATGCAGAATTGAAAGAAGCACCTTTAGGTTTTGCTTTCATGTAGATATGACGAATTTGAAAGAAGTTAAGGCGAAAAAACGATTTTGTACCCTTTTTTGTAATTTTATTTATTTATTTATTTATTTTTACATTTTCATGGCCTACAGCCTGGGCCTCGGCCCAGTTTGTCCGAAAATTTAATTATTTAATCAGAAGGTCATAGCCCATCATCCCTGCAGTTTTAGTCAAAATCGCACCAGTAGTTTTCTCGTAAAGCCGTTAACAGACAAAGAGACATACAGACAGACAGACAAACAGACAAACCGAGTTAAAACAATACCCGTCATCGAGCCCTTCCAGGGCGGGGACTGGTAATAATCTCCAGTAACTACACCTAATCATACATGGCCTGTAAATTAACCAGTACGACATGAAGAGAGAACGTTAATGTAAGATATTAAGTAAACAGTTCATTCAGAAATATTCGCCAAAAAATAAATAAATAAATAAATAAATAAAAGTGATAAGGAACAGCGTTCACTGTGAAACCATTGGTCATCTGCGTAAAGACAGATTTTTTGATAGAGTGTACAATCAGATTTTCTCCTCAGAGGGAAAGTGGTAGCCAGAATTGTCCATTTCTGAAGCTGGCCAAGCACGAATGGGAGTGAAGTATATGTAGTAAGGATATATAATACTGTAGTCAACTTAGAAGGATGTCTTGTACCTTTTCCCCCATTAATTATGAATACTATACTTTATTATACTCTTGTGTGTTATTTATGTCTTCTTAAACTTAACAAAGATTGCACAAATAATGGGATCATTAAGGGCTAAGTGTAGTACTAAACAGGTAAAAAGGAGGTGTTAGGGAGCCACTTTAACCCGCAAGAACACGACCCATTTTGCAGTAATGGTTATTTTGTGCAGAAATAAATCGGTAAGAAGGAGGTGTTAGGGAGCCACCGTAAGCCACAAGAAATGGGCCTATATTGCTGTAAGGGTTATTATGTGAACGACCGAAGCTGTATACGTCACTGGCATAAATTAACAGGTTGCCAAAACATTCTATTTCTGAGACGACATACCTCCGTCACCAGCTTAATATATCCGCCAAAGATCTGTGTTTCAATCCTTCAACTGGGGGAACAAGTAGAGTTGCTCCGACAATGAGAAGGTTAAAGTGACAGTCTTGGCTCCCTCAGGCTCCTATGGTCCGTATTCTCGTTGGATAAGGAAGCTCTCTATCACCTCTTCCTTAGCGATTTATTTTTGTATGTGGCTGGTTAATATCCTTTTGTACTTTATTTAAGCGGAGAATGGCGATGTTTGTAGGATTTATATAACAGTGAATAGGACAATAAGGTGTAATAAGTAAAATAAATCGCTTAGGAAAAGATGTTAGGGAGCTTCCTTAACCGACGAGAATACGGGCCAATGACTCACTCGGCAGAATAAAATAACCAGGAATTAGCTAAACAGAACACTAGACTTGCCTTGACCATGAAAGGGTTATTGTGAAATGGAGAGATATTACCTCTTCTCTCTCCTTTTCTCCTTCTCCATACCTTTCCTCTTTCCTCCTTCCCCTCCTCCTTTTCTCCCCTCCCTCCATATTCC
>NC_137019.1:34944727-34972227 GCF_032717465.1 Coenobita brevimanus
GGAATGCATGCTCAAGTTACTCTCGTCCTGCAGTCCACATCCTCCATCTGGGGGACAGGGAGAGCTGAAGGATGATTGTATAACCTGGCAGTGAGGCCGACCAGCTGTATGGATACTACCACGTGAAGGTGTCCCTCTCCAGTGTCCCCTAACAATATTCACGTACTGTTTGCTTTACATGGCAGAAAGGGACCAGAGCTGGTGGACCTCTTGCGTCATTGGTTGAGTGTTGATAGTCCGTGCGTGAGATTTTTTCCGGCTTAAAGGATGGCGAGGCAAAGCTCTTCTGTCATTGGCTGGCGGGTGGGACCAGCGGAATGTATATTTTTGTTACATCAACAATCACTATATAAATCTCGAAGGATATATAGGTTGTAAATATTTAAATATGAGTGTGATGAAAAATCCTCTACTGATGGAAATGATTGGTAAGGTGTATTCCATACTGACACGCCATCATAGTTCACAAACATATACAGAAATAATTAAAATATGAATGGCAAACACAGAAAAGTAAATCATTAAGGGGAGAGTATGCTAGACTGAATGTAGTTTTGTTGACTTGGCCTTCCCCTTGTGTGTGCATATATATATATATATATATATATATATATATAAAGAAAATTGAAAACCAAAGTCTTTCAACCTGTCCGTCTGTCTGTATATCTGTGTGTGTGTACGAGTAGCTCTCTCTTTCTCTCTCTCTCTCTGCTTCCTTCGTTCCTTCCCTGGCCATTTTCCCACTTGTAATTTATTTTCACCTTCCCCCCTAACTACATATTCTTCCTCCCCTCTCTCTCTGTATTTTCTCTCCCCTTCCCTTTTCCTCCTCCCTTTCTCCCCTCACCCTTGGCACGTACATAACAGGTCTTACATTCTCGTTGGCAAGGCATTCTTTGTGGCATCTCCTTCTTGCCCTTTTATTAACCAGATTACATTTAGTTCATTACCGTGTTTCAGTATTCTTTATGGAGGGGAGAGAGGGAGGGGAAGATCGAGGATGAGATGGAAACATGGAATGGAGATATATACGAGAGAGGGGTGTGGGAGTTAGAGGGAGGGCAGCTAATTGGTTAAAGTTAAAGCGACGTGGAGGCAATTTGTTTGTGGCCATCTCTCATTGAATTAGGCGTCTGACTAGAGAGAGAGAGAGAGAGAGAGAGAGAGAGAGATGGATAGACAGACGGATTGATATAGATGGACAGGTACCGTAAATGGACAGGTAAATAGATAGATGGGTAGACACATAGATAATGGCAGATAGAGCTTAACCCTTTGCAGACTTAGTATTTTTCCAACCCCTACACATAAAGCATCTCACAACACTCCACTCTGCTCTCACTGTGATCAAGCCTCCATAGAAGAACACACTTCATGCACCTCGCTCTCACTACACAAAATGCAACTCATAAATAATCTACTATGCCCATAACCGTAACTTGCTCACTTTCCTACCCAGGTACTCCCTCTTCTCACCACTTACTCTTTCACCTCCTCTCTCTCTCTCTCTCTCTCTCTCTCTCTCTCTCTCTCTCTCTCTCTCTCTCTCTCTCTCTCTCCATCATTTGCTATTTCGTGGAAGTTAGTAAACGGAACTGGATTGAGACACACGGCAAAAACACTACTAAGAATTATCTATCTATCTATAGCCAGACGCCTGAATCCCGCAAGGAGTGGCCACAAACAAGCCACCTCCCTGTCGCCCTTTCCCCTACTATTTTGCTGCCCTCCCTACAAATTGCACCCCCCTCTCTCATATACCTCTCTACTCCGTCCCTCCATCTCATCTTCGGTCTCCCCCTCCGTCTTCCCCTCTCGTCCTCACTCGCATACACTCTCCTGGTTAGTCGCTCACTCTTCATCATCTCCACATGGCAAAGCTACCACAATGAATTTCTCCTAACGTCTGTTATTGCATTCACATCCACATCACAACGACTCTTCATTTTCTCATTCGTTCTGTCTCTCCATGTAACTCCACATGCTCCTCTCAGATAACTCCTTTCCTCTACTCTCACACGTGACTTGTGTCCTTCCAAGAAGGTCCAGGCTTCACTTTCATACGTTTGGTTAGAGTGAGGATCACAAGACTGTCTTGCTCCGACCTTTTTTACTTCCATGTATACAGTACTTCCCTATTTCTTGTCACGCATCCAATGAAAGAGCAATCTCTCTTCTCTGCTGTACCCTTTCAAGCACTTTATCCTCCAAACTTCCATCCTTACTCATCACATTACCCAGAGACTTAAATACACTCATATTTTTCATATCTTCACTAACAAGCCTCACTGCGCATACAGTGACTTAATTTCTCTCGAAGACCACAGATTTATTCTTCTCTACATTCACTTTTAGATTCCGTTTCTTACACACTCTCACAGACTCATTCACGAACCTTTGCAGTTATTTTTCATCTTCACTTAACAATGCAATATCATCTGTAAACAACAAAACAGTTAGTTTCAAGATGCTTCCCTTTCATTAAGGCCGCTACAGCATCCACTGCCCTACATTGTATCACCTCTAGAACTCCATCCATACATAGACTGACCAACCATGGAAACATGACATGCCTGTTTCAATCTTACATTCAGGGAGAAAGATTAATATATACATCAAGCACATGCACTGCAACCCTAATGCCCACATACATATTCTTCACGGCATTCAACAGATTCCTATTTACTCCACATATCTTTAATAGTTTCCACATTCCATGTCTATCCACTGTGTCATACGCTTTCTCCAAATCCACGATGACCGCATACAACTTCTTTCCCATTCTCTAGAACCTTTTCCACTAAAGGCCTTAGGATGAATATTTGATCTACACAAGCCCTTAGGATGAATATCTGATCTACACAATCTCCTCCCTTCCTGAAGCTCGTTGTTGTTTCCCTACTAATTCTCTGTTATTTCCCCAGTTCTTTCAACAATTATTCTATCATAGGCCTATACGTTTCCTGTTACACTGAGAAGACAAATGCCCCTATGATGACCATACACTTCTATTTCTCCATTCCCTTTGTAGAAAGGAATAATCATACCTAATTTCCAATCCTCCGGGACTCATATTCCAGATGTCTATTGCTATTCGGCACTCGGAGAAATTAGAACCAATTAGGCCACGGAATGACTGCAGGAAGGTCCGGGGGGTCTAGACAGCTATTCCCGCACAGGTGAAGAAAACTAGTTTAACGGGTAACTTGATGCTTTTGTAGGCAGATATAGTAGGTTAGGTTAGGTTAGGTTAGGCTAGGCTAGGCTAGGTTAAGTTAGGATAGGTTAGGTTAGGTTAGTAAGTTTAGGTAAAGTTGGTTTAATTTAGGTTCAAGAAGGTTAGGTCTAGGTTAGCTAAGGTTAGTGACTACAGTAGTCACTAACCTAACCAAACCTAGCCTGACCTACTATATCTGCCCACAAAAGGAGCAAGCTATGAGTTAAATTAGTTTTCTTTGCCTGTGCAGGGATAGCTGACTATACCTCCCCCCCCCCCTCTCAAAACCCCTGCTCTCACTGCATGCGCTGATTGGTTCTATTTTCTCCGTGTGCCGAAAGACAACAGATAACGGGTATATGCCTCTGGGACTCTACCTTCTTCCCAGGCCAATCTGCATACCATCCGTACCTCTCCCCCATGCTTCAGCATTTCACCACACACTCCATCAGTTCCTGGAGCTTTCCCCATTTTGACTTTCTTCACTGCTTCCATTACTTCCATCTTACTAAGCTCTTCCTCCCATCTCGTCTCCCTCTTTCTCCCAGCCATTTTCCAGCCACTTATACTAGCGTTACTTTCATTATATATGTTAAAACAATTCCTTTAAGTGTTCTCTCCCTCTGCCCACTTTTTATTTCTTCACGAGCAGTTTACCATTTTGTCTTTCACTCCCCTACTACCTTCTTTATCACCCTATTATTCGTAACTTCACTCCACAACATTTTCATCCATTCCCTTCACTTATACTCAAATTTCTTCCAAACACCTCATCCACTCTCTTTTTACTCGCTTCTTGTAATCTTTTCGCCTCTCTTCTCTACATACAACTCTCTATTCCGTCGCCCAACTTTCTCCTTCCCTCTGCTTCCCACTACATGCTTTCTTCTTTTGCGCCACTGCTAAAACTCAAGGCTAATATTATTTTGGAAGTTCAGTTCACTTACAACATGAAGTAGTTGAATAATAATAATAATAATAATAATAACAATAATAATAATAATAATAATAATAATAATAATAATAATATAATGATAATGAAGAAGATGAAGAAAAACAAGAAGGGACAGTCATGTAACTCATTACTCCCTGGAAATTAAAGAGTATCTTTCCTTCCCATAATCCTTTGTTGTGTAATAATATTGTTCACACAAACACAATATATATATATATATATATATATATATATATATATATATATATATATATATATATATATATATATATATCTTTGTGGTAGGTGGGGGCGCTCACCATCCACTCACTCGATGTCCTTCTGCCTACGGGTAACTTTACACTCCCTCTTCTGTCTTTCTTTCCTTCATTCTTTCCTCTTCCTTCTGCCTGTGGGTGACTCTACACTGAGTGATAAGCCAAATGGTTTCCTGTACACCAGGAAACCATTTACTACGCTGGGTGGTAACCATATAACCACATTTTGGCGCCTGGTGGTTTAGTGGGTAATTACTGCGCTCCAGTCGGATTAATCCGGTGACGGTTTATATCCAAGGGGTGGTTGGGGTTTATTGCTCATGTAATGCCACTCAAGGATGAGTCAGGCGGGTCACTCTCATCTTAAATGTCAGGACCAACTTGCCTAGCCCCGGGTTCCTACGCTTCTCTGTGGGGCGATATAGGACTGGATAATGAAGATATATATATATATATATATATATATATATATATATATATATATATATATATATATATATATATATATATAACACCTTCCATCCCCACGGCAGGCCAGGAATTGCCGGCTAACCTTCCCTCATGGGTGTACATGTGTTATTTTTTCTTGTTGTCATTAAGCAGTTTTGCTGAACAAAGGAGAAACTTGAAACTTTTTAGATTAGAGTCTTCAGTAACTCTAGTACAAGAGGCTTTGCCAAGCTTTATATAATCGTCAGAGGAAAGCAAGAACAGGATGTCATGGTACTGAAGAGGTTAGCCATTCAATTTAAATGGCGTAGTTTTCAATCTGTCAGTAAAAAGTATTATTTCAGTATATTAATAATGCATCCTATTATATATAACTCCAAGGTAACCTATCACACTGAAGGTGTTAAATCTATTATCCAGTAACACTTCCACGCTCCTGTGACTTACTCTACATTGAATTACATCGCGTGACTTTAACATAATAAATTTCTAAGGTTGACCCGACCGGTATGGGATTAAAGCTTCACCAATATGAAAGATCCCCAAAGGCTAAATATAATAGTAAGAGAGAAGGGAAAATATACAGAATGTGGTCGTCTAATTAGTCATGGGTAAAACAATCTGATAATCCACGCATGATTAGAGTTTTCTGGTTTGATTATTAAATTACTTTGTGGAGAATTTAATTAACAATCCTGCATGTGAGACCAAGTGCATGAGTGGTGGAGGGTTGTAGTGTAGTGTGTGTGTGTGTGTGTGTAGCATGGGGAATTTTCGGGAGTGTAGTGTGTCTGGTGTACGGTGGTGGAGGGGTAGGGTGTAAGAAATTGACTTGGGGTATGGATGTGGTTTAGGACAGTGGGATGAGGTGAAGGGTGGTAAGGTTGGGTGGGGTGTAGGTGGATGGGGTAGGGTGTAGGAGAGTAGGGTGGGGTGGGATGTTGGAGGGTGGAGTGGGGTTTAGGAGAGTGGGGTGAAATGTAGGAGGATGGGGTGGGGTGTAGAAGGGTGTGGTGGGGTGTAGCAGGATCCGGTGGGGTTGAGTGCAGCTGCGTGGGGTGGGGTGAGGTTTAGCAGGGTGGGGTAGGTAGGATGTTGCAGGATAGGGTTGGGTGTAGGGTGGGGTGTAGCAGGGTGGGATGGGGTGGGGTGGGGTGTAGCAGGGTTGGGTGGGATATAGAGCTTTCGGATGGGGTGTAACAGCGTGAGGTGGGGTGTACCAGGGTGGGGTGGAGGGTAGCAGAGTAGGGTAGGATGAAGGGTGTCGAGAGGGGAAGACGTGAAGAGGGTGGAGTGTGATGCGGTGGGGGAAGGTGTGACAGAGAGAGAGAGAGAGAGAGAGAGAGAGAGAGAGAGAGAGAGAGAGAGAGGTATACTTGAGAATACTAGTAGATGGGAGAGAGAGAGAGAGAGAGAGAGAGCATTGAACTTATAGCTGTACTAATGCTCTTAATGTTTCTAAATATAAAAAGCAGTGCAGATAAAGGAAAAGGAGGCAGTAATAATTTCCTCTCTCTCTCTCTCTCTCTCTCTCTCTCTCTCTCAATCATCCACTTAAGTAATGAAATCCTGAGTTATAAGCTTAATAAACGAGACCATTAGCGTTAGTCCTAATGGTTGTTGCTGCCACCATTCCAACCAACATTCGAGGCCAGAAGGGTCGGGCTGTCCATTACTGTTTTTGCTGTCATTGTGGCCACCATCATCGCTGCTGTAATATTTCATCTCTATGTCTGCCTTCTTCCACTTTATATACTACTATTATCATGGATATTTAGTTATGCTTTCTAGTTTTTGTTGTAATATAATAATAATAATAATAATAATAATAATAATGAGGGTGACAATAATGAAGATACTACTGGTACTAATGATGAGGATGACACAACAGTATCAACAACAATAACAACTGCTGCTGCCGCTGATGCTACTACTCTTACTACTACTGCTACTACTACTACTTCTAATTCAATAAATAATAATAACTAGAATGGCACTCAGTAGAGTGCATACCTCCACCAACGCCCTATCTCGCAATGTTAAAGAAGCGAAAAAAAAAAAAAAATCCTGGATCCGCAACTTTATCCGGAGCCGCATCAAAATTTAATGGAATGTATTCTGGGCCAAGGCCCATTCATCTACCAAGTTTCGTGGAAATCCGTCCAGTAGTTTTTGTGTAATCTTGCTCACAAACCAACCAACCAACAAACAAACGGACAGGGGTGAAAACATAACCTCCTTGGCCGAGGTAATAATGAGGAAGGGAAGGAGAAGGACAATGATGAGGATACTACTACTATTACTAATTATAATAATAACAACAACAATAATGATGATGACGACGATGATGACGATGATGATACATCAAAACCAATACCTGCTGCTACTACTACTGCTACTATTACTACGAATAACAATAACAATAACAATAAAAGTACTAATGGTCTCCCTTCTAAGCTGGAGACAAACCTGTATTTTCTCCGTCTCTTCCTTCTTGTTTCTTCCATATACCTTTTAGTCCAGTGCCACGCCATCACCACTTTATTCCTTCACTGATTCATTTCAAACAGGCGTAAAGAATTGTTTGTAAACCCAGATTGCTTTGTGATTTTAGGGAATTAGGATTAATGGGGGATTATATGGAGTCAAGAGTCAAAACAAATTTGCAAAAATTTTGATAAACGTGGCAATATGAATATGTGGCATTTACAACTTTTGCGAGGAGAGGTGTGGACAATCACCTCTGAGTGTTTAAAAAGCTTTTGTGGCGACTCTTGCATTGTCTTCGGAATGTTGGAAGTCAAATAATAATATTTTCATTCCCACTAAATACACCATTAGCACCATTGCTACTATCACTACTACTACCACCATCACGACCTCCATTAACACCACCATCAACACCACCACAGCCATCATCACCACTGCCGTCATCACCACTATCATCATCACCACCACTACCATCGTTACCACTACCACCATCACCAACACTACCATCAATAATTCTGATATAACTATTATCACCATCACCACCACCATCAGCAGCAGTATCTCCTTCCTCTCTCATTACTCAGTTTAGTCATCACCACAGCTCACACCGTCACCACCACGACTGAGAGAGAGAGAGAGAGAGAGAGAGAGAGAGAGAGAGAGAGGGTGGGGGGAGGTAAAAGACTATAGGGCACTCTGAGGGACATAAATAAAGAGTAAAAAAGACACATTACAGGAGAGAGAGAGAGAGAGAGAGAGAGAGAGAGAGAGAGAGAGAGAGAGAGAGAGAGAGAGAGAGAGAGACAGAGACAGACAGACAGACAGACAGACAGACAGACAAAGGGAAAAAGAGGTTAATGGCGGGAGGGCACACTGAAAGAGACATAAATTAAGTGTAAAAAAAGACACATTAAAGGAGAGAGAGAGAGAGAGAGAGAGAGAGAGAGAGAGAGAGAGAGAGAGAGAGAGAGAGAGACTATTGTTCAATAAATACAGCCATAACATTTAATACATAACGAAACCTCTATGGACACCACCAGCTTATCAAACAATGAAATGATATACAATTCCATTCACTATCAATAATTTTGTCTATACAAGGTTATTATGGCTGGAAAAGTAATCAGAGGTAATTACTCGCTGAATCATTCTTTTATATTATTGGCGTGTGTGTGTGTGTGTGTGTGTGTGTGTGTGTGTGTGTGTGTGTGTGTGTGTGTGTGTGTGTGTGTGTGTCATGAATTTCGAGGTGCAATATTTTGGTATAATACATTTTTTTTTTAATCAAGAAAGATAACAATATATGCAAAGGCAAAGTGTCAGTTTTGCTATTCTATTGCGGATTTTCTTTTATAATATTATTTTGTCACTTATTGAACTAAACTAAACCTCATATTGAAGGAATTTATGACAACATTATCAGAATCCATTCCGAAATCTCCGGACCTGAACATAATTTTCTGACGATAAGAAATAAATAAGAAAATTACACCTGCAGACTGACAGGTTTAATCTAATATTTCTTTTATTTTCCTGTGATTCTGTCCTTTCTTGTCAGTTCTTACGTGATTCAGTTCGATGACCATTTCTGAAAGGGTTAAGGAATTATACAGAGAAGATGGAGACAGGAGAGATATAATCACCACGTCAGTCATCATCATCATCATCATCATCATCATCTTCATCATCATCGCAACCTTTATTTACGCCTAAAAAGATGGGGTGAAGTAAGAGACAAAGTGAGAGAATACACAATGTGGGAGACCAGTTTCATCCATTTCACCCAGGCAGTTCAAGAGAGTTCACGGGATCATCGGCCTGAATGGGCGTCAAGGAAGCCAAATCAACCATTGCGTCGCGCTGGGTTATTGCACCACACATACTGATTCAAACCACTGGCATAGATAGATAGATAGATAGATGGATACTGATATTCGTGTACTGAGGACTCCAGTGGTTGTAACAACTTGAGTTACTGTGATGGTGTTTCTGGGGAACACGCTGGAGTGCAAGCTTAATAATGTGAATTACAATGAACACCTGCCGTTGATAATCATAAATCATACTACCATATTTCAAACTACGAGCCGGAATACATACATTCATACTTTTTGTAAGGCAACGTTCCAAGCTTGCATGGGTCAGCCTTTTTCCACTTGATGACTATTTTCCAAGTTCACACAGAACCTTCGTGTTCAGCGGTATCGAGTGAAATTCTGTTCATCAAAACCAAAACAACTCTTGGCCTAAAAGGAATAAGAAAGAACCTTGGAAGACCCTAAAGAGGTCATCTTTTCAAACTGACTTCCAAGCCACAGAAGAATCTTGAGGAATCTCGTATACAAATTTTCAAACCAAGAATGTGTGAATATGACGCAAATCCCTGGGAAGCATCACCTGATATATAGTTCGACATTACCGCAGGATAGGTAGAGGCAAAAGGGCGGTATTCTCGTGAAGTTCGGAAGTTTACCAATATCTCTTCCTTAAAGGCTTCTTTTTATTCTGCTCCGTTACTATATTCTAATGTGTTATTCATACAATTTATGTCCACACTGAACAGCAACAAGAGAATATTAATGGGTAGTTTTGAAAATAAATCGCTAAGGAAGAGATGCCAGGGAGCCTCCTTACCACACGGGAATACGGGCCAAATGCTGTTTTCTATTACCTGAAGCTGAGGTGCAAGTCGTTCCCTCACCACACACTGATTCCCAGCCAGCACACAGTTAACATCCTTTGGTCGTGCCTGGAGCGCTAGTGTACAGCCAAACGCAAAAATCCGAACGCCATCCTTGCCTCCTCTCATCATTGGATTCATAGATACTTCAGTGAAACGTGTTAGACAAAGGTGATTATTATCACCTACAAATGAATGATAATGTACACCTCAGTCACCACGGCATATTCACGGGTCTATGAATCCAAAACACACACACACACACACACACACACACACACACACACACACACACACAGACTATAGTATTTGACACTATCTAGCTGGTGGAAACAAAGGTAGACTGGGGAAGTCAACACCGCTAGATGGCCAGTGCTACACTATCGTAAATGCAGGTGATCCGACCCTAGATTCATTTGTATCGTGCCTGATTCATTTGTATCGTGCCTGATTCAGTTATATCGTGCCTGATTCATTTGTATCGTGCCTTGATTCATTTGTATCGTGCCTGATTCATTTGTATCGTGCCTGTTTCATTTGTATCGTGCCTGGATTTACCGTATATCGTGCCTGATTCATTTGTATCATGCCTAGATTTCTTGTATCGAGCCTGATTCAATTGTACAGGTCAGCCTCCACATCTACGAGTAATCCTTGGGCTATCAAAGTTGTCTTAGTGCCCACACCTAACCACTGAATCAGCTTACCTAATTCTTGGCCCTTTTTCTGCTATTTTCAGACAGTTATATTCAGTACTAGATAGAGCTTTTGAACTGGAGGGAATAGATATGACCTAAACTGGTCCCTTTCACTAACAGAGGTCCCGTTTTACTGGTGTTGGCGTGATTAAAACTAGAAGCACGTCCTAGTTATAATGGGACTTGAAGTGAGATTCCTTTTACACTCACACACTTCTGAGGTGCTGGAAAAGGTGACACCCAAGCTTCTCTTACAGGAAAATATAGGAACACCTTTTCACATGTTTCAGTATTTGAGTTAAAACTAATGTTCAGAAATAACCACCGTATCAAACAATCCTCTCCTCTTCCTCCTCCTCATCAGCCCAACCTTTATTCACGCCTAAAAAGATGGGTTGAGGCAGACTCTTGCGACAAAGTGAAAGAATACACAAATCGGACGACTTATCAAAAGAATGCTTTGTGAAATAGGATACACAATTCTTGGCAAATTCATTCAACCCTTTGGAATCCATGGTTCAGTTCAAAACTCATCTATCTTTCTATCTATCTATCACTCTCTGTATCTGTCCAATCCGTTATTATCCCATCAGAAGCACAGAGTCCCAGGTTAGGCTACTCACTCTAGACACCCAAGGCAAGAATGATCAGTCGTTCGACCCTGATTGGCATCAAATGAGCAATCATCCCCAACCTTCTCTCAGGTTTAAGTCCTTATGAGTCACACCCAACTGGAGCTCCTTGACCCACTAGACCACCACAAGTGATCCGTACAAATAACCACCACGTCAATTATTACCTCCGTCACACATTTTGGAAATCCACAGCAATTTTCAGTATTTCCCATTCATGTCCAAATCAGTTACTAGTTTTGGAAAGAATTTAAGAATGAACCAAAAGCCTGGGCGATATATAGCCCAGAGAAGCGCAGGAAAGAATCCCTTTTTCCGTCACTAGACAAAGGAGGCAATTCTCTCTCTCTTAAAAGCGTGGGTGAGACCCCCCCCCCTCTCTCTCTCTCTCTCTTTTCCTTCTTCATATTCTTTTTCACTCTCACCAGATGTCCCACTGTCATCATTTTTTTTTCAACCCATCAAATTATCACTCAATATTTCAAGTATTTCTCCACCCTCAGCATTTTCCCATCTTCGGCATTTTTCTTCCTTCTCACTTTTAACATTCATTTACTTTAGCATGGTTTCTCGTTCCTCAATTTCAGCACCACTTTTTTTCCCTAATTTCATTTAGTACTTTCTCTTTTTCAGGAAATACAACAGCAGTATTTTCGCATCATCACTTTCCATTTACGAGTGTCACATTATAAGCCAGCATTTTTTTTTTTCTTTAATATCTTCATTTTCACTGTTTGTATTTCAGTATTTTCTTCTTTTCCACAGTCGCAGTCTTTCTCACTACCTCCCTCTACTCAGCCGTATCCCTCCATCTGATATTCTGTTCATCTATCTCAATTCAGATTCGTGTTCATCTTGTCCGATACAGATTACTATTACACCATTTAACAATTAAGTAACCTGCCACCAAGACCGCAATTACAAACTGATATACAGATACGGAAGGTGACGATACAGAATGGCAATATTTTAAAATAATAGCCAGAGGTGCATGGCCTTATATTTTCCGTGTAGCTCAGTGTTATTTTTCCCTACATACAACATCTGTTATTTAAAGTAATGGCTTAATAGTCCGTTCTCTGAGGTCCAGCCATTCTACGTGCACACGTGTAGGTATAAAAAGAACTTTTAAGAGAAACAAATGGTTCTAACGATGATTTACTGTACACTTGATCATAAAAGTATCTGTGTAAACTTCACGAGAAAAAATCTAACACTACTGGCGATGAGCACTGTAAAATCCTGGTTAATTCTACTCTATGCTGACACAATTGGCTTCGTAAGGATGGTATATATATTACTTGCTTGATACTTCCTATACTCATTTTACTCTAACTTGGCCTAAAATTGCCATCACTCCATCGTGAATGCTGAGTTATAACAGTTGACTAACACAAGAATATGGTGCTAGTCACGAGGAAGTGTTATGGTATGGACGTGGAACTGTTGCACTCTTTTTCTGCCGCTGAACTACGTGAAATTAGCAACAAAAGGACAAAAATCTGGGCATATTTAAGGTAAAAAGAGTATACTCAGTACTGTAAACATACGTATATATTTAGTTGATAACAGATAAATTAGCTAGGAAGATCAGGAGCTATACTGATCGTTTAGGGTATAAATGGATAAAATAAAGGCGAGATGGATAATTCACAAGGCAGAAAGGGGGATGCAACTGAGATATCAAATTAAGGATTAAGTTACACAAAGAGAAAAGTTAAGAGCAAATATATACACACTGCCAAAGGAAGTAATAAAGACTTGTAAGAGACTGTGGATAACGAGGGAGAAAAGTTTCCTTCGCGATTTATTATTTTTCTTTTTTTTCAGTGTACACGGGAACTTAAAATTGCCGTACGGAAATAATTAACATGTAAGGGAGAGAAGTTACCGCCTAATAAATTGCCTTGATACTCCATAAACCCTACAGCCCAGTACGCCCTGCACTGGTGAAAGTTTTAATTGCTTATATATCACGCTTGCCTGCTTGCCTGCCTCTTGTCAACCCCACCCAACCCAATCCCAACGTAACCCACTCCACCCCACCCCACCCTACCCAATCCCATCCTAACCTACCCCACCCCACCCCACCCCACCCTACCCAATCCCATCCTAACCCATCCCTCTCCACCCCACCCCACCAACAATGTATGTAAGAGTACTGGGAAGGGCAACAATGAATAAGTGTACTGTAAAGGTAATGTACCCCTCCCCATCCCACTGACAATGTATTTCAGAGTACTGGGAAGGACAATAACAGATGAGTGTACTGTAAAGATAATGTTTGGTGTATACAAGCATCATCATCATCATCATCATCATCATCATCATCGTAGTCATTATCTCAACCAATTCCCACGTTAAGAGCATAAGTGAGGAAATTCTATTCTCTCTCTCTCTCTCTCTCTCTCTCTCTCTCTCTCACACACACACACACACACACACACACACACACAAAGAAGAGTCACAAGTCAAGAGGAAAGCTAGATTAATTGAGGGAATTTAAGGCAAGAAAAGGAAGCCATTGAGAGAGAGAGAGAGAGAGAGAGAGAGAGAGAGAGAGAGAGAGAGAGAGAGAGAGAGAGAGAGAGAGAGAGAGAGAGAGAGAGAGAGAGAAATACCACACAAACCATTACTTTTTCAATCCCTTTTCACCTCTTCAGCACTATAACATTCTCTCCACTAAATTCTTGCCCTTATTATTTTACTAAGATCAAGGAGGTATTTTAGAAAGTTAGATATGGCCTTGGAAACCCATGAATTTCTTTGGAATTTATCTATATCTGAATGCAATCGCCTAGAGATAGGAAGATTGAAACAGAAAAGAGGTAATCGAAATACAGGAATAAAGTACTTAAGTTTTCATCCGGTTTTAGCCAAACTTGGTGGGAGGGTTGAGAAAAATAGGTCAAAGGTCAAGGTCATAGGGATAGGTCAGTCACTTGCCTGGCAAAATCAACTTAGTTTTTATTGATTTTAGATTAAATTTGGGGAAAATGATGATGGGAAGGCAAGAGAGAAGTACGAGTAAAAGAAGCTCCCCAACACCTCTTCCTTAGCGATTTGTTTTGTTTATTACACCATACCTCATCTACGATATATAAATCCGCCGATTGTTGTCATACCCTGCATATATAGCGTACAAAAGGATATTATCGTCAGGGAAGAGGAGTTAGGGAGCTTCCTTAACAGACGAGAACACGGGTCAAGGTCGCAAGGAAGGGTCAAAATAAGTCCCCTGTGTGTGTGTGTGTGTGTGTGTGTGTGTGTGTGTGTGTGTGTGTGTGTGTGTGTGTGTGTGTGTGTGTGTGTGTGTGTATTACCAAATCACTGAGTGCTCCTTGTTAATTTTAATGGGGCTCTGTTAGTTAGTTCCGCGATAATTTTCCTGTCATCTCCTTGATTTTACCTGTATTCACACTTCTTCGTGGCCTCTTTTTCCTATATTTCTCTAATGTTTACTGTTCTGTCTTTGTCCTTTCCTATTCCTCTTTATAGATTCCACTCACTTGGTCATATGGATATATACAGAAATGATTTAATGTTGATTTTCTCCATTTTACTTTGAAAGAATATTTGTAACCTGTCAGTCCGGGCATCTTTATATTTCTCTTAAAAACCAGAGTATATACAACGCAGTTTCGCTTTAATTAATTCCTACAATCCGGTAGCGTATATATTGCTTTACTCCTGCTATCTCAAAACGAGTATATTCAGTTTAGACATTCTAGTGAATAAGCGGATTAATGCGGGCTTTGTCCATCCCCCTCCCCCCGTGCAATGAAGATCCGTGCAAGAAAGATCCGTGCAAGGAAGATCCGTGCAATGAAGGAACGTGTAATAAAATCCGTGCAAGGAATATACGTGCAAGGAAGATACGTGCAAATCCCTCTTCAGTTTCATAAATCGCCATTAACTAGCAAAAATAGACCAATAAAATAGGTCACGGGATTGGTGTTGATTAAAACCGTCAACAGATTGGAAAAAAAAAGAAGAAGAAAATACGCCTTTAGATTGATGTTACTTAGCCAGGCCGTATTTATATTACAGATCTATTGAAGAGAATAATTTTCTGTATTAAGTGACGTCGCTGCACATGACACAGCCTACAGATCCTAACCCAATTACCAGATTGTCTAATTTACTTCCTGTTTGTGTTCTACGGTAGTGGTGCTGGAGATGGTGATGAAGGGGTGTGTACTGGCAGTGTACACAAGGAACTGTGTGTGTGTATGTGAGAGAGAGAGAGAGAGAGAGAGAGAGAGAGAGAGAGAGAGAGAGAGAGAGAGTCTAAAAGTCAAGCAAAACTCCTGATTTGCCAGTTTCATTACATCGAGACTGTCTATTGTTACCTCTCTATGGTGTGTGGCTAATTCGTGAGGAATCAGTTTCAGGATTTGGGGTAAAAATGAATCTTATGGTTGTGTACTTAACCAAAAATGTGAAGACTCTTATCCCTAAATACCTTTTTCTAAGCAATTTATTTTGCCTATTAAACTTCACTGTACTCTTCTCTGTTACATAAATCTTTCCAATAATGTCATACTCTGCATAAATGAAGTATAAAAGAGATATTAACCACCGATATCCAAAACTAAGTCGCTAAGGAGGTGGTGCTAGGGAGCTTCCTTAACCGACGAGAGTACTCTATATTTTCGATCTTAATATGACCCAGATTTTCACACTTTTAAGACTCTTTAATGTAGCTCAGTCCCAGATAAATGACAATGCTGTGGGTCTACATCGCTCCCATAACACGTTTTCGTGACTAGTATCGCATTTCGGTGTTAATCTCGAAATAACATTTAAGGTGCAAATATTAGGCGAAGTTAGAGTGAAAGGAGTATAGATGATGCTTTATAATCACTCCCAAATACAATATAAATACAAAAATCATCAAGGGGAATGTCGATTGTAAATATACTCGTATGGAATGCCGCAAAATATCTTAAGCATATAACCACTAATTACAAGAGAAAGTTTTGATTTTAAAGTCACATATGAATCCTGATATTAATTCATATACTAATAAACTATTTATTCCCCCTCGTCTTGTTATACAGGAAGGGCAAGGAAAGGAGGGTACAAAAATGAAAAACGAGAAAAACATAAGGCAGAAGGAGGGGTACAAATCCATGAAGAAGGTGGATGAGTAACGTAAGTCTATCTATCTATCCGTCTAGCTATAGCCAGAAGCCTTAATCCCGTAAGAGGTGGCCGTTTGTTCTTGAGTTTGTGTTTTGAGGGAAGGGGCACTAATCCTCTGCCTACTCACTTGTTGAAACGTAGGGAACACTTATTGGTTGGTTATATGGTTACCCAGCGCTGAAAATAATTTTCTGGCTTACACGGAACCTTTAGACTTGTCATTCAATATAAAGGCACCAGAAAAGGAAAGAAGAATAACATAAAACGACTGGAAAGATGGGGAAAATAGGAAGAGAGCAAGGCAGACACAGAAAAAGAATGATGAAGTTGGCGGAAGAAGTAGGCAGCACTACATCAAGTGAGTGGATGATGGTCGTCACCACCTACCACCAAAATACAAAATGGGAGAAAACGCGAACGAAAATTTCCGCTACCAAAAAATTGCGCCCCCGATTTAACCACATTTGGCCTAATCGCAGAGGTCAGAACTACTGGAGCGCAATGCAGGGCCTCACCCTGGGAGAACCGCCTTCGTGATCACGGTATCTTACGTGCCAGGTAAGTAGGTAAGTGCATGAAAAATTACGTATGGAAGATTAGGAAGAAAAAGAATTGACGAGGTAGAGAAATGGATGGATGAACTATTGACGGAACTGGACATGAGTAGTGTTGTACCCCTACTGTAACTTGCCAGTCGAGGACAATTGATCTTTATACTATAGGGATTACAATGAACAATTCTGTGTTAGTCGTGTTGCTTATAAAAGAGAGCTGAGGTTTTCAAAGCTCGGATGATGAATAATAATAATGGTAACAAGAAAAAGAATAATAACAAGACCACGATCAATAGTAGTAGTAGTAGTAGTAGTAGTTGCAGTACTAGTAGTAGTAGTAGTAGTAGTTGCAGTAGTAGTAGAAGTAGTAGTAGTAGTAGTTGCATTAGTAGTAGTAGTAGTAGTAGTAGTAGTTGCAGTAGTAGTGGTAGTAGTAGTAGTAGTAAAAAATAATAATAATAATAATAATAATAATAATAATAATAAAAATAATAATGGTAGTAGTAGTAGTAGTAGTAGTTGTAGTAGAAGTAGTAGTAGTAGTAGCAGTAGTAGCAGCAGTAGTAGTAGTAACAAAACTAAGTAAATAAATAATTATGTTGATATTAATAATAATAATAATCCATCCATCCATCATCCAATCCTACATTGCCCCATGAGGAGCGGGCTAGGCAGTTGGTCCTGACATTTATGATAAGGGTGACCAGCCTCACTCATCCCTGAGTGACATAACATGAGCAATCAACCCCAACCACCCCTTGGATATAAACCTTCACCGGCTCAATCCGGTTGGAGCGCAATAATTACCGACTAAACCACCAGGCTCCAAAATTTGGTTATATGGTTACCACCCAGCGTAGTAAATGATTTCCTGGTGTACAGGAAACCATTTTTGGCTTGTCACTCAGTGTAGAGTCACCCACAGGCTGAAGGAAGAGGAAAGAATGAAGGAACGAAAGACAGAAGAGGGAGTGTAAAGTTACCCGTAGGCAGAAGGACAAGGAAAGAATGAAGGAAAGAAAGACAGAAGAGAATGGAAGGCAAGAAGGATGGAGGAGAGGAAAGGGCAGATACCTGACAGCAGCACTACATCGCGTGAGTGGATGGTGAGCGCCCCCACCTACCACATAATAATAATAACAAGAAAAATAATAATAGTAAATCCCTAAGACGTAAATGCAGCTGGCATGTTTCCCAACTCCTCCTGCTCCGACCCAGCCCTCGGTCCTCCACTCCCTTACACCTTAATGATTACATACGACCCCCCCCCCACACACACACACACAAAGAGAGAGAGAGAGAGAGAGAGAGAGAGAGAGAGAGAGAGAGAGAGAGAGAGAGAGAGAGAAAATTGTGTTTCAAGAGTCCAGTCAAGCAGAACTGCCGCAAACCCCAAATGAAATCAATCGCATGCAAAAAAAAAAAAAAAATCACCGAAATTAAGAAACAGATGTAAAAGTTTTGTTTTTCCAAGTGATCGAGAAGTGTGCAGTGAAGAGGAAGTGAAGTGGAGGCCATATGAAGTGGGGGCGTGAGAGAGACAAGCAAAGGTTGTTTCTTTTCTCCCCCTCCTGGTTGTTGGCAGTTAGTGACCTGGTTGCTTGCAGTGGCCAGGGTTTTATTTAGCCTCCCCTCCCTTCCCTGTAAAAGAAAAACACAGGAAGGAGGTGGGTAGAGAGCTTCTGGTAAAACAACGTAAAGTGATTATATATATATATATATATATATATATATATATATATATATATATATATATATATATATATATATATATATATATATGATCTTCCTTGCATGTATCATCCACATACCGACCTTTCATGAACGTAGCTTACCTCCCTTACATGGACGTCCCTTGCACGTATCTTCCTTACACGGATCTTTCTTGCACGATCTTCCTTGTGTGGATGTTTCTTGCACAGGGCTTCATTGCACGGATTTTCATCGCACATAATTACTTTTCTTACACGTATCTGCCTTGTGAGGATTTTCTTGTACCG
Organism: Coenobita brevimanus; assembly: GCF_032717465.1. Classification (NCBI taxonomy): domain Eukaryota; kingdom Metazoa; phylum Arthropoda; class Malacostraca; order Decapoda; family Coenobitidae; genus Coenobita; species Coenobita brevimanus. The sequence goes on from NC_137019.1 coordinate 34,963,809, forward strand.
TTACCTTACTTGCCCGTATCTTCCCTTCAGGGATCTTTCCTGCAGGTAACTTTCGTCCCATGCACAGACCTCCGTTGCATGTATCTTCCTTGCACGGATCTTCCTTGCACGGATCTTCCTTGCACGTGCTTCATTACCGGTGGATCAGGTAATGACCACACCTGTCTGTCCCCAACACACTATGATAACAGTGCAGTATCAGGTGAGGCCAGAAGCATCCCCAGGCACGCTGTACCCCTAGATATTATCAGATTATCAACCTTTCTATCGGTATTCTCGTGCGGTTAGGAAGCTTATTAACACCTTTCTTACCGGTTTATTTCTAATTCTGCTCCTTTACTGTGTTCTTGTGTTTTATTCATGCCGTCTACCTCAATATTAAATAGATACAAGGAGCAAAAAAAAGGATATTAATGGGGAGTTTGCAAAATTAATAGTTAAGGAAGAGGTGTTAGAGAGCCTCCTTACCCTACGAGAATACGAACCCTGGTCTCATGTTGGGTGTTATAAAGTGGGGGAGTGGGAATGAAGGGGTGTTATAAGTCGGCATGGAAGGGTATCAAAAGTAGTGGGAATGGTGGAGTTCTATAAGTAGTGGGAAAGGAAGAGTGTTATAATCTGTAGGAATGGAGAAGCGTTATAAGTAGTGGGAATGGAAGGGTGTTACTAGTGATGATGGAGGGATGTTATAAGTAGTGGGAATGGAGGGGTGTTATAAGTAGGGTGCGCGACCTACTTCACACATACTATACCTCATACCAATTAATCTGGCCAGGCATGTATGGCAACACTGTTCCTGCCGAGATTCTGATTGGCTGGAGGTGTTTGTTTGATTTCGTTGTTGCTAAAACTGATACTCTCTTTATTATCAGATGTGATACTGAGTTTGTCGACAATGCAATCGTCAAAAGCAATAAGAAATCCGTTATATACTTATCAACAATGAAGTTTTCGTAGGAGGATAGAGATAGAGTCAACAAAGTGTTATAACAGTCCAAGTCAATGTCAGCATTCGAACAATTCCATTAAATCTCTGACACTCCGTAATATAATAGAAAATTAAAGAAACCTGCTTAATCTAAGTGTTGGTATACCACATTTAAATTTTAAGATCAGTCTGTACTGTGAGAATAGAGGAGATATAATGGAATAGTTTTCCTTTAGCCTACTTTGATTTTTCGCGATTTTTTCAAACCTCCCTCCCCGCAGAACTCGTCTTTTCATTAGAATTTTTAATTATTCAGAGTTGTGGCACGATTTAAGGGTGCTGACTGATCTTAAAATTTAAATGTGTTATACCAGCGCTTAGATTAAGCAGGTTTCCTTAATTTTCTGTTATATTACGGAGTGTCGGAGATTTAAAGAAATTGTTCGAATGCTGACCTTGACTTGGACTGTTATAATACTTTGTTGACTCAATATCTCTATCTTCCTAAGAAAATTTCATTGTTGATAAGTATATAACGGATTTCGTATTGCTTTTGACGATTGTATTGTCGACAAACTCAGTATCACATTTGATAATAAAAAGAGTATCAGATTAAGCAACAACGAAATCGAACAAACACCTCCAGCCAATCAGAATCTCGGCAGGAACAGTGTTGCCATACATGCCTGGCCAGATTAATTGGTATGAGGTATAGTACACTATCATCCTACCATACTATTACCATACTTTTACACTATTTCCCTACATTACTGTCCAATTACGCTGTTGTTCTTGTCTCGTGTGTGGATATGATAAGGTTGATGAAATGGGGGCATTTCCTACAATCATCTCCTCTTAGTCATCTCCTCCTACAGTCATCTCCTCCTACAAGCATTTCCTCGTATAAACATCTGTGTGTGTGTGTGTGTGTGTGTGTGTGTGTGTGTGTGCTTTATACTGTGGAAATAGTGGGTACGTCTCCTTCACATACACAATAACACCTGGTCTTCTGCCATTCACAGTCAAGCAGAGGCAGCCAAACTCAATAATACCTGACTAATTACGCAGGTGCCATAAATACCCTCAGTGGAGCTTAAACAGACAGCAGGCAGCGCGTATGAGCCAGGCTGCTACACAATGCACAGCACGAGGAGAATTTACAGCAAGAAATAAACGTTACAGAATTGCAACAAAATTCACTTACATTGGGAGAGCTTCTTTTTGGGCCATTGTCTATGTGATACAGATTTCGTTGCACGTCTTTCCTAGCGATTCAATGTGCACATCATCCCTCTTTATCGCTTATGTTATTGAGTCCATTTATGTCCATACTGGGAATATACAGCAAAATATCAAGGTATAACATGCATAATTAATAGGTACTTAAAGGAGCAACCTCAAAACAACACATAATCCCCAGACCTCATTGTATCTCCAAGCGTCAAGTCACACACAAACACACACACACACACACACACACACACAACTGGTAAATGTGAAAGAAACATAAATTAAAGCGCTTGCCACAGTAAAATAGATCTACTGCTCCTCGAGGCTAAGGAATTAATTTTCCTTACCTACCATGATTTAGTATTCATAAAATCGAGACCACAAAGGGAAAGTTAAGAATAGTTTCCGACGGTTTAATTGGCGTATGTGCAGGAGGTAGTCGTGTTTATAATCAGTTTAACTAGAACACACACACACACACACACACACACACACACACACACACACCTCGATAAGAAACTAACCTCTTTCAACCTGCAATAATACCTCCTGTTACTGTTACCACAAAAAATACTGATACAAGAATATATTGACCATTTCCAGATATATGCAACCATAACCCCTTCACCACGAGGACGTCTAAAATTTCTTGTTTGCTATCCTCAAGCGAATGTATTATACTTTGGAAGGATGAGTAGTAGTAGCAGTAGTAGTAGTAGTGGTACAGTAGTAGTAGTAGTAGTAGTAGCAGCAGTAGTAGTAGTAGTAGTAGTAGTGGTGGTGGTGGTGGTAGTAGTAGTACTAGTAGGAGGAGGAGGAGTAAGAGGAGGAGGAGTAAGAGGAGGAGAAAAAGTGGTGGGGGTGGTGGTGATAGTGGTAGTAATAGTAGAGTAGTAGTATAAGAAATAGCAGTAGTAGAAGCAATAGTAATAATAGTAGTAGTAGTAAGTGTTTCTTAAACCCATATCTATTCCTTATAGATAAAAAATAAAATCTCTCCTTATCAGAAGAAAATAATATGGAGATGATATACAAAATTCTGCCTAACGAGATATAATGGTTAAGTAAATATACAAAAACAGTAATGCGTGGACGGTTTTGCCTGTGATGGAGAGCTTAGGATTCCGAGGGCTTGGTTCATATGTAAATGAATGTGTGGCTCACTGAACTGGTTATTCCATTTAATATTTTTTTCTTTTATTTTTGTTTTCTCTTCTTATTTCTGGATCCTGCCTAACCCTATCTCATGTGGGGAGCTTGGGGAATGGTGGTGATAATGATGAGGGTAATATTAACTAGAGCCGTAAAATTGTCCAAGGGCAATTTTGATAAAAACTTCCCATATCCATTGCCTACTAGAAGCCGAGCTGTAAAGGTATCTTGAGGTCTAGGTCACTGGTCTTGTGTGTATGTCATCTTAGGTCATCACAGTCACTGAGTCAATCAAGTTCGGTGGCTCTACCCTTAACCCTTCATGGAAAATTAGGCGACATCCGAAATATTCGGAAAAGTCCTCACTTTTTTACCCCAGGCTATCTTAGAGAATAATCAACCAATTGAAATCTACTCCCTTTCGCCCTATGTCCGCCTTAAGACTATTTTGTAGTAAAATTTCAGCTTCCTAGCTTAAGGACATCTTGAGCCAGCCTGGTTAACTCTCTCTTCAGTGTTTCGGATAATAGCCGGAGATCCTTCTGACGGACTGAACCAAATTTGGCCAAAAGAACCGGACAGCTGTCCGACTAAGTTGACCAAGTTTGAAGGCTCTAGGCCAAATAGCCGTTGAATTATCGTCAATTGAAAGTTAACAAATTAATAATAATAGTAAAAATAATAATAATAATGATAATAATAATAATAATAATAATAATAATAATAATAATAATAATAATAATATTGGCAAAAACCAGAAAACTTACCACAGGGATGTGGAAGTTTTAATGATGTTGACAAAAACATTAAAACTTCCCACAAGGATGTGGGAAGTTTCAGTGATAATGATGATGATCCAGTTTTAATTCCCACCTCTGAGACGAGGTGAGATTGACAGGCAGACTCCATGTGGTTTAACCTAACCAAAAATCTTCAAATAAAAAAAAATAATAGATTTCTGAGGCCTTAATATTTAACAGAGACGCAATATCTACCTATCCCATGAGCTTTAACCATTTTAATATCATCAATCAAAGAGCTTCATTTTCAACTATTTTCTCCCTTCAGTACATAAATAAATAAGTGAATAAATAAACTAGCGGAGACTTAAGAATATGGAGGTTAGATACAGCTTCCATTAACCCCTTCACTACCATCATCCACTCACTTGATGTAGTGCTGCTTACTCTTTCCATTACTTTTATCATCTTTTTTCTGTGTCTGTCCTCCTCTTCTCCCATCCTATCCTTCCTGTCACTTTTTATTACTCTTCTTTCCACTTAAGGTGGCTCTACAATGAGTGACAAGCCTAATGATTTCCTATAACACATGAAACCTTTTATAACGCTGTGTGGTAACCATACAGCCAAGTAACTGGGACATGTTGAAACTAGTATGGTGCCCCTGTTACTGGGTGGAGACGTAAATGTGGAGTCCACCCGGGAACCAAACTTCCACAATTTTTTCCGTGCCTCTCTGTGGCGAGTCGTCTACCACAAGGGAGTATCGGTTCATTGCACGGGTCAGCACTGCAGTGAGGGGGAGGAGGGGTGCTTGCCTGCGGTGGATGGGTCAGCTTGGCCACACAGACAGGAATTACCCAACAACAACAACAACAACAACAAAACAACAAAAACAGGTCCCAAAGAGACTATATTCCACTTCGCTACAAACCTGTCGTTAAAGGTGATATACAGGAATTAAAGTTTCAGACACAGAAAAATGGTCATAAGTCGGTCACCTTGGATTTGTACAAAATTTTGAAAAGACAGGCATCAACCTCCAATATGACTACAATCATACAAAATAGGAGAAAATTCCAACTAGTGGTTTCTGAGATACAGCGTAGAACGGACGAACGGACGTACAGACTAACGGACGTACGAACATAACCTAACCTAAGATACCGCTTCATGAGAAACATAGTGGAATAACAAAAACTGCTGCTGCTACTACTACTTCTACTACTACTACTATTGTGCTATCTTGAGCAGAAGAAAATTGTCTGGTTGAAGCAAGAATAAAAGACAAGTGACATAATCGGGGTAAGAATGGTATATCTTAGTTTAAGGGACACACCTGACCTCGCATCGCGCCGGTATCAGGGGTGAGGTAAAGAGTAAATGATTATAAGTTTAAAAGCAGGATTATAGGGAGCTGAATCCTTTGACATGGAGAGAGAGAGAGAGAGAGAGAGAGAGAGAGTCCACTTCCCCTATTCAGTGAAGACGTGATGGCGTTCGATACTGAATTAAAGATTCAAGTTATTCGTCCAACCAGCTGTTTATGCAATCAACTACGCAATCAACTATGCAACCAACTATGCAACCAACCATTCATGCAACCAACTATACAACCTGATATTTATGCAACCAACTATTCATACAACCAACTATTCATGCAACCAACTATACAACCAGCTTTTAATGCAACCAACTATTTATGCAACCTACTATTTATGCAACCAACTATGCAACCAACTATGCAACCGACTATTTATGCAACTATTTATGCAACCCACCAGCTATTCATGCAACCAACTACTCATGCAACCAGCTGTGACACCCAATATTGCACGTACATTATCACATTGCGGTGTGGGATGGTGGTGCTGTCACTGACCCGTATTCTCGTCAGTTGAGGAAGCTCCGTAACATACTTCACTTGTCGATTTATTTTGTTTATTTCACCTTACTGCCCTCTTTTGTGCTACATAAATCCTTAAGATATCGCCACACTCTGCATAAATAGCATGCAAATTGGATCTCATCGAGCCATATCTAAAAATAAATCGCTAAGGAAGAGGTGTCAGGGAGCTTCTTTTACCGACAAGAATTCGGCCCTTAGCAGTTAGGTTGTCAGTTATCTTCCTCAGTGTTATACATATTTTGCATCCTGGATCATCAGTTTCTCTTGTGGGGTATCTGTATTCTTATCAGTGCATATTAATTTCGCTGCCAAGCCACAACTTCTCCTTGGGGGCAGAGTGAGAGCCACATCTAACCTTTTCTCATGCATGCAAAGTACAAATGGAGATGGGGTGTTTGTAAGAAGAGTGATGCATGAAAAACTCGATGTGTGTGTGTGTGTGTGTGTGTGTGTGTGTGTGTGTGTGTGTGTGTGTGTGTGTGTGTGTGTGAGAGAGAGAGAGAGAGAGAGAGAGAGAGAGAGGAGGGGGGGGTAATCGAAAGAGTGGGAATATATCCATACAGTAAATATAAAAGGATATACTAAGAAAACCCACTTAAATGTCCGCCACAGTTGAGGTTTGAACCCTACTTAAGTGACGAATACTTTACCGCCGCTTGTGTGTGAAATGTATATATGTTTATTATCGGTATAGTTTGAATCAGTAGCACACAAGAAGGCGTTAAGGTGTAATATGCAAAAATAATAATAAAATACAAATAAATAAAAATATGGTTGTAGATTCAGAAGAACTGATCAAGATTCTATGGCAAGTAAAATTTGGGTCTGTCATTATTTTGTTAGTAAAAGCAGTAAAGAATGGTGAGGATGTTCTATAGGTAGGATAGCAGGGATCGTAACGCTTTGTTCTGCAGAGATTTATTCTGTACAGCTGCTGTCAGTAATATCACTCCACTTTTACGACGAATAATTATGAAGCTCAGAAAAATTAGCCTGAAAAATGGGCCGAGTTCCGAAGACCGCTTTACTAGGTTTCAAAAGTTATCGTTCACTCTCCCACTATTTATCGCAATAATAACATTCTAGTGCTTGTCATCTTACAAGTATATCGTAGTATTTCTGACCTATTTGCATCAAAAGCATTTAGGATAATACTGAGGAGGTATTATATAGAATAAACCGCTTACGAAGAGGTGTTACGGGATATTGAAAGCCACTGGGTGTATAAGCCAGGATACTATGAAAGGACAGGCGGTATTATCGAACCTGCCATCGTTTGTCGCAGTTAAGTACATATGAAGAGAACAGTATGGACGGTGGGTACTGGGGCTGAATGGGTGATGTGGAGACTGGCCCCATATATAGGGTGGTCCATATATAACGCTCTTCTTGCGCTCAACGGGGCTTATAATGTTGCTGGAATAGATTTTAACGACACATCCAAACCCCTTCGCCGTGGGAGCACAACAGGGAAAGAGGATGAAGTGGGATGGAAATGAAGAGGAAGGGGAAAGAGAGAGAACGAGAAGAGGGAAGGGTAATGAGAACTGAAGAAAGTGGGGGAGATTTGAAGTGTAAAAAGAAAACGAGGATTAAAAGCTGGAGAGAGGTGTTAAAGAACATTTTCGTGAGAAGGAAGTGGCAGGGAGGGACAGGGAAGACTGTCTTGCCTGGAAACTGTAATTCTCTCTCTCTCTCTCTCTCTCTCTCTCTCTCTCTCTCTCTCTCTCTCTCTCTCTCTCTCTCTCTCTCTCTCTCTCTCTCAAGATGATACAGGGCCACCCACTGCTTCCTCTCGAATGTGTTCAGTATCAGTTAATCCTGACCACCTTTTTACCTTGACCGGACGGAATCCAACAAGGTTTTGTTTTTGGTCGAGTTTCTTTGTTACCTCGCCCGGAAGGAGTCCGACGAGGTATTTTTTTGTTTATTTGTTTGATAGAAACATTACGGAAAAACGGCTGAATGAAATGATATGAAATTTCCAGGATATGTGGGCACTGGTCCCCAAAGAAAGTGATTAAATTCTGGAAGTAATCGAGTGATCATGAAAGGTCAAAATCAAGATTACGGATTTTCAGGGAGCTATAACTTGAAAGCGGTTGAAGATTGAGATATTTACCCTTAGGAACATACAGGAATTCGTATTATGGGCTTTTATTTGGCACCAAGACCTTTGACCTTGAATGACCCGGAAAGGACAAACTCAAGATCACGGATAAGTAGGGGGCTATAATTCGAAACTGGTTGGAGATATATTTACTATTATCAACATATAGGAAATCCCACATGGGTTTTTAAGTGGTACCTTGACCTTTGACCATAAGAGACCTTGAACAGTCAAACTCAATGTCACGGATAATCAGGGGGCTATAACTCGAAGCCTGTTGAAGATAGTGATATTTACTGTTACCAAGATACAGGAAGTCTCATATGGGCTTTCATTTGGCAGCATGACCT
>NC_137019.1:34977227-34994727 GCF_032717465.1 Coenobita brevimanus
AAAAGAGTTTTGACGTGAACGGAGCATTTAATACGAAATGGGAAGAAGAATATCTTTTTATTGGAAAAATTGGTAAACCACTGTGCCTTGTGTGCCAGCAAACAGTTTGTGTTGTTATGGAATATAATATTAGACGGCATTATGAGACATTGCACAAAGCACAGTACTCTCAATATGAGAAAATCACGAAGTGATATATTGATTGAAATGAAAGTCAAACATCAAAAGCAAAAGGACGTGCTATGTAACTGGAAAACCTCAAACAGCTAGTCTTACTGCATCATATGAAGTTACTTTGATGCTTGTAAGAAACAGGAAATCATTTAGGAATGGAGAATTAATAAAGCAGTGTGCAGTGAAAATGGCACAAGTGTTTGGGGAAGAAAAAGTAATAAAGAAGTTTGAAAGTGTCATTATCTCACCAAACAGTTGCAAGAAGAGTGACGGAACTTAATCAGCATATTTCCTTGAAACTGAAAAGTATAATGAAACATTGCAAGTACTTTTCATTGGCTTTGGATGAAAGTACTGATATAAGTGACATAAACCACTTGCTCGTATTTGCCCGCACCGTTGATGAGGATTTTGTGGTACATGAAGAACTTATGATGCAATCATTGAGTGGTGGTACCAGAGGCTCCAATATTTATGCTGCCCTCGAATCAGTGGTCAATGAATATGGAGGATTTGAAAAGTGTTCCTGCATTGTAACTGATGGTGCAAAAGCTATGGTTGGCAGTAATGTGAGGTTAGTTGGTTTGCTAAAGAAAAATGGAGTGCATTGCATCACACTACATTGCATTATTCACCAAGAGGCATTATGTGGCAAGATATTGCAGATAAGTGATGTCATGAAGAGTGTTGTCAGTACTGTGAACTTGATTAGAGGCGGAAGTAAGTCACAGAGGCATAGAAAATTCATACCATTCCTGGAAGAACTGAATACAGAGTACAGTGACCTGCCACTATACTCAAGTATTAGGTGGCTCAGTGCTGGGAAAACACTCCAACATTTCTTTGCTTTGAGGGAAGATAATCTTTCATTTCTACAAAATGAGGAAATTAGTAATTCAGAAGAATATCAAACTCAGCTGCAAGATAAAGGCTTTCTTTGCTCCCTAGCATTCCAGACAGACATGACTACCTGAACGTACTGAACATGAACTTACAAGGAAAAGAATAAAATGTTTCCCAGCAAGATATGTTGATGCTTTCCGCGAAAAGCTGCAACTCTTCAGTGAGTGCTTAAAGAAGAATGTTTTGACACACTTCCCTGCTTGTCGTGAACTGAATGAAGATAATAGAACAGACTTCTCAACTTTTGTGGGAAAACTTGAAACATTGTCTTGTGAGTTTGAGACGAGGTTTAGAGACTGAAAAATTGAAGCCCAGTCTCCTTTTGTTCAATAACCCCATGGAAGCTTGTGTGGAAGCACAGTTACCTGAACTTCAACTTGAAGTGTGTGATCTTCAGTCTGACCCACTGTTACTTGCAAAGAAATATGAAAACCGAGACAATTTCTGGAAGTTGGTCAGCAAGGAAAAATTTCCCAAACTGAGAGACTTTGCATTAAAATTACATTCAGTGTTTGGGAGTACCTATGTGTGTGAATGCACTTTTTCTACCATGAAGCAAGTAAAATCAAAGATACGAAATCAAATGGGAAATGACACACTGGATGCTTGGCTTCGATTTGCTACCACCAGCATTGATATTGATGGGGAGAAACTGGTGAAGAAGCCTTGCCCCCAAACATCTCATTAGAAGGTATGAATGAATAATGTTAACTAATAGTGTTATTAAAATGTCATTTTTTTGTATACATTCTTTAATTGTATTTTAAAGTTCAATCCCTGTTTCAACTCATTTCAGGGAAAAAATGGGCCTACTTAAGCTGCTATTATATTTTTCTTGAGGTCTTAAGTTACTGTACCAGGAATTATATTTTGAGCATTCAGTTTCTTTTGTGGTCCATGACATCAAAGATTTCATATGATGTGGCCCTCGGTATCGAAAAGGTTGGACCAGCCTGTCCCAATTTTTTTTTTTTTTTAATAACAACGGAGGAAGGAAAAACAAATGGGGAAAAAAAAAATAATTGTACTCCCCAACTTCTTCAAGAACTTCTTCGCATATTCTGATGATGCTCTTTGGTGTATTTGAATTAAACATTAGTTTTACGCTGGTTCATCTTTAGCCCTACTTCAAGATTTTCTCTAGGTCATTGAACGTTTCTTACAATGTCTCTGCTGTTTCTGATATCTGGAAAAAGGTAATCTGCAATTCTTAAGTGGTTTAAGCATTTTCCAGCTATGTTTACCCTTTTTGTTCCGCCATTCTACTCTTCTTAAACTGTTTTCTAAGCATGCTGTAAAATAATTCTTGTGAAATTTTATCTCCTTGACTCACGCCTTTCTCAGTCTTAATTTCTCCCGAGTTTTTATGTAACTTTACTGTAGCAGTTCACTCTTTGTATTTTTTTTTAAAATGCTCTCATTTACTCTTTGTTCCTTCGATGAATTAATAATTGCTATGTGCTCCACTGAGTCGAATGCCTCTTCTTAACCAATGAAACGTATGTGCACTGGTTTATTACACTCCGAAGTTTTCCCAGGTAACTGATTCATTATGTGTAGATGATCAGTAGTCAAATACTCGTTTCTGATTCCTGCCTGTTCATGAGGTTGATTTTCTTCCAAATTTGTTGTTAGCTGTATTCTGTTCGTAAGGACTTTAGTGAAGAGTCTGTAAATAACTGATAATAAGCTAATAGGTCAAGAGTTACTATGATCTTTTAGTCGCCTTTCTTGTAAAGCAAAATTACTGTTGCATTACACAATGTTTTGGGAATTTTCTTCTTCATCTATCTATCTATCTATAGCCCGACGCCCTAATCCCGCAAAGGGTGGCCGCAGACAAAACGCCTCCAAGTCACTCTGTCACCCACCATTTGACTCCCCTCCCCCCAACTCACCCCCCCCTCCCTCACATACCTCTCAACTCCATCCCTCCACCTCATCCTCGGTCTACCTCCTCTCCCTCCCTCCACCTCACCTACATACACCCTCTTAGTCAGTCTTTCATTCTCCATCCTCTCCACATGTCCAAACCACCTCAGTGTATTTCTCCTAATCTTTTCAACCACATCCACATCCACCCCACAACGTTCCTTCACTTCTTCATTCGTCAACCTGTCCCTCCATGTCACTCCACATGCTCCTCTCAAGTAACTCATTTCCACTGCTCTCACTCTTGACTTGTTCCCCTCTTTGCAAGGTCCACGCCTCGCTTCCATACGTCAGGGTAGGGATCACAATACCATCATGCAGTGACTTCTTAACTTCCATACTCACCTCCCTATTTCTCATCACTGCTTTCAGTGTGCCAACAGCCTTCCTTCCCTGCTGTACCCTTTCACGTACTTCATCCCCCAAAGTTCCATCCTTACTCATCACACTACCCAAGTACTTGAATGCACTCACATTCTCCATATCCTCACCATCCAACCTCACTGCACACTCTGTGACTTCATTCCTCTCAAACACCATAACTTTACTTTTGTTTACATTAACTTTCAGCTTCCTCCTCCTACACACTGTCCCAAATTCATTCACCAAACCTTGCAACTCCCATTCATCTTCACTCAACAATACTGTATCATCAGCAAACAGCAACACCGGAAGCTTCCAAATCTCACCCTCATTCATTAGGGCCACCCCCACATCCACTGCCCTACCTTGTACCTCCTTTACGACCCCATCCATATATATATTAAACAGCCATGGAGACATTACACACACCTGTTTCAGTCCCACATTGAGATCAAAGAACTCACTCAGCTCACCATCCACTCGCACCGTAGCCCTAGCTCCCTCGTACATACTCTTCACAGCACTCAACAATTTCCCCTCCACTCCATATATTCTTAATACCTTCCACATACCTTTCCTATCTATTCTGTCATAAGCTTTCTCCAAGTCCATGAAGGCAGCGTACACTTTCCTTCCCTTCTCTAGATACTTTTCCACTAAACATCTTAGAACAAATATCTGATCTACACACCCTTTTCCTTCCTAAATCCCCTTGTTCTTCTCCAACAAGCTCCTCTGTCATATGCCTAACCCTATCAATGAGTATTCTACCATATATTTTACCAGTCACACTAAGAAGGCAAATACCTCTATGGTTACCACATACTTCTCTCTCCCCTTTTCCTTTGTACAGAGGAACAATTATACCTGATTTCCAGTCCTCTGGAACCCTTCCCTCTTCCCAAGCCAATCTACACAACTTCCATATCCACTCCACAACAATCTCACCCCCATACCTAAGCATTTCACCACACACTCCATCAATTCCTGGGGCCTTTCCCAGCTTAATCTTCTTCATCACTTCCACTACTTCTGACCTACTGATCTCTTCCTCCCTCCTCTCATCTCTTCTTCTCCCAGCCATTCCCCAACCACTTATACTCACACTGCTCTCACTCTCTACATTCAACAAATCCTCAAAGTGCTCCTTCCATCTCCTCAATTTCTCTCTCTTCTCCATCAACAATCTATTATTCCTATATTTCACTCCCTACTATTTCCCCTTTCACACTGCCTTACTTTCTTTACCTCCTTTCCAAAACAATTTCTTACTCTCCCTCCATTTCACACTCAGATTCCTCCCAAACTCTTCATCCACTTTCTTCTTACTCTCCTTCACCAGTCTCTTAACCTCCCTTCTCCTGCTCACATATACCTCTCTCTTCTCTCTCTCATCTTCTCCCCTACCTCTACTCGCCAACCATTCACCATATGCCTTCTTCTTTTGTTCCACAGCTCGTTTCACCTCATCATTCCACCATGCTGTTCCTTGCACACCCTTGCATCTCCTCCTCACTCCACAAACCGCCTCACACGCTGCGCTTATCTCTTCCGTGAATATCTTACATACGTCTTCCACCCCTTCCATCTGCTCTAGCTCATACCTTCCCAGTCTTTTCTTCCACTATGCTCTTATACTCTGTCCTCTTCTCACTATCTTGCAATTTCTCCACTCTTCTCACAGGAGCTGCTTCCTCCTGTCTTCGCCTTCGCCTCCTCAACCACTTTCTTTGCAGCTCTACCTTGGCCATCACTAAGTGATGGTCCGGGGCTCCATTCCCCCACCCTCTCCACACCCTTGCATCCAACACTTGTCTTCTCATTCGCTCATCCACACACACGTAGTCTATCATTGCCTTTCGTTCAACAAGTTCACCATCCATCCTCCTCATTACTCTCCATGTATACCGGTGGATCATCTTATGACGAAAGTAGGTGTTGGCTATTGCCAACCCCTTACCAGCACAGATGTCCACCAAAGCACTACCATTCCCATCTACTTCCGCTGGCACACCCCACTGACCAACCACTCCCTCCACTCGTACATTCCCGACTTTGCCATTCATGTCTCCAATCAACAGCACTCTCTCGCTCCTCTCAAACTTGTCCATACATGCTTCTACTCTCGCCCAAAACTCATCTTTCACTCTTGCCACTTGATCCTCTGTTGGAGCATACACACATACAATCGCCCATGCTTGTATACCTACTTTCATCCTCACCCATACAATCCTTGCACCCACTGTTCCATACTCTCTTATATTCTCCTTCCACTTCTTGCTGATCATCAGACATACTCCCTCTCTTGCCCTCTCATTCTCACTGACTCCCGCACATATACCTACACCGTATTCCCATTCTCTCATCCTTTCACCTTTCCATTTAGTTTCAGTCAATCCACATATATCCACTTTTGCATCCTCAAGCACCTGGACAATCTCTCTCTCTTTCACTTCATCATTCACTCCTCTCACATTCCACGTTCCTACTCTCAGAATGTCCTTTGTCCGTTCCTTAGTCGTCAACGTATGGTCCGTCCGGGTCCGAGGCGCTTTATTTGCTTTTTTAGTTAGTTCTTTTTACGGGGTGGGGCACTAACCCACCACCAACCCTTTTAGTCGCCTCATACGACAAGCAGGGATACTGGGGGAGTATTCTTGAAACCCCCCTACCCCCAGGGAAATTTACTTCACACGGTGCTACCTCTGGTATTTCACTTGTGTAAGCTGTAAAGTTACAAATCGGTACTGTTGTCGTTTATGCATACTGTTCTTTGTAAAATTCTTGATTTCTCTTCACCATCTTCTCTCCGCAGTTAATGACTTCACCTTTTTTTTTTTTTTTTTTAAGTGATATAATGTGTCGTTTTCTCAGTGCCATTTAGCTTCCGTCGTGTTTCAGACTTTTTCTCCTTTGATCTGATCCATGATTATTTTTCGTTTTTCCTCTATCTCTGTCTCTTGTTGCTAAGCTTAATTAATTCTGGGCTTTCTGTTTTTTTCAGCTTCTTCACCCCCCCCCCTTTTTTTTTGAGCTCCTGGGGCGTTTTTGAATACTTGTTGGCCTTTGCTTTATTTGCTTTCCCTATTTCCTCCACTTATTCCCTTAATATTTATGTCAATCAGCATCAGTGTCACACTCAGTATAACATGGAGCCTGAAATCTTTTTTTTTATTTCTAACTGAGAGACAGCTTTGTTTTTGCTTGTTTTTATTGGGCATATCGTTTTATTCTTAATCACCTTCTTTCTTCCACTTCTGAAACTGAACCTCGCTGCACAGACAACCATTCTACGGCCACTTCCTACATTTATTTTGCTGATAACTATGACATTAATGATCGTTTTGTTATTATCAGCTATAATGAAGTCAATTCCATTTTCTTCTATATTTGGGCCTCTCTAGGTCCATTTTCTCCCTGTTTTCTTGTGGAAGAATGTGTTCATAATTCCCATGTTATATATTTCAGCAAAATTTACAAACATTCCACCTCTGTCACTCCTTTCTTCTACTCAGAATTTTCCCATACATGCTTCTCCATTTTTCCATTTGCATTAAAGTTTCCCACGAGTATATTATATCTGGTCTCTTCTACTTCCATAATCTGGAAGATGTCATCATAGAACGTTTCTATTTCTTCCTCTGTGCACTGAGAAGTGGGTGCATATACGGTACCAATACTACACTCCAGGTGTGTATTTCGCACGGTCTAATTACAATCCATGCTACTGTCAGACACACTTCTAAGTTTAACAATGTTGTCCGGAAGATATCTGTTAATTAGAAATCCTACACCACTAAATCTTTCATTTTGCTTTCCTTGTAGGGAGCTGCTGTTTTGGAGCTGAACTGAATTTTCTTTTCTGTGGATCTCACTCAGACCTATAATATCCCAACTAATGTTCTCTAATTCATCAGTCATTAAGATGTCGTGTTTGTCATCTGTGGATTTCTTACACTGAATGTGTAGATTTTCATGGATTTCAATTTGTTTACGGTAAAATCCTGGTCTATGTTTTGCCGAGACTGCCTACTCACCTTCTGTGACACATTGCCCGTCAGCACAGAAGGCAGTGTGGTTGGACATTTAGCAGACGATCCTACAGGAGCCTGCATTATCATTACCAGTAGAATTCTTGTCAGACTGGGGGGATTGCGGCAAATAATTTCATCTCCCTGCCACATAGTTTTTGGTGAGGTGTGATTTATGCGCCACCTTGTTCAGTATATCTGTACCGGGTCCCATGGTTAAGTGCACACACACCACACACACACACACATACACACACACACTGCAAGGACATTACCGAAAACAAAAGATTATCGCTTCCAAAGGAACTAAGCACGCCTGCCTTCGCAATGGCTTAAAATTTGCATATGAATTCCAAAAGGAGCTGCCTGGGAAATTTGCACGTTTGCGTATATATACCGAGTGGGTGCGTGTGCTAATGGCGGGAGGAAAGGGAAGAGAGGAAATGGAAAGAGAGAGAGAGAGAAACGAAAATAGTCAGAAACGGCATAGAAAAAAAAAATGACGTGGAACAACGGCAAATCCTAAAAATAGAGGAAAAAGAAACGAATAAAGAAAACGTATATGGAGAGGGGATTCTAGTGAAAATTGTATGAAGAAGTAAAGAAAATAAAAATACAGGAAACTAATGAAGACAGTAAAAAACAGAACGTCAAAAACAAGCACGGAGAGCGCATACCTCCAGCAATGCCTATCCTAGACAACTCAAATCACCACCAAAATTTAATCAACTCTTCCCTGGCCCATGATCCGCGTATCAAGAAAAAAATTCGTTGAAGTCCATCAGTATATGTAGTCTATCTTTTCAAATCTTATTGAGAAACAGAGACATGCAAGGACAAATACATAACCTCCTCCAACTCCACTGGCGAAGGCAAAGAAAGCCGAGAAAGTTATTAAAAATATAAGCAGCGGAAACTGGCGAAAATGAAGATATTAGTGTTCTCATGGAGATTGCTTAACTGGGAAAAAGAACTGTAGGAAAAGGCACAGAGATTGAAAAGGAGGGAAACCACTGAAAATGGCAACAAAATGAGGAGAGAGAAGTGGTAAAAAGGGAGAAAAATATATATACAAACAGAGGGGAAACTAGTAAAAATGGAGTGTAAGTGTTCATATGAAGATTGCTTAGGTGAGCGTTAGACTAGGAAGAGGAGGCAGAGAAAAACGACGAGAAACGAATGAAAACTGTAACCGAAAGAAGGAAAAGATAAGAAAGTGGTAAAAACTATATATAAAAAGAGGGGAAATTAATGTAAACGGAGTGTACATGTTCGTATGAAAATTGCTTACCTGGGAAGACACAGAAAAAAAAAAAAAAAAGATGGGAAGCTAAAAAAAATGGTAGAGAGAGAGAGAGAGAGAGAGAGAGAGAGAGAGAGAGAGAGAGAGAGAGAGAATTTTGCAATAAGCCTGAAAGAGGTTCCAAATGAAGCTCTGTCTCTAATGAAGCAATGTTTGTTTAGGCTAAAGACTATTCCTGCTATTGTTGCTGTTGTTGTAATTGTAATTGCGAGTGTTATTGTTTTGTACTGCTGTTACACTGTTAATTTCTGACATTTCGCTACATTTCGAGTCGTCTGCCAGATGTCACGGGAGATTACGTTGCATTTCTTCCTTAGCGATTTATTTTCCACATCTCAGTATCCCCTTATATGTTCATGAGGCAAAGTTGGTTGATCTTAACACACTATCTTTAACATGCAAGTAAATAATCATGCGTAAAGAGCAAAACAAATCGCCTTGAATGAGGTGCTAATAAGCTTCCTATGCCACCGAAATAACGGTCCTTAATCCCCTCACTAAGGATTTTGTCTTTATCTTTTGCTCTTTATTTGTTTTCTATTACCAGATGATAATACTAAGCGTAGAGGAGCCTTTTTGAACTGGAAGGATTAAATATTTATGTCCCTAAATGATTCAGTCAGTGCCTAAATAAAATAAATTCCTTGATTTAAATCGTCTTTTGGAAATCTGATAAAGGTAAAAACGAATTAAGCATATTCAAAGGTGTTTATCACTAGATCGTAATTATTCTAACCCGACAAAGATCCCTAACCCCATTTACCTCCATTCATGGCCAAGGCTGGTATTCTCGTCAGTTAAGGAAGCTCCCTAACAATTTTTCGTAAGCGATTATTTTGTTTATTACATCTTACTATCCTCTCCAGTGCTACATAAGTCCTTCCAATATCGCCATACTCTGCATAAATAACGTACAAAAGGATATTAATCAACCATATCCAAAAATGTATCGCAAAGGAGCAAGTGTTTGGGAGCTACATTAAGAGACGAAAATACCGGCCTAGGTGTAGCCATCTTGGAGGGCCATTTTGAATTGTAACAAAGGAGGTTATATCCCACTTCATAACAAAGGTTTGATGCTTCTAAAAAATATTAAAACCTGAAATATCGATGTGGGATTCAGATCCCAACTTTTGAGGCTAATATTTGAATTACTTGACAATGATGGCACTTATCTGGCCTCCCTGTACAGCTGCTGACTGCATTCTTTAATATGGGATGCAGGCTGGTCATACTTAAAAACCACAGGCGTTCCATAAATGACCGTCAGAAATTAGAGATCTGCACTCCACATAGCGATTCAAGGCTTAAGCAGACGACCATTACGCTGACCGAATTTCACGCAACGACAAATAAAAATGAGTATGAAACCGTTGGAGAGAAGAGTGTTGTCAGCTGAAAACAAACCAAGTATACCACATAGGTTGCGACAACATTTTCAACAGAAACAACTATTTTATATAGCCGAGAGAGAGAGAGAGAGAGAGAGAGAGAGAGAGAGAGAGAGAGAGAGAGAGAGAGAGAGAGAGAGAGAGAACACTATACACGAACGGAAGAAAATTAATTAAAAAGAAATACATGCACCATATTACAGTTGTCCTTCATTAGTTAAAACATGTGCAACCATTATCTCTGCAACTCCCAGTGCTGCTTTTAAATCTGATTCTCATCCCATGCACAGAAATTTCCATCCCTCGCATAAACTGTAAAAACATAAATTTGTTTTTACCACAAAGAAAACTGGTGGAAAAACAGTCAGAAGTACGGTAGCCTACATTTAGGCTCATTAATAATACTGATAGATAGAAAGACAGATAAATAGATAGACTGACTGACTGATTTTAACTCTGTGAATCGCTTCAGTTGTTCGAAGCATTTCACGAGATTAGAGGATGTAGTTTTGGCGATTCCAAAACAAACTCTCTCTCTCTCTCTCTCTCTCTCTCTCTCTCTCTCTCTCTGGACAAGAAACACTTTGATACAAATGCCTCTTTTTCACAAGAACTTCATCTGATCCCCCTTTCCTTCACTCCAACACGCACCACATTAATCAGTCTTTGGCTCACATGGACCCCATCTCTCTCTCTCTCTCTCTCTCCCTCTCTCTCTCTCTGGATTGGCGACAAAATTACTCTTCAAACTGATATCCACGATTTTAAGAATGTACTGTATGTAAGGTAATTTTTGAGTGTCAGGGAATAAAAATTTCGACCTATTCTTTTTATCCATCGCCTGGTCACAGATAAATTAGCCCAGTTATGAGAGAGAGAGAGAGAGAGAGAGAGAGAGAGAGAGAGAGAGAGAGAGAGAGAGAGAGAGAGAGAGAGAGAAGGGGAGGTACGGCAATAGCTTAGAAACGAACAAAAATAGCAAAATACAAAATAGATAAAATAACAAATGCAAAATAGCTTAAAAAAAAGTAAATAAGCAAAATAACAGAAACAGCATAGCATAGCATAGAAAACAGCCTATAGTAATGATAGAAATAGCTGAAAATGAGACAGACAGGCAGATAGACAAGCAGAACCTCTCTACACAAAGCAACAGACTGATAGACTTTAGAAACAGAAAACAAGGCAGAGTTTGTGAAAGGAGAAAGATGTTTAGAAAGGGGAAGGAAGGATGCAGTGATGAGGATAAGGCAGAAGGGAGACAAAAGACGAAGGGATAAAGGATAAGGGACAAGCGAACGACGTCAAAGGAAAGAGAGAAGGGTGGAGGAAGAAATAAGGGAGGAATGGAGAGAGGAGCGATAGAATGCAGACAGGGGTGAAGGAAAAGCTGACATATGACAGAGAATACAAAGACCGAAGAAAATAGACCAAAAATTGTAAGAATAATGGTAAGGTGGCCTATAAGAAAAAAAAGTGAAAAGAGTACATAACTAAAATACAAACAAAAAGTTAAATATATGCTAGATGACGAACTGCAATTTGCCACGGACTGATTAAACTCCTAAAAACACGTTCCAATGCCTATCTCACCACTGCATGTCTTAAAAAGGTGAATAGGTACACAGTTATGAGAGGTGTTACATGATTAGATAGCTCATTCCGATTGTCCACTCTGTATGTATTATCAACCATTGTGGCGTGTGTTAGTCTAAACTCACTGGCACTCCCATTAAAGTAAGTTATAAACATGGGGATCAGAAGGAACGCGTCGTAATTACTCGTATATGCAGGATGAGGAAGGCTTCAAGGTCTGTATTTAGAGGTGCTTAAACGAACCATATTCACTGTGCACAAAGGTATACATATTTAAGAGATAATATGTTTGAAAAATAAGCCAAAGACAGTGATAAACATTTAGGAAAGCTGAGAATGAGAATAGAAATGTCATATTATTTAATTTAGCTGAATGAGCCATACGGGTATGAGTGGTAATAATCACGTATGCAGGCGCACGCGCGCCTGTGTGTGTGTGTGTGTGTGTGTGTGTGTGTGTGTGTGTGTGTGTGTGTGTGTGTGTGTGTGTGTGTGTGTGTGTGTGAACCAAATAAACTTTTTATTTTTTTATTTTTTACTTAGTGGAAGGTTTGAGAGTCCCCCAAAGAGCTGACCTAATTTTTATATAATGGGTCATAGGTCACAAGATTAGGTCAGAGTTTGACGCAGGAAGTCGACATACACGTACACAGGTTTTATTTAATTTAGACCAAACTTGACGAAAGAGTTGATAGAATGGCAGGAATGCTGGGATTAACGGTTGAAAAGGGGCAGTCAAACGTCAAGGTCACAGAAAAAGGCCAAAGTTCGACCCGTATATCTGTGTAAACAAAACTGCTGAAACAGTTTTGATGTGATTTGGACCAAACTTGGTGGAAGGGTTGAGGAACAAAAGAGGAGTTAACCTATTACTCTTGAGAATAGTGCAAAGGTCAAGGTCACATGGCAAGAAGAACCTGAACTGTTTAATCCGATTTAGACTAAATTTTGTGGAAGCTTTCTCGATAAAGCAAGGAAAAGGATTTGATATTTAAACAATTAGTGAAATGTCAAGGTCACATTGTAGGTCAAATGTCAAAGCCCACTCAAACAATTCTCATCCGATTAAACCAAACTTGATAGAAGTGTTAAGGATCAGGCAAGAATAAATGAATTCATTTGTAAGAGCAAACTGTCAAAAATCAAGATTACGGGTCAAAGTCAAAAGCTTTGGCTCTTAGACATATTGGTTGGTGTGCGCAGGTGTTGCACTGTGCTCCTTCTTGTTTACCTTACTTCTTGAGAGAGAGAGAGAGAGAGAGAGAGAGAGAGAGAGAGACAGACAGACAGACAGACAGAGAGAGAGACAGAGAGACAGACAGACAGAGAGACAGACAGACAGAGGGACAGACAGACAGAGAGAGAGGTGGGGTGGAGCAGATGAACCACTGGCGACAGAGACACAGCCAAAGTGACCAAAAGAATCTGATGAAAAATAGTGACTATCTAGCACGCAGAGAAAATATGAAAGAAGAAATATAATATGGAAGAGATGAAAATGGCTCGAATTTGTGTTCTCTCTCTCTCTCTCTCTCTCTCTCTCTCTCATTATTTCCTTCTTGGTAGTCCTTTCCTCTTACTCTTTCTTCCTACTTCTTCTTCTCTTCTCTTCCTCTTCTTCAACCAATATGCTCAGTCATCCCTCCTTTTCCAATCTGCTCCCTACTTTCCCCCTCCTTTTTTCTATTCTTCCTTTTCCTACCTCCTCACTCCCTTCCTCCTCCTCCCTTTCCTCCTCCCTCCATTCATTCTTCCTCTTCCTCCGACTTCTTTCACTAAGTGGACGCTCTCCTCCTTTCTTTCATCCCTCCTCTTTCTTCCTACTTCTCTTTCCCTCTTCCAATACCCTTATATTTCGTTTTCTCTCCCGCCTGACCCCTTCACGCCGCAATGCACACTTATTGGCCACTTCTCAGGAAAACATCTTTTTATATTTTCTCCTATATTTTATAGTCTCTCTCTCTCTCTCTCTCTCTCTCTCTCTCTATATATATATATATATATATATATATATATATATATATATATATATATATATATATATATTTGTATGTATTTATACTGTGTTGTACATCATCATCATCATCATCAGCCGTTTGAGTGTCCACTGCATGACCGGGGATACAGCCAATGTATCTCTACCAAGTGGCTTAAGCTGTCTGGTAGAGATTGTATGTAGGGTGAGAAGTGCTTGTAAGTGTGACTGTAGTGTTGAAGTGGCTCTGGATGTGTGTAGTCTGTCAGCCAAGTGTAATCAGCCCGCACAAGCCGACAGGGTGCAAGCTTACTGTATAGTACGCGACACTGGTTCAACCACAGCACCCTTTATGTCCGCGAAAGCAGTACGTAGCCGGGTGAACACTCCCAAATATTTTGACCCTGGCGGGGCGCGAACCCTCGTTCTCCCATGTACGAAAACGCACACTTTACCACTGTACCACGGAGGCTCCCTACTGTACACACACACACACACATATATATATATATATATATATATATATATATATATATATATATATATATATATATATATATCGGTCTGTCTTTTCCTCACTGTAACCTTTACGAAATAATCACTTTTTTTTATGGTCACCCTCATTTTATTACATCCGCTCAATCTGTCTGTCTGTCTGTCTGTCTGTCTGTCTATCTATCTCTCTCTCTCTCTCTCTCTCTCTCTTTCTCTCTCTCTGACATACAAATCCTGCAGTTTTTGTTTCGTATGCCATATTCTTTCTCTCAGCACTCCCGTGATATTTTACGTTTTTCCCGCCAACACTCAATCTAATGCTGAGATGGAGAGCCAGAAGGTGTGAAGGTTCTTATAAATAATAAACTTATGTCCTTAAGATCAAAGCATTCCTCCCAATCTCAAAGCAGTCTGGAAGTAACAGGGAAGAAAACGCAAAATGAATGGCAAAATGCTAAATTCCTCCAGCTAATGAAGGTATTGAGGATTTGGAGAGTTCGTATCTCATTAGACTTTTGTCCACAGTAAATTATTTCTTCTAAGCTATATGTCTTTTAGAATTACCAAAAATTTAATGAAAACAAAAGTAGTCAAGGCGGCGAGGGAGTCTGCGTTAAAACAGGAAGAGGTGGAGTCAGTTCCCTATTACAGGTATTTCTCAGAGTTGAGAGAGAGAGAGAGAGAGAGAGAGAGAGAGAGAGAGAGAGAGAGAGAAGGTGTCATGGTATATTAGATTTTTCGAAATAGAAGCTTGTCTGAGAGGGGGAAGGGCGACTGCCAGTATGGATGGTGCGTGGAGTGAGAGGGGAGGGGAAGTGACGGGAATGGAAGAGGGAGAGGGGAAGGGAAGGGAAAAGAAAGGAAGAGTGAGAGGGGAAGGGAAGAGAAGGGAAAGGAAGAGTGAGAGAGGAGGGGAAGGGAAGGGAAAAGGAAGAGTGAGAGGGGAAAGGAAGGGAAAGGAAAGGAAGAGTGAGAGGGGAAGGGAAGGGAAGAGGAAGAAACAGGAAGAGTGAGAGAGGTAGGGAAAGGAAGGAGAAAGGAAAGGAAGAGTGAGAGGGGAAGGGAAGGGAAGGGGAAGGGAAAGGAAGAGTGAGAGGAGAAGGGAAGGGAAGGAGAAGGGAAAGGAGGAGTGAGAGGGGAAGGGTTGGGAAGGGGAAGGAAAAGGAAGAGTGAGAGGGGAAGGGAAGGGAGGGGAAGGGTAGGGAACGAGGATGAGAATGATGGTAAGCAAGGGGACACTGAGTTAGTAAAGTTTATTTTACTGTTTTATATTTAGTGTAGCTGACTCTCTTCCTTGTTTTCTATTTTAGCATTTTTTTTTTTTCTGCAATACTCTCTCTCTCTCTCTCTCTCTCTCTCTCTCTCTCTCTCTCTCAATGTCGGCACAGTTCTAGCAATATATTCATCTAATTAGGCCTAAGTCATATAGGCAAGAGAGTTGGTGATTGCAAAGCTGACAAATTAAAAAACGAGAGCACTGATTTATTGTTGTTTTTATTACCACTACTCCTACTACTACAGCAACAACTACTACTACTATTACTGTTCCTACTATTTATACTACCATTTTTTATTATTATTTGATGGGGTTTACCACGGTATCGGAAAGAAGAAGGGGACAGAGGAAGGATGGGATGGTGATGCGTGGATTTCAGGAGGAACCATTATATTTATATACAGGTATATACACTTTACGGTGCAATGTCTTCTTAGTATTATTATCATTGTCATTATCATTATCGTTATTATTATTATTAGTAGTAGTAGTAGTTGTAGTAGTATTTTGTTTTAAATAAATAAATTGGTTAGAGAGAGAGAGAGAGAGAGAGAGGGAGGGAGAGAGAGAGGGGGGGGGGGTAATGCAGAAGTATACGGCTAAATAGACATTATAGAGTGTCGCTAATGTTTCCGGAAATGAAGCACCTCGTTTCCGAAACTACTTAAGGAGTGACTGACGGACAGGGCCGCACTCAGAGACGCTTCCACATCGAAAAACAGGCTAAAGAGGAAGAGCAGCAAGAGGATGGAGGATGAGGAAGGAGGACGGGAATGTCCATAATATGTTAGTGCCTCATAAGAAGCTGTATTGCCAAGGAAAGAAGCCACACTGCACCCTTATTACCAGTCTCTCTCTCTCTCTCTCTCTCTCTCTCTCTTACCGTCGTATTCTAGGCGACGGCAATTTTGAAGCATCGTAATATAAGTAACGTGATAATTCTCAAAGTCTTGTTCTAAGTCACGAGATTTCTAGGCGTCGTATTCTAAGTAACTTGAAAATCTTAGCGACGTAGTATATCTTGAAAATTCTTAGTGTCGTTTTTTAAGTGACTTTTGAGATCTCTTAATATCTGTACTTCAGTGATTTATTTCTGCTTATTTTACCCAATTATTCTCCTCTATGATAATGGTACAAACTATATTCACACTAGAACAATATGAGTGACTTTCAAGATAATGCATAGGGGTGATATGGAAAATAAATCTCTAAACAGGAGGTGCTATACAGTCTTCTATGCCACCACGAAAAATAACAAGTGACGCCACGGTCCCTCAAACATGGCCGCCCAAACATTTGAATATCCACTGTATCCCTAATTATTTTCGGCATCTTTTACTCTGTCGATTTAAAATTGTGCACATGGCAACTACATTAAATAAAATTTACATGGAAAATAAATATGACGATACTCAACAAATTTAAAAGATGTGAGTGATATACAAAGAAAGTAATTAGGCTAAATGTCCAGCAACAAATCTCTTATATGGGGAATGATAGTTTCAGCCCGCTCATCCCTCCCACCGCTTCCGACTCTCTTGAGGGTACTGTTCGTTACTGGCGTTGCTTATTCGTCCTTTGATTCCTCGCAAACCGCCAACAGACAACAGAAACCGCCGCAAAGCACACAAAACCAGAGAAACGTAAACGCAGGCGCAGACCCTCCTTCACTTTCAACGAGTGAGTGGGAAGGGTTTAGAAAGAGTGGGCGGAGATTGTGGAGTGCCGTCACGATGTCAACATTACGCCTTTATTCTCGTCAGCTTTTTTTTTTTTTTTCTTCATCTCATTATCATCTTACTTGTAATCGATGTGTCTTAATAGTCAGTATTTATAGGATATGAATCCCACGTAAGAAAGGATATGCAGTAGATGCGATACGTAATAATATATATAAAAAAGAAAGTACTACATCTTTGCCTAACTTAACGAAGCGCACGACGCGTACTTTGCACACACTTAAATGTTATTAATTCTATCGTATCATTAGTATTTACAACAGCAATCAACAATATTCCCATACTTTTGTTATACTGTACCATGGTAGAGGGAATATGATGT
>NC_137019.1:34999727-35009727 GCF_032717465.1 Coenobita brevimanus
TCCTAGCAGGGCTGTATGATTTGATGAGGTCTAGCTCGGGGATTAATCCCCTTTTCCATAGCATTTCCTCTTGACTGGGACCATATTCTAATGTTGATCAACCCGTACAACTTAGCATTCAAGATGGAGGGTTGGCAGTTTCAGGCCAAGTTCGATTAAAATGAGTATAGTAAACTACAATGGCGACCTGCTGATCGTGTCAACTGATCAAGATTATAATTGCATTCTTTATTGGGGAACGTAGCCGAAGGGTTATGTAGGTGTATTATGATGAATGACTGCACCTGTATCACCAGTGGAGTGTGTGGGCCGCTGCGAGACAGGTAGTGTAGAAGGAGCTTTCTCCCTCTTTCTATCTAACCTTCCCGCTCTGAGTATTCTTTTATCTTGAGTGGAGTGCGTTACAGTCACTTTTCAAGGTTAGGGAGCTTTATTGTACAAAGTTATAAGAAGACAGTGTAACGTAACGTAGTGAAACTTGACGTAGCGTAAAACCGAGCCGCCTAACTATCCTACTCAACCCCCTCTCTCCTTCTCTGCCCTCCTCTCCAATTTCCCCATACAGTATACCGACCAGTGCATAGGTGTGTCTTTGTCTGGTACCTTTCCGCAGGTAGTTTTCCATGAGGTCAGGTTACTGGTTCAAGTTGGTTACACTGCGTCCTTATGACATACCTGAATTGTTTGGCTTAAAGAGTTTGTGATATATCGACATTCTTGAACTAGAATGTGTTCGACTTTCCTTGTCCTCGAAAAATGGCAAGACTGTTCCTTGTACACCGTACATGACTTATTGTGCAAGTATTACTTACATTTTAATATCTATAACTATTACATATTGTCATAACATATTAATGCCTACACCTTCAGTGGTGGTTTGGCTAAAGGAAAAGCTGCCAGTGTAAGGCGTTTGCCATCAGAACTTTTTAACCGCATTCTATTCCAAACCCAACTAAGAGTGACAGAGAAAGAGTATCCTAAACAAATGGTCAGATGAACTGAATCGACAGCTTTTCACCCAGGGCCTGAGAGAGAGAGAGAGAGAGAGAGAGAGAGAGAGAGAGAGAGAGAGAGAGAGAGAGAGAGAGGAAAAAAAATAAGGCGAGACAAAACTATAAATGAAAACCACCAAAACTGTAGACGAAGAGGAAATAGAAGGAAAGAGGAAGAAGGGAGGGAAGGAGATAAGAACAGGAAGTATACACGGACGGGGGCAGCAGATCTCATGTTTTATATCTTCTGCTTATCACTTTCCTCTTCTGGCTACTGATTCCAAAATGACAGAGGCTTGGTATGCTTCCTTGACCATAGGTGATTCTTTCTTATATGCGTCAGGGAGGGAAGTGACGGACAGGCCATAAGTGTGAAGGAGACAGAGTGGAACAGCGAGCTACCTTTGGCCTTGATTGGCATTACCTTTTGTATCGCTTGTTGTATTCCGAAAATGTACACAGAAATGTTGAAACTAAAGGCTGAAACCCTGTCCATATCAGAATTATCCTTGTTTCAATTAACCTACGCGAGAGATAATAATGAGACAAAGTGAAAGAGGGCGAAGTTAAATGAGACAACTCAGATATCACCAAAACTGGTATTTCTCCCGGCCCGTTAATTATTCGTCGTTAGATTAGAAATTTCCTTCACTATATCCAAGATAACTGTAGTAAAATAACTAAAGTTGTGGGTTAGAGACGGGGAGGTGTTTATCATCATCATAATCATCTTCACCACCACCATCATCATCATCATCACCATCATCATCATCATCATCATCACCGGGTTTTTTCAACAGAGTCCTAAATGGTTATCATATCCAGTGTGAAATTGGGAGAACCTGGGATTAATTTGTCCTTGGTCATATCATGGTTTTTCCCACTCCAAAAGCAGGCGCAAAAATGAAGAAAAAAAGGAAAAAATGTACCAGAGCGCAATCAGTGTGGTATGAGAAGCACGCCAAAGTATTCAGACTCGACACATTAATCAGTGTGTGTGTGTGTGTGTGTGTGTGTGTGTGTGTGTGTGTCCCTAATGGTGTCACAGTCGCCGACACAGGCTGGAGGTAATTACTAGAAAAAAACGTGCACACAGACACACGCACATACTTACACTCACATATAGAAAGAGAAAGGAATAGTTGTAAGGCGCGCGCGCGCGCGCACACACACACACACACACACACACACACACACACACACACACACACACACACACACACATCAACGGGATAAAAAAAAAAAAAGTACCTTCAAATAGTGCAAGACTCGCGTTCACCACTCAGCCTAAGAGCTAAACATTTAACTTTGCTCCGTGACCTTGACCTTTGACCCATTGTTCCCCAAGCCCAACCCTTTCGTTCTTGCCCTACCATTTACCCTTCCACTAAGTCTGATCGAAATGAAGACTGTCTGTATTTCGTCAGTTTGAGAATTACAGGTGTCCTCCATTCATAAAACTTGTATGACGGACTAAACTGCTGTTGGTTGAAGTTTGGGGGAAAGTCATTTGGGAACTCCTATTAATATCTTGTTGTCACTGATGTAAAGTTTGTCGATATTAAACCCATATAAACATCACACAAGGGAAGACTAACGTGTAATACGTTAAATAACACCCTAAGGAAGTGTTCCCAAGCCTCTTATGTCACCTAGGCAGGTATTCTCATCGGTTAAGAAAACTCCCTAACACCTCTTCCTAAGCGATTTATTTTGCTTATTACTCCTTACTGCTCTTTTCTGTGTCATTTAAACCATTCAGATACCACAATACTCAGCATAAATAATATATAATGTGATACTAACCAGCCATATCCACAAATAAATCGCTAAGAGACAAGTGTTAAGGAGCTTCCATAACCGACGCGAATACTTAGGCTACCTTAACACATTACCCTTACCAGTTAATGTTATTTACACAGACTATATCAGGCCGTAAATAACCAAGATGAGGATATTCATTCTCCACACGGAAAATGAATCTGTAAAGAAACGGTGCTTGGAACTGCCCAAACTAACGAGAATGTTGCTATTAGTGTATAAACATTGGATTCTTATCAGTACACTGCTTTCCGCAACACTAGCAACTTTGTATTTTGTGTTCTGTATCAGTCCATATGAGATGCACTGCAGAACCAGACCTTCTCCTTAGAGGGAGAGTGATAGCCAGATTTACCCTTCCCCATGCTGGCTAAGTATCACACTTTTTACCCTAACTTGACCCAGATTTTCATCCTTCTCCAGCTTATTTCACGCAACTCAATGGCAGGAAAAGACAAAACTACTGCTTTACCTTCTTTTCAAAGCACTTCTTTGTGACTAGGGCCATACTCTACGGTTAATATATTGTTAGAACTCAGCTAAAATGGAGAGGCGGTAATTTTAGACCAAGTTAGAGTACAACGGGTATAGCGAAGAAGTCCTTTGAGGCCGTGGCAGTTACCTAGTAGTGCACAGGTACCGCCTTGCCCAACCCTAATACATGCAGGTACCGGAGGCTACACTGGTGCCTTCTGTACTGATATAATACCTGTAAGTAAAAATCAACAGCATGAAAATACTGGAAAAAAAAAAATAGGCAAAGGCTGTAATTATCTCCACCCAGATCATGTTTTGGCACGGTTTTCATCTTAATTT
Organism: Coenobita brevimanus; assembly: GCF_032717465.1. NCBI lineage: Eukaryota > Metazoa > Arthropoda > Malacostraca > Decapoda > Coenobitidae > Coenobita > Coenobita brevimanus. The sequence goes on from NC_137019.1 coordinate 35,003,357, forward strand.
TTCTGCCTCTAAAGGGATAAACACACACACACACACACACACACACACACACACACACACACACACACACACACACACACACACACACACACACCGCAACTCGGGTACACACAATATTTACCTTTAGCTTCAAACTGATGATAGAAATAGCAGGAGGGAGAATCGGAGAGGCTGCCAGTGGTCTCAGGAAGCTAATTCTCTTTAAGGGATACAAAGTGAGGAACGTGTGAGAAAAATATAAAGGAAAGTGAGGAGAAGAAATGGGGAGGAAAGAAAGTGGAGAAAAAATGAGGCAAAGGAACTCAGGAAAGGGTGAAGAAAGAATGAAGCAAGGGAGGTGAAGAAAAGGTGAAAGAAAATGGAAAAGGAGGTGAAGAAAGGATGAAGCAAAGGGGCAAAGGAAAAGAAGGTGACGAAAACATGGGGTAAAGGAAGTGAAGGAGAGAAGGTGAAGAAAGACTATAGGGAAAAAAGTTAGAAAATATGCAAAAGGAAATTATAAAAAGGGATTAAGTAAGAAGTGTGGAAAGGAAAATGAGAGTTAAAGATTCAATTGTGGTTTACTTTATTTTTTCCCCATGTATATCCTATTTCATACCTAGGAGGGGCGCACGCAAAGCTGCCTTGTTATCTTACTCCAAGGAGGTTATGTTTTCACCCCTGTCCGTTTGTTTGTTGGTTGGTTGGTTTGTGAGCAAGATTACACAAAAACTACTGGACGGATTTCCACGAAACTTGGTAGAAGAATGGACCTTGGCCCAGAACAGACTCCATTAAATTTTGGTGCGGATCTGGATAAAAGTGCGGATCCAGGAATTTTTTTTTCACTTTCTCTAACATTGCGAGGTAGGGCGTTTTTCGACATTTTCGTAAATTTTTCAGTGAATATTGCATGAATGTTGATGGCGGAGGTATGCGCTCTACTGAGTGCCATTCTAGTTACCACTGTTATTTTAATATTGCAGAGTGGAGGAAATTCTCTCTCTCTCTCTCTCTCTCTCTCTCTCTCTCTCCCTCTGTAATTTTGCAAGGTGAAGGAAAGCCTAGAGTAGATTAACGCCCGTATTATTAAATTTTTCCTTCCCATTTTGATGCATGGGAGGGACATCCTTCGCTGAAATGATATGTAAAAAAAAAAAAAAAAAAAAAAAAAATCCTTGTCTTTCTGAGCTAGGCAAGGTCTTCCCTTCCAGCAGCCGAAATTATTAGAACCTGACGGAATCATTTGACCCGCCTCTTCAAAAATCCCTTTTCGATTTGTGCGTTTTGTGGTTTATTGTCTTCAACATATTTAAAATTTCGATGAAAGGTACTTTATAATTTTATTAATATGATTTACAAAGTTAAACTGATTATTAAGTTCTATTTGTATCTCTTTAATAGTGTTATCCATGTCAGCTGAGATGTTTAGCCAGACATAAACAGAGCAGACGACGTACTACATCCGATATTCACCCAGTCTTGTGATCTGACATTGACAAATCTCATACATTATTGCCAGGGGCGAACGACGATTTCTTCAAGAAACATTTTGCTTGTAAAATTGCCCGGAAAAGGAAAATCTGCCATAGAAATTACACGAGTGGTTCAGCTCTTGTCTTCCAGCTGAAAAAAAAAAAAAAAAGCGCCACCATGCGAGTACATGACACGGACGTTAACAAGTGATTCTTACATTTACGAATAACAACATTAAAGGTGATAATATTCCTCGAATATAATTTTTTTTTATCAAAATATTGTCTTGAGGAGTGAACACCGCTGCGGTGTTGGCAAGAATGGCATTTATGGCTGAATACAAACCAACAGTATGGCTGTGGTGGCCACCTCCCACATCTCAAATGTGTTGTGCTTTCATTATCCAGCACGAGATACGCGTGTTTTGATGTATTAGTTTATAAATTTAACGCTCTACGAAATATCAGTAGGATGGGTCGTTTTAGCTTAAAAGATCGACCAACCTTAACATTTTCCCTTCCCTTCCAAGGGAATATGTCTGGATACCCATGTAAATCAGAAGTATTTCGACGGGCAAGGAATGTTTAGGGAAGAGATTATTTTTAAGAATATTGTTGTAAGAGAAAAAGAAAACTATTACGTGGAATGACTGCGGAGAGAATAATGAATCTCTCTCTCTTTCTCTCATACTGCAAGGCGGAGGAAATACCGGTCGAGAGTAAAAGAAAAGGAAAAATATTACTTTGAATAACAGCGATGAGAGAATTATCACTCTTTCTCTCTCTCTCTCTCTTTCATTAATTTTTCAAGATAAGGGAAATCCTGGCGGAGAGTAAATTAAAAAGCAAAGTATTGCGTGGCTTGACTTCGAGGAGAGAATTATGAATCTCTCTCTCTCTCTCTCTCTCTCTCTCTCTCAGCGTAGTCACTAATAACGTAGAATTTCCACACGATAACAACTATATGCCTCTCGCTCTTGCTATCATGGCGGCAGGTTCATATCAAGCAATATTAACCACTCGTTGACATATATTATAATTACATATGTCTATCCGTATGACAAGTATATAATTCAAAGGTATATTTTCCCCTCAGTTGAAGTATATCGTGAGTGTACCAGAATAGAGCTCTTAGGTATGCTTTTACGTTTTTACTTTGAGGGGTTTCTACTAAAGTGAATATACTCAGCGTTAGACAAAATATAATGCTTAGCACGTACTCATGCTGGAGAGAGAGAGAGAGTGAGTGAGAGAGAATTTTAATAACTTGTCAACCTGCTGATCTGCCTTTACCTTGACCGAAGGCATGAAACTTGAGACAAAGCAGCATGAGAGAGAGAGAGAGAGAGAGAGAGAGAGAGAGAGAGAGAGAGAGAGAGAGAGAGCAACTAAATTTACACTATGCACTCAGGAGGTAACTAGAGCCAGGCAGTACAAAGCATAATTTAATACAAGAGAATTATAAGCACCGTTTCACTGCCTCACACCATTCTCTCTCTCTCTCTCTCTCTCTCTCTCTCTCTCTCTCTCTCTCTCTCTCCTATTACGTACTGATTTTACATGCAAGACAAGACACTATTTTTTCCTACACAAATTTGGTGTGAATTGGATTACGATGGACAGAAAAATTTAACAATTCGAATCTGGGGGGAAGCGGCAGCAAAATAACAGATAAAAAATCCATGGAGCACACTGTTTTTGGGTGCCACTCTGCATTTTAAGTAACAGAGAGAGAGAGAGAGAGAGAGAGAGCATTACTAAGCCTCTCATTCAAGTACGATTCACACTAAAAACTCTATTCACTTTAACCACACCTCTCTTTACACCAGTTACCAGAAAAGAAGAAAAGTAAACAATGAAGATACATGTACTACTATTTCCCCAGTAAAAAAAATGCAACCAACCGAAAAATAATTCCATTTCTATTCAGACTCCCTCGCCATTATTTTCTCCTATCCCTTATTTTTGTATTCTCGCTCCTCCGCCCTCCAGTGCCCCTCCCCCATGCAAAAAAATATATAAATAAGTAAATAAATTACAGAATGGCGAGATAACATGGCTCAGAAATCGAGACAGAAAACGGGACAGAAAACGGCTGTGGTGGGTGCAGTATTATTTTTTTCCCCGTTTATTGTTGTGTTCATTCAGTGGGTCTTGTTTGGGGTGTTTAAAATATGCATGGGTGGGAAACAGAGCAATGGCGGGCTTTTAGGAATATGAGAGTTGATGAAAATTGTTTATATTCGCACGAATGGTTTGCAGAGCTACACAAAATTCACTGAAAATGAAACACACACACACGCACACACACACACACACACACACACAAACACACACACACACACACGGACTACGGTGGAATCTCTGCTCTCATTTTCAAGTGCTGACCTTGACCTTTAATTTCATTGTTAAGGAAGCCCATTAACACCTCTTCCTATTCGATTTATTTTGCTTAATACTTCTTAATACCCTTTACTGTTTTATGAACATTATTCACATATCACCTGAAATAATATGGTGTCCCGTGTACGTTTAGCAACTGTGTGTGTGTGTGTGTGTGTGTGTGTGTGTGTGTGTGTGTGTGTGTGTGTGTGTGTTTTCGTAGCTAACGCCAGGAAATTTTATTCAATTTTCCCAAGACTGATCTCAGACATCGACACACACTCAACGAGACGCCCATATTACAAGCGAAAATGGAAACAAAACAAAGCAAGGATATATAGAACTGTCTGAGTGAATGACAAATAAATACGTAAATAAATAAATAAATACTTCCCTACACATTCAGTATCAGACAAGTTCACGGCCCAAAAAAAGAAAAAAGAAATAGGCCTTTAACAACCAGCTCCACAAATAAGCTAAAGAGATGTAATTAACAATGGAGAATCACGAAGCCATCCTGCATATAAAAAGCTGAATTTTTTTATAGATTATGAAAGCAATAACACAAAAGAGGAATGAAAGATCTAATGAAAAATAAAGGAAACAATTAATACATGTACATACAGATGATCTTTATGTATGTATAAATAGGTGTATGTATGTACAAGTATCTATGTACGTATTTGTGTCGTATGGATGGATGGATGGACGGACGAAAGGATGGACGGATGGACTGATAGATTGATAGATTGATAGATAGATCGAAGGAAGGATGTATGGATGGATGAATGGATGAATGATTTATGTATATTCATGTAGGTAGGTAGGAAGAAAGGCGGGTAATGAGGTAGGTAGGTAGGTAATCAGGTAGGCAGGAAACTAGGTAGGTAGGTATACATGTTCAAATCGATGAATGAATGAATGAATGTATACTGTATGTGTATGTGAGTATGCATTTATGTATGTATGTACTGCAGCGGGAGGCTTCCACATGCCATGCAAGTGCAGTTTTATCAAACACGTTCATGTCACGTTGTACGATAATAATTAATTCCAAACACATTTCAAAGCAACGCAAACACAACGCATCTCTCTCTCTCTCTCTCTCTCTCTCTCACACACACACACACACACACACACACACACACACACACACACACACACACACACACACATTTAACGTGTATAAACAAGCGCGTACATAAAAAATAAATAAATAAATAAAAATATAACGAGTCGATGTAGCAGTCAGCCTCTCACCCATTTTTTAATATACTATAGCAGTAGCCGTGTGTCTGTGTGTATGTGTATTATGGGTAGCCGAAACTACACATTCAAATCGCACCAAAATTGGCAAAAAAATAGCAAAAAAATCGCTGATGTTAAAAAAAAAAAAAAAAAAATTGGTCCCATCACGATTGAAAAACTTTTACTATATTAAATTAATGAACGATCACATTTTGACCAAAAAACGCCGCTCCAGGCGCCCGACATAGGATCTCCGTAGATTTTTTTGCCCAGAGGTAGAACTAAAATAAACTGGGTTGCATTCCCGAAGCTGCAAATAACACGATCAATTGGTTAGCTGCAAAAAATCCAAGTGACAACGTTACACTAGAACAGCACATAAACGCGAGAGCCCTCCGCAGGAGCAAGTGCGAGGGGCCCCAAGAACACTTGTCTACTTCTATTTATTTAATGTCATTTCCCTCCAACCTTTCTCCCTCCCATCCTTCCTCCATCTCCCTCTCTACATCTTCCTCCCCTCCTTCCCTCCACACAAAAATGTCTCCTTGAAGCGTAGGGTCCCAGGGCTACGCTACTGAAGTCCACTAAATTTTAAGGGTACAAGACCAGCTCACCTCCTTGACGGCACAACATGACCGAAAAAATAACTCCATTCACCTCTTAGGCATCGATGCAGGGGAAGGCCGTCACTCGGACGGGGACATTCTAACCACTACACCCCTGGTTGTGTATGGACCCTGGGATAGTAGTAGACAGAGATAAATATAGACTGATAAATAAAGATAGAGTGATGGATAAGTAGATGGGTAGGTAAATATATTGACAGCCAGATGGATGGATTGATATAGATAAGTAGGTAAAGACTTAGGCATGTGATTGAGAGACAGACGGATAGACAGACAGGCTGGGTAGGAAACAGACAGATAAATAGATAGAAAAGCTTCATCTACATACATTCCTGTAATACTTTTACAAACACGCTCGTTACAAATGAAATACCACAGTTGTCAGTTCACTCTGAGTTTATATTTGGTTTCAGATTAATTAACTGAATCATGAGGGTATGTGTGTGTGTTTGAGAGAGAGAGAGAGAGAGAGAGAGAGAGAGAGAGAGAGAGAGAGAGAGAGAGAGAGAGAGAGAGAGAGAGCACATGATGAAGTGCATGATAGCTGGGATCTACACACACACACACACACACACACACACACACACACACACAATAATGGTACTCACTAACATCGATAGATATACAGTATCAAAGTTCTTTTCAGTTAACGTAATAAATA
>NC_137019.1:35014727-35169727 GCF_032717465.1 Coenobita brevimanus
ATAATCTAATCTTGTCACCTCCAAACCTTTGCTGTTAACCTGGGAATGACTTCCCGTATTGCAGGTGATAGCAAATAATATATCTGACCTACCTAGTTCGTAAAGTGTTTCTTAATCTGAATAAAATCGTCTGGTTGTAACAAGATTTATGCTGTAACAATACTGGATACTATAGTCACGGCTCACGACTCTGAGGTTGTCATTATTGTACCCTGGCAACCTACCATTCAAAAGTGCGTCCGATTTCGTATCATATACACGAATCATATTATTGTGATACCAACTCTAACGTACGGAAGTGAAGCTTGGACATTGTTGGAAGGACACAAGTCAAGAGTGAGAGCAGTGGAAATGAGTTATTTAAGAGGAGCCTGTGGAGTCACGTGGAGAGACAGGCTGACGAATGAGGATATAAAGGAGCGTTGTGGTGTGGATGTGGATGTGATAGGAAGCATTATGAGGAACACACTGAGGTGGTTTGGCCATGTGGAGAGGATGGAGGGTGAAAGACTGACGAAGAGAGTGTATGTGAGTGAGGTGGAAGGGGGAAGAGGGAGGGGGAGGCCGAGGATGAGATGGAGGGATGGGGTGGAGAGGTATATGAGAGAGGGGGGTGTGAGCTGGGAGCAGGCAGTGAAATGGCGGGGGACAGGGCGACTTGGAGGCGATTTGTTTGTGGCCACCCCAAACGGGATTGAGGCGTCTGGCAATAGATAGATAGATAGACAGATATTATTATGCACGAATATACTGTACACGAATATTGTTATACACGAACATATTATACACGAATCACATGCGTCTCATACTGTACACGAAATCAGACGCACTTTTGAATGGTAGGTTGCCAGGGCACGATAATAACAACCTCAGAGTCGCGCGCCGCGACTATACTACTACTACTACCACCAGTCCTCAGATGGAAGGGGTTAAAGGGTCAATAGTGTCGTACGTCTGGCAGGGCGAATCGATGGAAATAAAAATTAAAGGAAAATGCATCGTATCGCAACCATTGTATGGCAGTGCTTAAAATACCTATAGGTTTTTATTCTCGTCGGCGCGGAAAGTTTCCTAACACCTCCTCACAACCGAATTATTCTGCATACTAGACTTGACTATTCTTTTGAAATATGTCTGCCTTTTTGTTAACAACACATAATGTATAAACAATATACATAAGTATACTAACGTAGGACATGCAAAATGAAACTGGTATTAAAGGTGGTGCTTGGAAGCCTCTTTAAGTAGCAGTCGGATCATAAGTCCATCTGGCAACTGTATGAGCACTGTATATTAAAGAATCAGAATGAAATTAAATCACCACAATGAAAATTAAAGGTTTATAGGTACTGACTTAATGGCGAATGGATGGATTTAAAGGGGTTAAGATTATAAGTGAGTAAATGAGCACAGGTACTTAGCATTTACGGAATAAGAAACAGCCTCCAACGTTTGCAATTACCATATGGCGTGTAGGGATGAATGAAGAGAGGTTGGCTGACAGTCAATTTCGCAAACAGTAATTAACACCAAAGAACACAGAGAAAAATTACAGTATGGTCCCAACCTGCATACGACCGGCAGCCAGGCATTGTGCTTTTTATGGACTGCCGGATTTAGATTTCACGGATTAAATTATTCGGAATGTTGTATAGCTGTGGTATTATATTTTGAAATTAGGACTCACAAGCAAGCGTACTTCTTTTTAGTTTCATCCTAACCTAACCTAACCTAAACTAATGCCTCCCCTATTATAACATTTCGAAAAACTGAATCCGTGAAATCTAAATCCGGCAAACCGTAAAATTACAGTGCCACTAGCATCCGTCTTGTCATCATCACCATTCGCCACAGCGATCAGTTAGACAGTCTCACCAACTAAAAAAAAAAAAAAAATCCACTAATTACTATCCAAATACTGCTGTATTGGCACCCTTACCTGGTTTTCCCAAAATCAGGCTAAAAAAGTATGTAAATTGTTACAAATATTTGGAATATATTAATAGTGCAGTATGTCCACCAGCGGTAAGAGTTGTATGTCTGTATAAACAAGGTGAATATAGCCCTAACGTGATATAATACTTTCACAGATAATATTAACCCTGTATACGTATGCCACTAACCTAACAGATATTAAAAAGACAGTTCTCTTAAAAATGGGGTAATTTGGCAGATAGAAACCAACTCGGTCACAATACAGTTGCTATTCCTTGGCGTCCCTCAGTGAGATAAATTCAATAGAAACATTCAAACAGCATGCAATCTTATTGTTGGAGAACACTGTTGTCTATACTGCTGGATTTGTCGTCCACAGGATGGCCAGCCAGACTGCCTGTGACATCTGTCACCACAGTATAGTCATGGCGCACGTTCCAGCAAAGAACGGGATCGCGTATTCGCTGTTCATGCTCAAGGACTGTGGAGGTTTCGTGACCCCATGCGGTGGTATGGTTGACATTCTCATGGCAACAGAGAAGGTTATTAGGCGGCTGATGAACGCATTCTCGGCCAAACACATATGTTCAAGGGATGCTGTGTTGCATACCATCAAAAGGGAGTATGGGGCCATGGATCTATTTGGACTAGGAGGTCATACATATGACACCCAGCATGGCACTAATAATCACTGAAGTTGATCGTAACTTCTTATTACTCCTCGGGGCAGAGGCATATCGTCAAGGTCCACACAGCCAACATGAAAAAAGCATCTCTCCCTAACAAGCTAACAATGCAGATCCTGTTCAAAAGTGACCAGAGCGATTAGCATTATAAGATTCCTTTACAGCAAGTTTTGTATGTGAAATGTGTGAAATGTGACGTGTAATGAAATAAAAACCTACTCTTTGATCTTGATTTTTGTTTTTGTCGCAAACAGCAGTGACAGAAGATGTAGCATACATAATTTTGAGGCATATGCTGATAGAAGTTGTTGAAGATCAACACCCACGTGGGTTTTCCATATGAAACGACATCTGTCTCGTATTTTTTACATTAAACCAGCACTGGAATTGAATGTGCCTCAAATTAGGTAACTGATGGCATCAAAGAAAATTTCAGACAACTATAAAAAAGCGGGTATGCTACGGACATTGGAATTTAAAAATTTCATACCTGAGTACTGTTGGATCTTGCTTGACTCATACTTGTTTACTTGTGAAGTCAGATTATTTCCAGTGTGCTGAAATATCAAAATTTGCAGTTATATCTCTAATAAGACACACTGAATTCATGGCAGTTATTCTCAAAATATATCTGAAAGTGGTAGGTGGGGGTGCTCACCATCCACTCACTTGATGTAGCGCTGCTCTCGGGTGACTTCCCTTTCCTCTCTTCTTTCCTTCTTTCCATCCGTCCCCTTCTGTCTTTTTTTTTTTTTTCCTTCATTCTTTCCTCTTCCTTATGGCTACTGGTGACTCTACACTCCCTCTTCTGTTTTTGCTTCCTTCATTCTTTCCTCTTCCTTCTGCCTACGGGTGACTCTACACTGAATGACAAGCCAAATGGATTTCCTGTACACCAGGAAACCATTTACAACTCTGGGTGGTAACCATATAACCAAATTATGGCGCCTGGTGGTTTAGTGGGTAATTAAGGCTCTACAATCGGATTAAACAGGTGAAGGTTTATATCCAAGGGATGGTTGGGGTTCATTGTTCACTTAATGCCACTCAGGGATGAGTGCAGTTGGTCACTCTCAACTTAAATGTCAGGACCAACTTGCCTAGCCCCGGGCTCCTACATTCCTCGTGGGACAAAATAGGATTAGATGATGATGATATATCTGAAAGTTCTACAATATTACATATTATGATTTTATTGCCTACTTGTTGGCCACTTTCACTTTTTTTCCTTGTTTTTATATCAAGAATATTGATTTTGTTTTGTTTTGTTTTTTTCCTTCAATCAGGAGTCCTCTAGTAGTAGATCTGGCCCATAACTGTAAGCTGGGACGATTCTAGTAGTGAACAGCGATTTTATGTTCGAGTATTTGCTTTATTCAACCCTTGGATGCATGAGTATTCCTAATATTCCATTTTCAATATGCCATAAAAGACAATATGATTATATAGCTTGAATAAACATTAAACATTTATAGATAAACTTCATGGTTCTGATAACTGCATCCACAAACTGCTTCTCATAAAAGTATTAGACTTTTTGGAATGGCCTCTAATTTAAATACTTTACGGTTTAAATACTAATTTGGAAAAATAAGTAAATAAATAAAAGCAGGAAGGGGAGAGAGGGTAAACTAGATGATCCCGTTATGCCTAGCAGTCACTAACCAGGTATACTAGCCTGCAATAACAAGGTCCCTTCGCCCCTGGACTCAGCGATTGCCAGTACATGAAACATATTAATGACATTTTTAGGCTACAAATACATCTACGAGTCTTGGTCAGAGTGTACTTAGTCGTGCCCACTGTTTTTCTCTACTAAAACCTCCCCCACAAAGTCTTGAAAGAGAATCTCTTGTTTGTTTCCATTTACCGACATCGCCATTTGCCCTTGGCAAGATGGAGGCCGCTTCGACGTACACATTGGCCAACGTTTTCCAATAGGCGTGTAGGCTATTTGAATTTATATCATTGGCGACTCTGATGAAAACAAGATAAATACAGAGTGAACAATATGTTTTTAGTGTCATTTCACGACACATTTTTGTAGTAGCGTAAGTATTAATACCTGCCAGAAAAAAAAAAAAAAAAGTGCCTGGGGATTCTTCAGAATCTATATTTAAGGAAGTCACTGTTTGACAGATTTAGCCTTGAAGCCGCACGGTGCCCTGTCTGATATATATAATGCCATCGATGTGTGCGCTAACCATGAGACAGGAGGGTGTGGGTTAGGTGGTGGAGGGGACGAGGTGATTTAGGGGCGATATCGGGGAAATGGGAGAGGGGGGACGGAAATGGAAAAAGAAAAGCCAAGCCGGACAAAATACACAGGTTTACCATTAACTGAATAAAATGCTCAATTTTCGTTGACGTAATTTCACGGCTTTCAGAGAAAACGATACTTTGGCTCAGGTCAACCAGGGGAAGCTTAGCAGAGCACCCAAGACGTAGCTGATCTGTAATGCGCAAAATCTCTCTCTCTCTCTCTCTCTCTCTCTCTCTCTCTCTCTCTCTCTCTCTCTCTCTCTCTCTCGAAAAGTCTTGTCTCTGCCGCTGGTAACGGCAAGAATACATTTAAAAAGTAATCGACCTGATGGAGTTAAATCCTTCAGTACGAGTTGTCTGTACTGTCTATCCATCTGTCTGTCTATCGGTCTGTGTGTCTGTTATCGATCTTTCATTTGCCTGTTAATCTGTCAGTCTATTTATCCATTTATCTACAGCTATCTGCATAATACTAATATTGTTCTAATAATACTTCTATAATATATATATATATATATATATATATATATATATATATATATATATATATATATATATATATATATATATATATACACTCTAACGACCTAATATTGCCATCTCCCAATCTTGAATGCTGAGTTTAACATTGGATTAACGCTAGAGTATGGTGCGAGTCACGAATAAGTGTTACGGAAAAGACGGGAGCCGTACCGGTAGTAATATAATTTTGCGCCACTGAGGTACGGAAAGTAATCTAAAGGAATGAAAGGCGAGCATAGCTAGGCCATGATAAAGTGAAAAAATTACAACGGGCTTTACCGAGATAATTAGCGTCTTATACTGTACTAGTGAGGAAAAAGAATACAAAAGATTTCGTATTAAATGAGTTATCGGCCCAATTTGGTGATGTTTTGTATTTATTTATTCATTCATTTTTTTTTTTCCTGCTACCATCCGACTTTATTGAGAGCAGGAGAACCATTTGTCAGAAACGTAATTAATGAGAGTATATTAAAATGCAATTCAAAATAGTAAAAAGAAGTCATATTGTCTGATTATGGCATGAATAAAAGAAAGAAAAAAAAATGAAGGAAAATCCCGCCTGTCCCTTTCCTGCCCCATCCCGATTTTTTTTTTTTTTCCTGTTTCCCTGCCACTCCATAATTTTCCTTACTTTCCTTTCTCTCCTCCTCCCCCTTACCTTCTCTCCTTTCTTCTCTTACCTCCTTCACTCTCCCTCACCTCCCTTCCATCCCTTTCCTTCTTGCTGTTCTATCCTGTCACACTACCTTATTGCAGAACTTCTAGCAAAATTCGTTTATTCCCCGAACTGCTTCTCTCTGAACCTCGCTTCCCAGATTAGTGCCCCCCAAACTTTAATCTACAGCAGTTCAAGTCCAACTGTTTTTTTTTCTTTTTCTTTCCTTTTTTTTTTTGACGAATAGAGAACACCTGTAATCTGGTGCATGGAATGTTTTTCTTTTTTTTTTTCCTTCCTTTATTCATCTTCCTTAAATAAATAAATAAATAAATAAATGGTCTTCTTTGTGACATAAGGCCTTGAAAGAACCACTAGACTTGTTCTTATTTGCATTCCTTTGTACTTATTCGTATTTTGTACTCCTTTCTCCCTCTTGACCCGTCCTCCACCTCCCTCTCCAATTTCCTCTCCGCCTGCAGCTCCCTCCACACTCCCTCTGCCTGATACATAACCTTCACATGCTCTCAGGAGGCCTGCTCTGTGACATACGACTTCCTTCATCACGGCAAGGGACAACAGAAGCCTTGTACCAGAACAATTTAATGCTGCTATTCGTCATTTCAGGCCCTTATTCCTGTCGATTTAGGAGGCTCCCTAGTACTTTTTCCTTGGCGATTTATTTTTCGATAGGCGTGATTAATATCCTATGGAAAGTTTATAGGCAAAATATGGCGACGTTAGATTGATTGATGGAACACAGGGGAAGATAGTAATGAGTAAAAAACAAATTAAATCACTTAAGGAAAGGTGTTAGGGAGCTTTCTTACCCGACAAGTATACGTGTCCCAATCTGCTTCATATATCGAGTTATAGATCAGCGACATCGAAGGGATAGGTATTGCGGTGAAGTTGGTGTGTCTTAATGTGTATGTATATGAGTGAGTTGGTTTCTGTGTGTGTGTTTATGTGTATGTACTGTATATATGCGGAGTTGGTTTCTGTGTATGTGTCTGAAAGTGCGTGTATATAATTATGTTGGGTTTGTTTCTATGTGTGCGTGTTTATGTGTATGTATATATTCTGAGTTGGTTTCTGTTTGTGTGTCTATGTGTACGTATATAAGTTAATTTTGATTCTATGTATGCATTTTATGTGTATGTATATATGTTGAGTTGGATTCCATGTACGTATTTCATGTGTATGTGTATATGTTAAGTTGGATTCCATGTATGTATTTTTGTTTATGTATATATGTTGAGCTGGATTCTATGTGTGTGTGTTTATGCGTATGTATATATATTTAAAGTGACCTCATGCATGTCTAATCTGACCTGGATCAAAATTGGCCCATACATTGCAGTAAATAAAAGAGGCACTGGCAGCGTTATTTATTGTTGTTGTTAACGAGATGAGTCTGTGTCATGGCATTTATTGTGTTAGTTATTCCTGTGGTATTTAGTTTTATTTTATTTGGTTTAGTAGGTGTCCTTTGCCTAATTGAGTCGTTCCTTGCCAAATGTGTAAAGCGTATCAGCACACACACACACACACACACACACACACACAGCATTGAAAGGTTTGCCGGATATTTCTAACCCCTTCACCTCCAAGACCCGCAAGCTCGTCGGTTGAGGAAGCTCCCTAACACCTTTTCCTAAGCGATTTATATACAGTAGTTTATTACACCTTACTGTCCTCTTCACTGCTGTGTAAATTCATCAAATATCGATATAATATGCATAATGAACGTACAAAAAGATATTAACCAGCCATATCCAAAAATAAGTAGCTACAGAAGAGATGTTAGGGAACTTCCTTACTCGACGAGAATACAGCCCCTGAAAACATGAGGAAGCTGGATGTTCTTAAGGCCAGAATTCTTGTCGGTAAGGATGCTCCCTAACACCTCTTCCTTAGCGATTTATTTTTGGATATGGCTGGTTAATATCCTTCTATACGTTATTTATGTAGAGTATGGCAATACTGGAAGGATTTATGTAACACAGAATAGGACAGAAAGGTGTAATAGGCAACATAAATCGCTTAGGGAAAGGTGTTAGGGAGCTTCCTGAACCGACAAGCCTGAGTGAGCACCAGAGCACGGGAGGTGGGTATCAGTGGGTTGTCTCGAGAGGGTCTTTGTGGTCACCAGGAATTGTCAACCTTCCTAGTCTGTCTGTCTGTCTTTCTATCTGTCTGTCTGTCTGTCTGTCTGTCTGTCTGTCTCTCTCACACACACACACACACACACACACACACACACACACACACACACACACAATATTCCTCTCTCTCACGCCTTTCTCTCTGTCTGTCTGTCTGTCTGTCTGTCTGTCTGTCTCACACACTGTCTCTCTCTCTCTCTCTCTCTCTCTCTCTCTCTCTCTCTCTCTCTCTCTCTCTCTCTCTCTCTCTCTCTCACTTTAAGTATCTCATTGCTACTAAGAAAAAACTAATTCATGAACACTACCTAACCCGTACAGTTTAAAAACATACTTTAAGTTGAATAAAATGATAAAGATAACTAGAATATATATCAGTTTTTTCCCTTCCTCTTTTCCATTTCTGCAAACAAATATATCAAAAAGAAGACATCATCACAAGGGTTAATGAAGGTATAAGGACGCTACTCTGGTGAGGTGAGGAAGCTTACTAACACCTCTTCCTTACCCGTTTATTTCTGATTCTTCTCCCTTACTATATTCTTGTGTGTTATTCATGCAGTCTATGTCGACGTTAAAAAGGATAATGAGCAAAAAGGAGGATATTGATGGATAGTTAAGAAAATTAATCGTTAAGAAAGAGGTGCTAGGAAAGCTTACGGGACAAGGTTATAGGTCTAAGTCTTCAAAGCATCATCAGCTTGGGTAGGGTAAGTAAAGGAGTGGGTGGAATAAGCTGGAAATCGGTGTTGCTGGACGATACGACTTTTACTTTTACTTAGCCCGGATTCTCGTTCTTTTGCAGCTGATTCCCCGTAAGCCAGTACAAAAAAAAAGAAAAAAAAAAAGAAAAAAAGACAGCGCTACTTCTCTATATAATTTCCACAGCACTCGTTCGTGACAATCATCAGATTCTAGTGTTAATCCATTACTATATCTCAACATTCAGTGTTAGGAGATGGCACTTTGATGCCAAGTTAGAGTATAAACGGTATAGCGCTTTGAATATATATATATATATATATAAATATATGAATAGAATAACAACAAATTAGGAAGAAAACCAACCTTTACAAAAGGCAAGATCCCGAAGCTGGTATTCGACTACTAATCATCAACACACAACGAATCAGCTACATGAGAACACTAGAGAATATAATAAACCACTGTGTTTAGCCTTTGTTGATTACGAAAAGGCTTTTGACTCAGTGGAGCATATAGCAATTAATATCTCAATGCGAGAACAATGAGTAAATGAGAACATTGTAAAACTGTTCGAAAACATATATGATATAAAGAGGGAACTGCTAAGTTATATTTCACAGACTCGGAAAAAATTAAGATTGAGAAGGACGTGCGTCAGGGAGGTACAATTTTACAAAAAAAATTTACAGCATGCCTAGAAAGTATTTTCAGAATGCTAGACTGGGAAAACAAAGGAGTAAATATAGATGGAGAAAAGCTAAATCATATAAGATTTGCAGAAATCATTGTCTTAATCTCAGGAACAGCACAGACAGTGCAAGAAATTTTTAAATGATCTGAACAAAGAAAGTCTCAGAGTAGTGCTAAAGATGAACCAGAGTAAAACTAAAGTATATAATGTTTAATCCACGTACACAAAAGAGCGTCATAAGAATGAGCGAAGAATTTCTTGAGGAAGTTGAGGAATACAATTACTTGGGGCAAATACTAAAACTAACGAAAGATCATGTTACCGAATTAAAAAGACGCATTACAGTTGGATTGAAAGCTTTCAGTAAACATAGAGACATCGTGAAAAGTGGCTTGCCACTGTTTATGAAACGAAAAGTATATAACTAATGTCTATCTATCTATCTATTGCCAGACGCCTCAATCCCGTTTGGGGTGGCCACAAACAAATCGCCTCCAAGTCGCCCTGTCCCCCGCCATTTCACTCCCCTGCTCCCAACTCACACCCCCCTCTCTCATATACCTCTCCACCCCATCTCTCCACCTCATCCTCGGCCTCCCCCTCCCTCTTTCCCCCTCCACCTCACTCACATACACTCTCTTCGTCAGTCTTTGACCCTCCATCCTCTCCACATGGCCAAACCACCTCAGTGTGTTCCTCATAACGCTCCTATCACATCCACATCAACACCACAACGCTCCTTTATATACTCATTCGTCAGCCTGTCTCTCCATGTGACTCCACAGGCTCCTCTTAAATAACTCATTTCCACGGCTCTCACTCTTGACTTGTGTCCTTCCAACAACGTCCAAGCTTCACTTCCGTACGTTAGAGTTGGTATCACAATACTGTCATGTAGTAACTTTTTCACTTCCATGCTCACTTCCCTGTTTCTTATCACTGCTTTCAAAGAACCAGCAACCTTTCTTCCCTGCTGTACCCTTTCAAGCACTTCACCCTCCAAACCTCCATCCTTACTCATCACACTACCCAAGTACTTAAACGTACTCACATTTTCCAATTCCTCACCATCCAACCTCGCTGTACAATCACTGACTTCACCTCTCTCAAAGACTAATGTATAATTCCAATTATGACGTATGGTTGTGAGACCTGGAAACTGGCAAAATCGATGGAAAATCAACTGATTCGTTCTCAGAGAACAATGGAAAGGTCTGTGTTTAGAATAACTTTAATAGACAGGAAAAGCTCGACTTGAGTGAGAGAGCAGACTAAAGTCGACGACATGATAGAAGTTATAAAAGAACAAAAATGGAAGTGGGCAGGTCATGTAGCAACAGCAAGGGATAGCCGATGAAGCAAGAGGCTGACTGACTGGACTCTGAGAAATTGTATGCGTAGCAGAAAAAGGACAGACATGAGGTGGAGAGATGATATAGAGAAGTTTGCAGGCAAAACGTGGCAGAGATTAGTTCAGTCAAGGACTTCGTGGAGAAGGTTGTGAGAGGCCTTTGTTCAGGAACGGACCTGCAATGGCTGCTGCTGGTGGTGATGATGAATTATATATCCTGCACGAGTAAGGGTGTGGGCGAAATTAAAGAAATGAGCTTTGAGGGCAAGGGCCCGAATTTTCGACAGCTAAGGAAGCTCCCTGACACCTTTTCCTAAGCGATATAGTTTATTACATTTTACTGTCCTGGTATATATCTTACCAGACTTGAATACGGGCCAAGGAAATGGATGAGATTAGGTGGAAATGTAGTTGGGGTGGAGAGGGACCGCAACAACATTCCCCGAAAAAAGAAGAAGAAGAAGAAGAAGAAGAAGAAGGAACAGGAACATTGCTGGTTTTAGTGCTAGTTCAGGTTTTTGTCCAAGAACAACAAAAACGACGACAACAGTAATAACTACAACGACGACAACAACGATAACGGTGACGACAGTGACATCGACAACATCAAGACAAGTAAGGTTTGATCTCACTACCCTTGCGTGTTGTGAAAGACAACTAAATAATTAAATTAATAGATAAATAAATAAACAGATTCAAATTCATAAGCCTTCAGCATATAAAAATCTGAAAATCTCGCCAAAATTTTATTACTGGCCAGATAACTCTCCAGTGAAAATGATAAAACTTTATTCAGATCATGAAAATCTCACTAAATTATTTACCAAATTCCCATCTAAATACTGAAACACCTGCCAAGGAAATACAAAATGCTCAGGGCAATAATCCTGAAAAAATAGCAAAAAAAAAAAAAAAAGGGGGTGTGGAAGTGAACGCCAGTCAGTTAATATTGCATATAGGACGCTATTTTTTTCTTTTTTTTTTCTTTTTTTCATCAGTCGTTTTGAAGTGTTTAACCCGGGAGGTGAGGTCAGAGAGTCCATCATTTATTACAGGTAGCGCCTTCAGTACCTTGGAGTCTTCTTGCCTGTTTCGCAAGATGCTGGGCTTATGACAGCAACGCAAACTGATTCTTTTGGAGAAATGGTAAAAGGTTAAGGTGGGGGCATATATACACCACGAGGCGCTTAACTGCTGTGCTCACCTCTGTAACTTGGGCCTTTGAGTTTGTGGCGGACCATTCACAGACTATCCTGGGATACATTGTCCAGGTTACCACTGATAATTTTCCTAGCCGTTTCCTTAGGTCCTCATTTTACCTACCAACCCACAAAGTGTGGACGCATACCTGATTCGAGAGACGCCACTGTCCACACCAGGATTCGAACCCTGGCGCTAAAAGTCCGGCAATTTCATGGGTATACTGCCTCTCACCACCACCACCACCACCACCACCCGCAGTTCTGACTCATCTCACCCGCTTCTTTGCCCTTAGACCCATTTCGTTAACCCCTCTCTTACACTTTCTTAAATAACTTTCACCTTACTCGGCACGGTAATCCCACAGCATTCACTTCCACGGGTCATGTTTCCCTGCTCCCGCCCCGCCGTCCACCAACACCCACGCCCATGCACTCCACTCCTAAACCTTGACAGTTTCATGGCACGACACAGATTACATTTTTGACAGATTTAGTGGAGAAATTCACCAACTGAAGTAAAAGTATAGGATACATATATCACACACACACACACACACACACACACACACACACACACACACACACATATATATATATATATATATATATATATATATATATATATATATATATATATATATATATATATATATATATATCAGATGATAAGTAGAAACAGAACTAACACATGGACGTCTGTCAATCTTTGCATATTATATTCTAATAAATTTCTTTTCTTGACAGATTTACTGGAAAAATAACTTACACAAAGAGAAGAAAGTAGTAAAGGAGAGTGTAACAGAATATGAAAAGGTTACTGAATAATGGAAGTTAATAATGAACACACACACACACACACACACACACACACACACACACACACACACACACACACACACACACACACACACACACACACACATAAGCAGTATAAGTTAAGGTAACTGAATAATGGAAGTTCTATATGAACACACACACACACACACACACACACACACACACACACACACACACACACACACACACACACTTCCGCAGATCGCCTAAGAGCTGAACGACATATCACTCTTGAAGGTAAAAGCTCTTGATGTGACCAGTGCATTTGCAGCCAAAGTGCTCAGATTCAAGACCGCCTTCAAGATGGTATACCAAGTTCCGTAACACCTCATCTTTAGCGATTTACCTTGCTCTCTACACTTTAACACTTGCATTTTTACATCAGTTTAACATCCACATATTTTCCATTAATTGCATACAGTATATTAACGTGTGTGCATAATAGATCGCATGACAATGGGTGCTACGGAATATCCAACCTTCACATTCGCCAACTTACAATAAATTTCGTATCTTAAGTAGGAATTTTCTATAGCAAGAAAAACGAGAGACGGGATGATTCTATATTTTCCTTTCTTCGTCTGTCCTAAGAAAAGAAATCATCATTCCTGGAGTAGGACTATTGGGAATCTCAGTTTTATTATTTGCAGGTAAAACAAAGGCTATGGTTTTGTTTTGATTACTGTGTGACTCTCTTCACCCCCCCCCCTCTCTCTCTCTCTCTCTCAGCAAACGAAAGTCCTATCACTTCACTTTCTCTCTCACTCTCTCTCTGCAGACAGAAGTCCTATCACTTCAATTTCTCTCTCTCTCTCTCTCTCTCTCTCTCTCTCTCTCTCTCTCTCTCTCTCTCTCTCTCTCTCTCTCTCCGCAGACGAAAGTTTTATCACTTCAATTTCCTCTCTCTCTCTCTCTCTCTCTCTCTCTCTCTCTCTCTCTCTCTCTCTCTTTTAAAATAATTTTCCTGTGATTCAGAGTTATTTATAACAGGAGAGGGAGTCATGTTATTAGCACTGGCTCATCTGTGACGGACTATAAATTCAGTGTCATCTGTGTCGTTCATTCTGTGTTCTCTTCGTCATCTTATTTTCAGTCTCTCTTTTCCTTCTCCCTCCTTCTCTTTCTCTCGCTCTCTTTCTCTTCTCTCCAATATCCTCCATCTCTTTTGTCTCGCATCCGGCGGCCTGCATAGAGTGCTCGCTTATTTGCGGTGGTGGTCCACACACACACACACACACACACACACACACACACACACACACACATTGAGGGAAAGGATTATTTCTGTCACAGAACATACGTGTGTGTGTGTATATATATATATATATATATATATATATATATATATATATATATATATATATATATATATATATATATATATATATATATATTGAAGGCGTAGTTGGTATGCATGGTGTGCCTGGAAGAAATGAAAATGGGGAACAAATGATAGCGATGTGTGTTGAGCGAGAGATGGTGATTGGGAATACGCTGTTTGAGAAGAAAGATATTTATAAGTATACATGGGTGAGACAGGAGGGTGGAAGGGTTGTTGATAGAGCTTTGATGGACTATGTGGTTGTGTCTAGGAATGTAATAGGATGATTGTTGGATGTGAGAGTTCTGAGAGGGGAGGGTGGAGGTATGTCTGACCACTACCTGGTGGAGGGAAAGTTAAGAGTAGGTAAGAGATGGGTGAGAGCTAGGAGGGTTAGGTGTGGCAGGGAGGTTTTGAAAGTGAGTGAGTTGGATAAAAGAGAGAAAAAGATAGAGTATCAGGAGAAATTGAAAGATGAGTGGAACGCAGTGAAAGATCGGGAAAATGGCAGCGTGGAGGAGGAATGGCAGTTGTTTAAGAGTGCTGTGGTGGGGGATGCAGAAGAGGTGTGTGGTATGAGGCGTGTGGGTGGTGGTGTAAGAAAAGGAAGTGAATGGTGGTGCGAGGAAGTAAGAGGAAGTAAGTATGGCTGTGGCTGAGAAGAGACGTGCATATGAAGTGTGGCTGCAGAGGAAGGATGAGATGTCATATGAAAGGTATAAGGAAAAGAGGAATAGAGCGAGAAGGGCTGTGCGTGATGCTAAAGTGGCAGCAGATGAGAGGTGGGGTAGGCGGCTGATAGAGAATTTTCAACAGAATAAGAAAATGTTTTGGAAGGAGGTGAAAAGGGTGCGGGAGGGAGAGTCTGGGAAGGAAGAACGAGTAAAATCAGAGGATGGAAAGATGTTAATTGAAATAGATGCAGTAAGGAAGAGATGGGCAGAGTATTTTGAAAGATTGTTAAATGTAGAGGAGGAAAGGGTGGCTGAGATTGTGGTGGATGGAAGGGTGCAAGGAATAAATGTGTTGGGAGAGTTAAATGATTCTTTGATCACGAAGGAGGAAGTGGAGAAGGCAGTAAAGGAGATGAAAACAGGGAAAGCTGCAGGTATGGATGGGTGTGCTGTGGAATGCGTGAAGGGTGGTGGAGTGACTATTGCTGACTGGTTAGTAAGATTGTTGAATGTGTGCTTTGAGAAAGGTATGGTGCCAATTGACTGGGCAAGTACATGTGTGGTCCCGTTGTATAAAGGCAAGGGTGATAAGTATGAATGTACTAGCTTTAGGGGTATAAGTCTGTTGAGTGTTGTAGGTAAGGTGTATGGTGGAGTGTTGATTATGAGAGTTAGAGAGGGTACAGAGGGAGTGATTGGTGATGAGCAGTGTGGCTTTAGGAGAGGGAGGGGATGCGTTGATCAGGTGTTTGCTGTGAGACAAGTGTGTGAAAAGTATTTAGCGAAAGGCAAGGATGTGTTTTGGGCATTTATGGATTTAGAGAACGCGTATGATAGAATTGATAGGGAGGCTTTGTGGACTGTTTTAAAATTGTATGGACTTGATGGTAGGTTACTAAAAGGGGTGAAAAATTTTTATGTAAATAGTAAAGCGTGTGTAAGAGTGGGAAATGCTGTGAGTGATTGGTTTCCCGTGAGAGTGGGGCTGCGACAGGGATGTGTGATGTCGCCTTGGTTGTTTAATATTTACATGGATGGTGTTGTAAGGGAGGTGAATGCAAGAGTTTTAGGTGGAGGTCTGAGTCTGGTGAATGTTGATGGTGGAGAGTGGAATCTGAAGCAGCTGCTGTTTGCAGATGATACTGCACTGGTGACTGATTCAGAGGAGAGATTGAGACAGTTGGTAGAGGAGTTTGGAAGGGTGTGTGAAAGGAGGAAATTGAAAGTAAATGAGAATAAGAGTAAAGTGATGAAGTGTACAAGGTTGATAGATGGTAGGGGGATGAATATAGTTTTGAATGGTGAGTTGCTTGAGGAGGTAGATTGTTTTAAATATCTAGGGTCACATGTTGCTGTGGATGGAAGAATAGATGCAGAAGTGAAGTTTAGAATAAATGAAGTATGAAAGGTGCTGGGAGGAATGGAAAAAGTGTTTAAATGTCGTTCGCTTAGAATGGATGTAAAGAGAAGGCTGTATGAAGGTGTTGTGGTACCGACTGCGTTATATGGGGCTGAAACATGGAATATGGGTGTAGCAGAGAGGAAAAGTTTGAATGTAATGGAGATGAGGTGTCTGAGGAGTATGTGTGGAGTGACGCGTATGGATTGGGTGCGAAATGATGAAGTGCGAAGGAGAACTGGAGTTGTTCGGGAGATGGCTGGTAGAGTTGAGCAGAGGGTGTTGCGATGGTTTGGGCATATGGAGAGAATGGATAATGAGCGATTGGTGAAAAAGATAACTAGATCTGATGTAAGAGGTGTAAGACTGAGAGGAAGACCACGAATAGGATGGATGGACAGTGTGAAGAGAGTGTTGGATGCGAGAGGGATGTCTGTCTAGCAAGAAAGAGTGGCTGTGCGTGACAGAAATAAATGGAGAGAAATTGTGAATGAATAAGTGATGACGCAGCCCTGAGGGTATATTCTTCCGCATTTGGTCTGATCAACTAGCCAGGTCAGGTGCGGGTAAGGGGATGGGTCTGTTATGATGTGGCAGGGGTAAACCAGTTCTGCTGTCGGGCCCTGCTGCGGATGTCACTGATTGCATTGCGCAGTTGACCCTTGTGCGGTGTGGTGTGGTGAGGATCTGTCCGTTCTCCCCTTTGAGGCTAAGATGCGAATGAATGTGTTTGAATGGGTGAGTAAATGGGGAGTGTGTCGTCCTGTCTCGGCTACCTCCCTTTCCTTGGGGGAAGCAGCCTAGGTATATATATATATATATATATATATATATATGGTGTTCCTGGAGGAAAGGGCATAACTTCGGGAAATGATAGATGAGGAAATTTTCAGCTGAAAATGTTATAGAAATGTGTCTAAATATCAGTCGTTACCGAGGCCGAGGATGAGATGGAGGGATGGAGTGGGAAGGTATATGAGAGAGGGGGTGTGAGTTGGGTGAAGGGCAGTGAAATGGTGGGGGACAGAGCTACATGGAGGCGACTTGTTTGTGGCCATCTCTTACGGAAACTGAGGCGTCTGGTAATAGACAGATAAATAGAAGGAGCTCCGAGTACTGTTGACCTTAGGGCGAATGGGGGAGACCATTTTCGCCCATAAGGTCATCAATATTGTAGCTCCATAACAGCTGAGGTTTGGACACATGTTGATATAAGAATTTTTGCTTAGACTTCCCTCATCTATCATTTCCCAAAGCCATGGCCTTTCCTCCCAGGACACCCTGTATATATACCTGTATACCTCCCTCTCTCCCTCCCAAGATGTGTTACTGTTCTTTCTTGAAAAATGGGACCCAGCCCTCATGGAAGGAGTGTTAGAAAAACGAAATTCTGCGCAGTGGTAGACCTTCCTCCGGGCCAGTTTTCATACAGGATGTAACCCCCAAGGGCTGTCCGCCATGGAGGCGATGGCCTCCGAGTGTCCTACCCAAGACCGTTAGGCACGGCCAGGTTGTTACCTAGGAACACGAATTTTTGCACAGTGGTAGGATTTCACATGTAAATGGTTATCAACATGGTGCGACTGCAAATGGTCTAGACCAATGTCGTTACGCGCTGCCACGAATTTGTCTGAAAAACGTGAAGCTTTGCAAACCGATAGATGTTCACCCCGGCCACCTTTTAAGAACGGTGGAAGCACTGACTGTCACCCTCATGGGGGATGGAGCAGCCCTCTAGGATCCCAGGAAAACCATTATGCATGGCCATAGTTTTTAATAGAGGACCACAAAGTTTTGTATAACGGTAGATGTTTATCACGGCCAAGTTCTAGATAGGGTGGGACCCCCGGTGATCAACCCCCATGGGTGGGGAGGGTGGCCTGTAGGGGGAAGAATGTCATAGTTGTTGTTTTTTTTTTCTAGAAACATGAAATTTTGCACAATTGTAGATCTTTACTGGGGCCATGTTTTAGGCAGCGTGAAACCCTCAAAGATCATCCCGCATGGGGTGGAGGCGACCCACGGGGCCAAGTCCAAAGGCTTTATGGATAATCATGGTTTTTAACCATAGAAGCATAAAATTTTGCATGTTGGTAGATGTTCCCCATGACCATGGTTTAGGCAGAGTGGGACCCTTGATAACCATCCCTAACTAGGAGGACGCTCTCAGGGGTAACAACGCCATAATTATTGCTTAGGCACAAGAAAATTTTGCACAGTGATAGACCTTCACCAAGACTAGGGTTTATAGAGGGTGGGACCCAGGGATTCGCCCCTCCACCTCCCTCGTAAATAATTATTTTCCCCTTACCGTATTACAAAGGTGGGTGCGACCAACTTAGGTCTCCCTTGTGTTGTATGTGTTCGACTTCGGACACTGGTCGGAGAGTCCGCTCGCTGAAACCCAGCAATTTTACTTTAAATCACATACCTTCACACGTTACTGCTTAGGCACCAATACTTAAAATTTATCCATGCTAAAGTTGTCTCATTCAAGACTGGTTTGACGTTATTCGTGAGGGTGTTTTTGACGTGCCTTTGGGTCTTGTGGAAGAGTATTCTATATTTATTTAACGAGAAAGCCTGTGATCGATCTCGCCCCTTTCACAGCGCAGCACACTACTCTATCCACTCCACCACCACCACCACCACCACCACCGCCTCCCAGCATGAGTTTTTATTTTTCCACATCCCAGTTATGTCTGTCTGTTTTATCTGCCAATCTGTCTTTCATTCCGTTTTTCTATCTATCTATTTGTCAGTCTATCTACCATTTTTCCATTCTTTAATTTTGTCTTTCTGTCTATAGCTTTAATCCCAGAGCGTGGGATCACGAGCAATTCGCCTCCATGTCACCTTGCCCTGTGCCATCAAGCTGCCCTTCCTTTAATTTACACCATCCTCATTCATATGTATGTTCACCCTGTCCCTCCATATCATCCTTGGTCTCTCTCTTCTCCTCCAGGGCACAAGATCCTAATTCATATACCTCTCCACCCTTTTCCTCCACCTCATCCTCGGCCTCCCTATCCCTCCAGTTCACATCACTCTCATTCATACTGTATATCTCTACACCCCTTACCTCCACTCCATCTTCAGTCTCTCCCCCCCCCTTCATCTCCCATCACCCTCATTCACATACCTCTTCACCACATTCCTCCCTTTCATCCTTGGGCTCCTACCCTCCCTCCACTTCACACCACCATAAAGTACCCACCTCTCCACCCCATCTCTCCACCTCATCCTCGGTCTCCCTAACCTCCACTTCACACTAGTATCATTAATATTCCTCTCAACGCCATCCCTCCACCTCATCCTCGGTCTCCCTCTCCTCTTTCCTCCACCTCGCACCACTCTCACTCATATACGTCTCCACCTTCTCCCTCCACCACATCCACCCAACTATGATAATGGAACACAAGATAACCCCCTCCCTGACCCCACCTTTACCCTCTACCCACCCCTGGACCCCCACCCCGGCGTTAGCATTAAGTGGGTGCATATTTACCACGTTCTTTCATCACGCAGCCTCCTGACCTCCTTCCTTCATTCCCAGATTAGGTTAGCCCAGGTCTGGTTCTATTAAGCAATATTAGGTTAGGTTAGGCCAGGTTAGGTTAGACAGGGTTGGCTCTATTAAAAAAAAAATTAGGTTGTTAGGTTATATTGAGATTAGATTTGATTAGATTAAATTGTGTAAAGCTAGTTTATCTCTCTCTCTCTCTCTCTCTCTCTCTCTCTCTCTCTCTCCCTTCCCCATATTCCCCTTCCCTATGATAGATTTTCTCATTTATATGATGGGGTGAAGGGACGGGCAGAGAGAAGGTTACGTGTGTGTGTGTGTGTGTGTGTGTGTGTGTGTGTGTGTGTGTGTGTGTGTGTGTGTGTGTGTGTGTGTGTGTGTTTCAGTTTGTCCAGATTATGTATCATATTCTTGCTATCTCCAGACAATTTTGTTTAGTTTTTGAGATTTTTTTCCTTCCTGGAGACTTCAGATGCAGCCTTCATTAATCCTTTCACTACCAGGACACTCGCCTGTGTTGTATAAATCGTCTGAATATAGCAAGAATCGGTACGAAAAAAGACATACCTAAGTAATGGGGTTAACGCTCTTTAAGTTTCTTTTACTCTGCTTTGACCAAAAATTTCCTCTCTCTGAATGTTAAATGCTGATTCGTAGGAGTAAATTAACTCTAGAATATGTTGCTATACTCTGTTCCCTTCAACCTGGCCTAAAACTGCCATCTCTTCGTCTTGAATTCTGACTTGTAACAAGAGATTAACACCAGACTATGGTGCATGTCACGAAGTATTATGTTTGAAGGAGATGTACAGTAGTGTTGTCTTTCTCTGCCACTGAGCAACGTGATATTAGATGCAAAAGGACGAAAATCCAGGCCAGGTTAAGATGAAAAAACTTTAATATGTTACATCTATCTATCAGTCCACCGATACATTCATCTATTCCACTGATCGTCTACCCCTTGATCCACTCATCTATCTATCCATCTATCCCTCTATTCATCAATCCATTCATCCATCCATCTATTAATCTATTCGTCTACAAATGCGTGAAATCAAGATGCACATTTACTGTATTATTTCCATCCATCAGTCCATCAATCTATCCATCTATAAATGCATGAAATTAAGTTACACATGTATTACACTACATGTACTTCCATCCATCAGTCCATCTATTCCTTCAACTATCTATCCATCTATTTGTCTATCCATAAGGCCATCCATCCATACATCTATTCATTTATAATTTCGTGAAATCAAGATACACATTTACTGTACTACTTCCATCCATCAGTCCATCAATCTATCTATCCATTTATCCGTCTGTCCATCTATCCTTCCATCCATCTATCCGTCTATAGATGCATGAAATCAAGATACACATATATTATACTACATGTACTTCCATCCATCAGTCCATCGATCCATCCATCTCTCTGTCCATCTATCCATCCATCCATCCACCCATCCATCTATCCATCTATAAATGCGTGAAATCAAGAAGCACATTAATACCTCTTTTCCACTTTCCCAGCAACCCTTCCTGCTTCCATCACCTCATCAGAATTGCCAATCACCAGTCAAGTCTCATTCTGTCCACCCCTCAAAATCTCATATTCACTTTCGAAGCTTCTCTCGATTTCTTCTTCTCCGAAATTTCCATCGTCTCGTTACTTCTAATTGCACTCTTTTCTCCATGTTCTCATTTCAGTCTAGCCACTTTCAGCGAAATTTAAAAGGCAAGGTAGAAGGAACCAAAGACCAGAACCCCGCAAATTGTTCCCTCCAAGAAAAAATAAAAACAAGATAACAGACAGCCAAATTCAAGATCCATTCATTTCGAGACACCTGGACACACTGCATTTGAAAGACTGGAGGTCATAAGTAGTAGGAAATACAGACAAAGGAAAACAGTTCCAGAGTTGACCAGTTGCATAAATCAAGGACCGGGAGTAGCGGTTAAATCTTGCATTTTAGAGCTGGACAGAAAAGGGGTGAGAGTTTGCTGCTAGACGGGTACTATGCGCCCGCCTTAGTGATGGATGGATGCAAGCAGATAGTTCAGTGGAGCAGTGACCACTGAAGTAGCGATAGAAAAGAGATAAAGATGAAACAGTGCGGCGAGGGGACAGAGGTTACACGGAGTCAGTAAAACGAGGAGAGTTAATGAGACAAAAAGCCTTTGACTCCACCCTTTTGAGAAGAGCAGCATGTGGGGAGCCTCCCCACACCTGAGAGTTGTACTTTATACAGGGGCGAATAAAACCCGTTTATAAAGTAAACAACTGTGCAGGGGAAAAGAAGGCAAGGAGTCAGCTTAGCACACCTAATCTCCTGGAAACAGAATTTAGAAGAGAGGTAATATGAACTTTCCAAGATTAATCCCGAGAGAATGAAACCCCAAGTACTATCAAAGATAATACAGGATTGAGTTGCGTATTGTTAAAATTATAAGATATTCCGACGGTAGATTTTGACGGGTTGAAAGATGTGAGAACTGAGTTTTTGGAGCTTTAAAAATACCAAGATTACTTTTACCCCAGTCAGAGATAAGAGCCAGGTCAGACATTAGGTGTGTCATAGCCTCATCCCTTGTTTGTCGAAGTAAGTATCTCATCCCTAGTTTGTCGAAGTAACTGCCTCATTCCTTGTTTGTCGAAGTATCTACCTCATCCTTTGTTTGTTGAAGCAACTGCTGAGATGGACACTGCGAGAAGTAGATGGAAAGGTGAAGGATGGAGTCATCAGCATATGAGTGGATAGTGTTACATGTACAGTACCGTACTGCTTAGGTCATCGATGAATAAAAGGAAGGGAGTTTGCGATAAGATAAAGCCCTGAAGAACACTCTCCCCTTCTCTCTCTCTCTCTCTCTCTCTCTCTCTCTCTCTCTCTCTCGCTCTGTCACCCCCGCGTTTTTCTTCCTGTCCTCGCTAAGACAGATAGATGAATCACGTAAGTCACCGACCTCCTTAAGAAGCCTCAGGGGGGAACTAGGCCAGTATTCTCTTCGGTTAAGGAAGCTCCCTAACACTTTTTCCTTAGTGAATTATTTTGCTATTTGCACCTTAAGCTGTGCTACATAAATCCTTACAATACCGCCATAATCTGCAAAAATAACGTGCAAAGTGATATTAACCAGCCATATCGTAAAATAAATCGCTAAGCAGAAGGTGTTAGGGAGCTTCCTTACCCGAGAAATTAAGGACCCTTGTGTTGCAGGTGTGTGTTTCCCTGTTGTGTTTCGTCCGCTCGCCCTGACAACACAATAAATAAATAAATAAATAAATAAATGAATATCGTGTGGTAAATTAATTAACGCGGTTGTTAGAGATTAAGAGAGGGTTTATAGATTCCTACATTTTTTTTAAAGGCCGTAATTATTTTGATTTTGACCTTTTATCATCCAGCCGTCTAGCGTCTCTGTCTGTCTGTCTCTGTCTCTTTCTCTCTCTTTCTCTCTCTCTCTCTGCCTCATCAGGAGCTCATGGGGCCAGGGCTATGCTACTTAATCCCATCACTTAAGGAGAGGGTGACCAGCCTCCCGGACCCCTGAGTGGTATTATGTGAGCAATAAAATTCAACCATCCTTTGACCATAAACTATTTCGGGTCCCATCCAGTTGGAGCGCCCTGACCCACTAAACCACCAGGCGTTTTATGAGTGAAAAATTTCTGTAATAATCAGTAGGTTAAACTCCTCTCTTCCCTACCTACACTGAGTACTCCAACAGTTTAGGCTCTTTCTCTCTCTCTCTCTCTCTCTCTCTCTCTAAGGGCGGCATAGGGATCTTTGTAATACCTTTTCCTTAGTGATTCATTTTGCATATCACACCAAATCACTTTCTTGCATGTCAGTTGCATCGTTATCAAATCGACAAATTTTCCACCAATAACACATAGAACTAAAATGTAAAACACAGAATAAATCGCTAGGGAAGAAGGGCTACGGAATCTCGTATCGTACTTATAATATAGTACCAATATGCTGTCACCCTACCACTCATGCACCCATTAAAAAGGAAAATGGAAAGAAGAAAATTGATGCAGGATGACTGGAAGAAATGGCATCATGTTGTTCTTTCCTCAGTATCTTCTTTTTTATATAAACAAAATACAAACTTGATTGATGTGTGAATGTATGCGTGGTAAATTTTACTTGGCATGCCTGTTTCAATTTTTTACAGATAATAAACAGGGGAGGGAAAAAATA
Source organism: Coenobita brevimanus (assembly GCF_032717465.1). Classification (NCBI taxonomy): domain Eukaryota; kingdom Metazoa; phylum Arthropoda; class Malacostraca; order Decapoda; family Coenobitidae; genus Coenobita; species Coenobita brevimanus. The sequence goes on from NC_137019.1 coordinate 35,038,873, forward strand.
TAAAAAAAAACAAATACTACATACATATGATTACAAGTGTCGTCCATTCATAAAAAAAAAAATCTATATCTGTTGAATTTGAACAGCTGTAAATTGAAGTTTGGGAGAAAAATAATCTGGGACAGCGAGTTCCAAAGAGAAGCAGTTCGGGGAAGAAATTAATCCTGAGAGGCACAAGTTCTGCAATATGGCAGTGTGACAGATCATGAACGCTACCAGACGCCCGTATTACCCAACTTTGGTACTTTTCCTTCCTGTTTCTTTATCCCTCCACCTAATGTATGGGACTGGGTGGATTAAAAAGATCCCTCACTGTCTTCATTCCTGTGTACTTACTCACTCTGAACAGAGGCCCAATATTCATCTCTGTTGGGAATGCTGCTTTCATGCGTGGGAGATTTACCACATTCAGCTCTTCTCAACAGGGTGGAGACAAAGGCTCATGTGTCTCATCCCCACCTCCTCCCCCACCTTACAGATTCCCTTCAGCCTTTCTCACTTCGCCGCAGTGAAGTATCTCTTGTCCTCTAATGCCACTGTTTCAAAAGTTACTGCTCTTCCGAACGATCTACTTGTATCCCTTCCACGATTACGACTGGCACACAACACCCGTCTAGCATCGCCTTCTCACCTTTTTTCTGTCTAGCTCTCTGTTACAGAAGTGAACCGCTACTCTCAGTCCTTCATATACTCAACTCACCAGCTCCTGAAGCGTTTTCCTCAGTCTGTATTTCCCCTTTTTTAAGACCAACAGTCTTAATGTAATGTGTTAAGGCATTTCCAGATGAACGAGTCTTGATTATGGCTCATATGTGTTAAATTTTCTGGGAAGAGCTTTTTTTTTTTTTTTCAGACTTTCGGCTCCTGCCTTTTTGTTTTCTGCATTAAAATACTTCCGGGAAAGACGGTAAGGATGTTGCTGGTGATGACGGAGGAGGATGACGATGACGGGTTAGTAGGTAAAATGAGTGCTCAGGGTAACACATAGGAGAGGTACAGCTAACTGTGGTAACCTGGATGAAACAATGACCGTGTACCCAGGAAAATGAATGAAGAATTCCACCACAGGTTCAACGGCCTAACTTACAGAAATGAGCACCGTGGCTAAGTACATGGCGTATGACCCATTATCTTACCTTAATTGACCTTAATAACCTTCGTATAGTCGAGAGGCATAAATCTAACACTCCTTCTTCTGCCGGGATTTGCTCCAGAACTGACATTAGGTCAATTCTTTTCTTCAGTATCTTCCCTTCTGCAAAATCAAACGGGAAAGTTGTCCTCATTATCCATTCTGCAGTCAGCAACTTTGCAGCAACTTTGAGAGAAGAACTGGTGTAATGATTGGCGTGATGAGGAGAGAGAGAGAGAGAGAGAGAGAGAGAGAGAGAGAGAGAGAGTCGAAGTGCTGGGAGTAGTTCCAACTCTTGCCAGACAACACTAATATGATTTTCTGAGTCTGGCTGCTACTGAATCACACTTGCCAGAAGAATATTATGTTCATTAAAACTTCTCGCATCCCTGTGGGAAACTTTCTTGTTGTTGTCAGTATTATCAAAACTTCCTACAATTTTCTTGAAAGTTTTATTGTCTTTGTCAATATTTTTATAAATATTCGAGGGAAGCTCTAAACCGCTGCCATTCACATACAGCTTGAGTTACAGCATTCTTTCTTTGTCATATTATAGTACTGTTTGGCCGCTTCATCTGGCCAATTATCCTCCTGATCCGACTACTGGAACCCGGATAGGATCTGGAAAAAAAAGTGACCCTAAAGCTCAAGAATCACCGAAGATAGAGGGCTAAAAATTTTATAGCATTTTCCTGGGACATTGCCAGAATGCAGTGCTAATATAGTCCAAATCGGATCACTATTCTCTAAGATCATCCAGGGTGAAAAGTTCTGGATTATTCCGCAAGACACAGAAGCTAGAGCAAACAAACTCGGTGGACTGATAGGACGTGATGGCCTAAGGTGTCATGCACAAGGTCAGTGACCTTGACATCAAGATCCCTTTATAGCTCGGCGTCTGGTAGGCAATGGCTGTAGAAAGTTTCTCTCAATCAATATTATATCTGGACAGTTCTTCGGCGATCTTAGCTTTTTTTATTTTTTTTCTAGTGCAGGGCTATTCAACCGGCTGCCTGCTGGCCATATCTTACCCTTAAGTCGTTTTTCATTGACCCTTTGACAGACTCGGAAGTATACAAATAAACAAACAGGAAACAGGAAATTTTGTATTTTTCTTTTTACTTACGTGCTTAGCGGAAAATGTTAAAGCAAATTATATGTGAATTTTTCATTTGGTTCTATGTATGAATGTTCAGATAGGGGAAGAAATGGAACTAAAATAAATGTATGGCCCTTCTATCAATCTGCGTTTCATAATCCGGCCCTACTCCTGAAGTACTTGATTAGCCCTGACCTTGTGCATTCCGAAACTTACTCTTGAAGTGAGTAGGCCTGCTATTAAAACTGAGTGCTCTAAGGTATGAGGCTCAATTTTTCAAGATTGTAAATGGATAAATAGTCATGGGAAGATTCTGTACTCTTTCTTTGTTCTTCCTGCAGAATATATATATATATATATATATATATATATATATATATATATATATATATATATATATATATATATATATATATATATATATATATATATATATATATAGATAGATAGATAGATAGATAGATAGATAGATAGATAGATAGATGTAACCTGCAATAACTTTTACGTAGCAATGATTCTTTTTTCTAGGATGAACAGGAATCACGACCCTGCACTCTCCTATCCTGTAAAAACCAACCATAGTTATCGCCCGGCTTTAGAAGGCAGAGGGATGTTTTTGCCTGTCCCTGTGTGTGTGTGTGTGTGTGTGTGTGTGTGTGTGTGTGTGTGTGTGTGTGTGTGTGTGTGTGTGTGTGTGTGTGTGTGTGTGTGTGTGTGTGTGTGTGTGTGTGTTCCTATTATATCTCATGAATGGCTTGAACTATAAACATGAAACCTTCAGAGTATCAATATACGGCCAAAATCTTGGACGAGTTCGAAAATGGGCACTTGGGATCAAGATCAAGGTCACTAGAATGGCTGCCAAAGGTAAACTAGTTTTAATCGCCCGCCTTTAGCACCATTATATCTCATGAACGGCTTGAGCCATCAACAAGAAACCTTCAGGGTATCAAGATATGACCTAAATCTTGGATTTGGCCAACAGCATATTCTGGCGGGTGATTAGCATTCGGCCTCCGAATGCTTTTCTTTCTTTACAACTGGATTTGGTTCGTAAGCTCGTTCGTGATTTCTTTTTTTATGTCTCCTAGTCAACAACCCGTTCCGTGAGGCCAACCAGTTCCCCTACATGCAAAATACGTTCAAATATCGTCAGTTTGGCACTAATACTCACCGTCTATATCGAAAACATGCTCTCATTTAGGGCTAGTCTATTGATTTAAGCAGGGGTGCCGTAGCTTGTATGGAAGATCTGTAAAGTCTGTTTTAACGATATTCAGTCCAACTATTCAACGCCCAACCTGGAATCAAACTCGTGTCCTTTCAAACAACAGACGACTAATTTCACCACTCGGCCACCACCTCCCCAAGTCCCCAACTGCTGGTGGATGATACAGAGACAACGCGGGTCCCATTATATCCTCTGAGCTCTTCATTAAATCCAGAAAGAGAATTGTTAAGCCTTTCTTGAGTCCATAGTCTAGGTGGCGTTACAGGCTTCGCACCACCCCTTCCATTGTCATATCAGTGTTTTGTCTTGGCATTCTCCTGTATGTTATTAAGTCTACTGAGCAGGATGATATTTTCGGCGACGCGTCTCATACCTTTGCGCTAGATTCAGCCTGTGTGTGTGTGTGTGTGTGTGTGTGTGTGTGTGTGTGTGTGTGTGTGTGTGTGTGTGTGTGTGTGTGTGTGTGTGTTGACTCCTCCTCTGCTGCTTGATGGACTTATGTATTGCCATAGTTTGCATTTTAACAACATAGTAAGAGGACGCTGAGGCATAACGAGAAGAATTTGTCCCGTATTTTCGCACGGTAAGGAGACTCTCTAGCACCTCTTACTTAGTTATTTATTTTTTAATATTGCTGGCTAATATCCTTTTGTACGTTATTTATGGAAAGTATGGGGATGTGGAAATATATAACACAGAATAGGACAGTAAGGTGTAATGAGCAAAATAAATCACTTAGGATGAGGTGTTAGGGGGCTTCCTTAGATGACGAATATATGGCCCCTAGTTCTTTTTTACAGATGGCTCTAGGCTCTTTTTCAGACGGCTTTAGGCTCTTTTACAGACGGCTCTAGGCTCTTTTTTTACAGTCCGCTCTAGGCTCGTTTGTAGGCGGCTCTAGGCTCATTTCACTGACTGCTCGAGGCCCCTTTTTACAGAGGGCTCTATGCTCCTTGTTATGGGCGGCTCGAGGCTCTTTTTTACAAACGGCTCTAGGCTCGTTTTTACAGAGGTTCTAGGCTCTTTTATAGGCTCTTCTAGGCTCTCCTTAACTGACGGCTCTAGATTTGTGTACAGACGGCTCTAGGCTCTTTTTTGCAGACGGCTGTAGGCACTCAACATTGTCCATTTTCAGTCCTATGATGTGTATTCTTATTTATTGTTATATAAAGGTCTTAACTGAGCCCAGGATCGACTACTCAAACTGGAGAGGGTTTGAATAGAGCTTTTATTTACCCTTCCATTGTTAAAGGTCTCTTTAAAACCACATATAGTTGTTCAGTGGTAATAATAATAATAATAATAATAATAATAATAATAATAAAAATAATTATAATAATCAATAATAATAATAATAATAATAATAATAATATTAATAATAATAATAATAATAACAATAAAAATAATTATAATAATTAATAATAAGAATAATTAGATACTACTACTACTACTACTACTACTACTACTACTAATAATAATAATAATAATAACAATAATAATAATAATAATAATAATAATTATTATTATTATTATTATAACAATAACAATAATAATAATAATAATAATAATAATAATAATTATTATTATTATTATTATTATAACAATAATAATAATAATAATAATAATGATAATGATAATAATTAAAACACCGTAAAATAGTCCAAGGATAATTTTGATAAAGAAAAACTCCCCACAGCCAGTCATTGCCTACAAGTCGAGCTAAAAAGGGACCTTGAGCTGAAGGTCGTCTATTTTGTGCATGTCACCTTAGGTCATCACAGTCTTTATGTCCACCATGTTTTGTGGCTCATGTATTCCTTCAGTGAAAATTAGATAACATCTGGATTATCTGGAAAAGTCCAAAATTTCGACACCAGGCCAGGTCAGGGTCACAGACCTTGTGTATGTCACCTTAAATCATCACAGTCTACAAGTCCACTAAGTCTGGTGGCTCTAGCTTTAATCGTTCATGGAAAATTAGGTGATATATCCGGAAATGTCCAAGTTGTTGACACCAGGCAATCTCAGAGAATAATCAACCTATTGGAGCCATACTTCCTTCCGGCCTGAGTCCACCTTAAGCCTGTTTTGAAGAAAATACTTCAGCTTCCTAACTTGTGCAGTTCTTGAGACAGTGTGGCTGACACATTTTTCTGTTTCAGATAATATCTGGAGATTCAGTCGACGGATTGCCACCATATTTGGCCAAAAGAAGTGGACAGCCGTCAGACTACGTTGACCAAGTTTGAAGGCTGTAGATCAACTAACCTCTGAAATATCACGGTTTTAAAATAAACAACAACAACGACAACAATAATATAATAATAATAATAATAATAATAATAATAATAATAATAATAATAAAAACTAAAAAAAAAATCCCACTGGGATGTGGGAAGTTTTAATATACCGAGAACTCTGGCCCATCTGGCAAAGCGTTACTCAGTATGCCTCCGTCAAGTCTCGTGCACGGGCTCGTCTTACAACCCCCATGACAGGGTTTATTGTGGATTGATATGAGACTAAAGACAAACTAAGTCAACCCCATATGACCTTGACCTTTGCCCCCTTGACCCTGCTGACCTAATCAGTTTATCATCCCCTCATACTGCACCACTGAAAAAAGGTTGACCGAAATTTGTCGGGGGCTTCAGGAGATATCGCATCAACGCCCACTTGTCCTTGACATTTGACTCCTTGCCCTTGCTGACCTAATCAGTTCATTGTCCTTTCATACAGCATGACTGACAAAAGTTTGGCCGAAATCCGTCAAGGGGTTCAGGAGATATCGCGCCCGCAAGAGTGTTAAGGATGCACGGACCCACGCACACACGCACGCATGGAGACACCATTCACTTAATGCCTTCTACACCATAGGTGGGACGAGGCAGAATGATAATAAGAATACTACTACCATTACTACTACCGCATCGCACCACACCACACCACACCACACCACATTATATTACACCACCACACGAAACAACACCAAACCACACCACACCCGCTTTATTTACTGGTAATTAATTCTCCAAGGAGTAGCTGAGAGGCTCTTGATATAGTTCCCTTGTGCCTCTGCTGCTCTTACCGTTATGCATTGCTGCTGCTGCTGCTGCTACTGCTACTACTAGTACTAGTACTGCTACTACTACTACTACTACTACTACTACTGCTACTACTACTACTACTGCTGCTACTACTACTACTACTACTGCTACTACTACTACTACACATACTTCTATTACTACTACTAATACTATTACTACCACCAGTGCTGCTGCTGCAGTCACTACCACTACTACTACTGTTACTGATGCTGGTACAATACTGCTACTACTACTGTTCTTGCTACTCCTGCAAAGCTGATACTGCTACTACTACTACTGCTACTGCACTCACCACTACCACAACTGCTACTATTAGAGAGCAGTGAACATGGTGATATCTATTGGAAATCTACATATAAACTGCTTCATGCAATAGCCAGGACTGAACCTCAGACCACACAGTTCTAAGCCAAGTACTCTATCCATTCTGCCACCACTTCCCTCATGACTGTGAATTTCTTGTGTGTGTGTGTGTGTGTGTGTGTGTGTGTGTGTGTGTGTGTGTAAATAAAATAACCCAAACAGATTTTTTTCAGTGTTAGCCAGAGTTGGTGGTGATGTTGAGGGACAGCGTAACGGTTGATCTTTTTTTTTTTTCTTTTCTTTTTTTTGCGACCAATAGATCAAAGGTAAAGGTCAGTGGGCTGGTCAAATGCCGACCTAGTAAGATCAACTTACGCAATTTTTCTTTTGTTGACCAAATCTCGGTGGAAGGGTTGAGGGTAAGGTAAGAACAATCAGTCAAAAGTAAAGATCACAGAACAAGGTCAAAGTTCGATCCGTATGTCTGTGCGTGAACCATACTTGGTGGAGCGGTTGAGGATCAGCTAATGGGTTAACTTATTTCTTTATTAGAACTACAGGTCCAAGGTCAAAGTCACATGGCAAGGTAAACTTAATAGATTTTTGTCTCATTTATCAAACTCTGTGCATGAGTAAAGGGTAAGACATGGATAAACAGATTCTGTTTTGTGTACAGTAAGTTAGGGTCAGTGTTACAGGGAAAGGTAAGAATTCAAGTTCTACACCAGGGGTCGGCAACCTACGGCCCGCGGGCCTGACCCGGCCCATAAACCTCATCTGACCGGCCAGCCAGTATGCTCCACATTTTCACAAAAATATTCCCGTTTTTCACTTACCCAGTAAGTGAGAAAAAAAAAGTCTTACTGGCTGTTAACCTCTATGGCAAACACTAGTTAGAGCTGGATTGTTTGTCTGTGTCGTGTCCAGCCTGAAACCTAATACTGAAAGACTTTCTCACGAGAAGCAGCATCAGCTAGAAAGCACTCAAAGGGCGCATAGCTCCGCTAATGCCATTTTCTATTAAAAAGGATTCGGATATGCCCCAAAATTTATTCAATTTTTTCTTGGCCCATGGCTCACCCTTCCGAAAAATTTCATTGAAACTCATTGAGAACTTTTGGAGATATCGTCTGACCAAACTGACAGACAGACAAACAAACACAGGTGAATACATAACCTCTCCCAACTTAGTTGGTGGATGTAAATATCACACTGACTTTCATGGCCTGTAGGTTGGCAGTATGACTGCATTGAAATATCAAAGTCATTATTAAATACTGTGAATAAATATTTCTATTACACATGGTGATAACTGTTTTAATGAAAGTTATTTCCTTTGTTTCTAGTGCATAAATTTTAATAAAATTGTATGCAGTATAATTTTTAGGAATTTCGTCGAATTTTTATTTGTCTCAGTGAAAGTTATTTCTTTTGTTTCTAATGCACTAATGGTATAAAAATCGTGCTGAGAATAATTTTAAGAAATATACTTTGAATAAATAACCTTCTAACGTGTATTCTTATGTTGTTGTTATTATTATTATTATTATTATTATTATTATTATCATCATCATCACTATCATTATTACTATTATTGCAAGAGAGAGGGTGTAGTCTTTAACAACATCAAAACATCAGGCCACCAGCTGAGTAACAGAGCAGTTCAGGCCCCTAGTCCACCAAAGGTTACCGACCCCTGGTTTAGACCAAACTTGGTAGCATGATTAAGGGTCAGGCAAGGAAGAAGTAGTTCGACTTTGAGAGCAATCGGTCGAAGGTCGAGATCATAGGGCAAGGTCATATGTTCAGCCCTTAGAGTAGCCAGTAGATGAGCGCTGGTGCTGTACTCTCTCTCTCTCTCTCTCTCTCTCTCTCTCTCTCTGAAAGATAACACAAATCATATTATATTCCGACGTAATAAAACACACCTTTTCCTTGTGGTATTAATGGCGTGAAGGACAACAAACCCTTCACTCAGATAATGTAGTTTCCCTTTTCATCCTTGCTACAACCAGACAAATTTCTTTAGCTTCTTGGAGATCTCTTGAAGTGAGAGTTTGAAAAAAAAAAAATAAATAAAGTAAATCTGTTTGGAGGAAGGAAGAATAAAACACAAAATGGCGATAACAGAGTAAAAGAGATTGAAATATTAGACGTGTCAGAATATCAGTCCTAATCCGGATCAAGGATAATGGGAATGATCGACCGCCAGAGAGAGAGAGAGAGAGAGAGAGAGAGAGAGAATCTGTCAGGATATTGGTGTGGTGTGACTCACAGCAGCTAGATTGATTGAGTGTGTATGTGTGTGTGTGTGTGTGTGTGTGTGTGTGTGTGTGTGTGTGTGTGTGTGTGTGTGTGTGTGTGTGTGTGTGTGTGGTGGTGGCTGGTCTGGTAGTGCATTTCCTGGTCGCTCGAATGGAGGGATGACAAACGATGTTGGGCTGTCCTTACGATTTTTTTTCCTCCTGTAATTCATTTTGCGGATGTCAAGCTGAGGGATGCTGGTACAATCGGGCAGCGATTCCGGCTGGTTATATCGGTGCCACCACGTGAAGCCGCCCCTTTTCATCAGTTTTTTTAATGCATACCAATATCCACCCCTCGCTCCCTCCTTCTATCAAGCTTAAGTTCCGTCAGGGCGCAGGGTTTCAGAAGAAATAATAGGTAAGAAAGCAGTGAAAATACAAGGGAAATTATATCTTGAATCAGTTCAGGATAAAATATAATAAATCTAACAATAATTACAATAAATCAATTAATTCGAACGTCTCCCATGGTTTAGGAGGCTAGAGAGGGATGCCTTCATGTAGTGGCACTGATATAAATGGGCGAGTCTGTTGCCCGGTTATACAATGCCCCCATGTTCCATCTCTGTCCCCCAAGAGGAGGAGGAGGAACTGCAGAAGAAAGACAACTCAGAGCCTATAGTCTTCCGGGATCACGCTTGAGAAGAGTCTGGAACCGCAACAATAAGAAGCGGTGCCAAGCCACAGCAAACCCATCCCCGGCAGCCATTTTAGTGCTGACGTATAAACACAACAGGATATATAGTTATAGATGTCACATGTCAAATTTGGAGTAAATCTGATGAATATTTACGATTTTATGTCCATTTGAAATTTTAGGCCCGACCTACCTGACATTGACCCCCCTACTGCTAACTGGGAGGTGACCCTCCTGATGTAATGAGGCATGTTATATGATGCAGAGTTGAAAGATGCACCTTTAGGTTTTGGTTTCTCATCGATATGACGAATCTGAAAGAAGTTATGACTAAAAAACTTTTTTTTTTCACCTTTTTTTGGGCCTACAGGCTGGGCCGTGGCCCAATTTGGCCCAAAATTTAATCAGGTAATCAGAAGGTCATAGACAATCTTCCCTGTCAGTTTAGTCAAAATCGCACCAGTAGTTTTCGCGTAAAGTCGTTAACAGACAGACAGACAAACAAACAGACAAACCGAGTGAAAACAATACCCGTCCCCTAGCTCCTCCGGGGCGGGGACGGGTAACAAGAACCTGGAACCACAATAACAGCAACAACAACATATCAGTGACAACACCAAAACAAAACAATAACAACAACGTTAGTTTATCTAAAATTCAGGACTTAACCACATTACTGAATTTTCACAACTAAAGAAAATGCTCAATATTCACCCTTGCCGTGCTCTATATTCACCCATACCGTGCCCTGTTTTCACCCTAATCGGTCTCTATATTCTCCCTTATCGTGCTTTTTATTCACCCTTACCATGCTCTATATTCACCCTTATAATGATCTACACTCACCCTTATAATGATCTACACTCACCCTTATCGTGCTCTTTATTCGCCATTTTCCTGCACCCTTATTAGAGCTAATTAATTCAGCAATGCATACTTCACCTCACTTCCTCACATGCCTCTACCTTCATTTTCGTCCTTAAGCACCCGTAACTTGCCAAATATACTTCAATTACAAGTCGTTTCAGTGCAAATTGGGTGGTTGTTACGCTTCTGCCCCTTCCATATTGGAGTTGGGCTGAAAGGGAGTTATATTTTTATGCAGGAACATAGTCTAATGCTCCGAAACTAAGAATCTCGTCCTTTCTAAGTAATTTCATACGCAAATGAAGTCAAAAATAAATTCCTTTCCTAAACTTTGTCTCCTCTACATAGTCAAACAAAAAGAAAGTCAAAGTAAGCTCCATTCTTATCTAGAGATCTGGGTACATTATATTTGAAACAGTGAAGGTATAAACAGAAAAAAAAAAATAGTTGCATTACATTTGGAAATCCTCTCTCATTTTCTAATTTCCAGGGATTCATTCTGATCTCTTTAGGAATTCCTTCACTCTTACATCATTCTTAAAGTGTATGCTTGTGACCTTCAGCGATTTTATTCAGTTTAAGAGCAACATTACAAACTGGAGAGGCTAAGTAAATACTCAGTATTCCCATCACTACCAAACTTCTCGTCAAAATTCAATAAAACTTTCTAAAAACACCAAAATTAAAACGACATCTATTAAGCTGATAATTTCGGAGCATACGACCTTTCCTAGATATCTATTCATTGTTAAATCTAGCACTCGTCTCTGGTATTCCGGGTTGCTGAATTTTCATCTACACCTCTTTTACTCTAACTTGGACTACAATTGCCACTTCATCTTGAATCCTGAGCTGCAGCAAGACATTAGCACAAGACTTTGCTGCCAATCACAATAGAGGGCTAGACAAAGGAGGTAGTGCCGTAATCTTGTCTTATTATGCCAATGGGCTACGTAAAATAAAGCCACAAAAGGACGAAAATCTGGGCCAAGTTAAGGTAAAAATGGTTTAGTATAGTAATTGGCACAGTAACATGGCTCTGCCCTAGAAATAATAAATTCTTTCAATAAAATAACTCCTTTATTTTAGTGTCGTAATCTTCTGGCAATTTTCTTTAAACGGAGAGAGATTTTCCGAAATAAAGGTGTTAGAGATAGCCTTCATTAGTCCTTGTCTACTAAAGATTGTTCATAATAATAATAATAATAATAATAATAATAATAATAATAATAATAATGAGTTCCTTTGCGAATTTTACCGCAGGGTCTTTTCCGGTGCGAGTTAATACGCTTTCACACCATTAACACCACAGCATAATTAATCCAACATAATACCGCATCCTTTATATATTTCAGAGCTTCTTTCTGGGTAGAGATCAGTTCCCACGTACAAACTATCATCGTTCATTAAGCTGGGCTTGTAATTATAGAATCAGAATTATGTCTTCGCCTCTTCCTTGGGTGGGAAAAAGAGGTCGGGATGGTGATGATGATGATGATGATGAGGAGGAGGAGGAGGAGGAGGAAGATGCAAAAAAGAAAATAATTATCATTCATACATCAATTCCTTAAATTTAGAAGCAAAAGATTTTTTTTTTTTTTCGAACAAGTAACATTTTCGTTTTAGCTATCTTAGTTTTGTACACTTACTCTCGGGTAAAAATTAAAAAAAGACTACCAGGCATACGTTACAGGAGTGGTCCTGACCGTGAATGGGTTGGCGGTGACTTTGAGGACACTTGTCTATCTATTTATCTATTGCCAGACGCCTTAATCCCGTTCGGGGTGGCCACAAACAAATCGCCTCCACGTCGCCCTGTCTCCCGCCATTTCACTGCCCCTGTCCCAACTCACCCCCCCCTCTCTCATATACCTCTCCACCCCATCCCTCCATCTCATCCTCGTCCTTCCCCTCCCTCTTCCCCCCTCCACCTCACTCACATACACTCTCTTCGTCAGTCTTTCACCCTCCATCCTCTCCACATGGCCAAACCACCTCAGTGTGTTCCTCATAACGCTTCCTATCACATCCACATCAACACCACAACGCTTCTTTATATCCTCATTTGTCAGCCTGTCTCTCCGTGTGACTCCACAGGCTCCTCTTAAATAACTCATTTCCACTGCTCTCACTCTTGACTTGTAAGGCTTTGTAATTCAGTCAGTCAAAATAAAGTCAAGCTGTGTATGTGTGTGTTTGTCTGTGCATTTGTTCGTGTCTTTCACTAGAACTGTAACAGATATGGACCCAATTCTTTTTGCATTAGGTCGGGGTAAGTCGAGGGAGTGTCAAATATATATATATATATATATATATATATATATATATATATATATATATATTTATATTTTTTTTCGTTTGTGTGCAACGCGACGCCGCGAAATAGTCGGAAACCCGAGACATGTGAACATATGCAAAAATCGTTTTTTTTTTTTTTTTTTTACCCGACTTGTGAAAACTGGTCATTGTGGGCTCAATGACGGTATAGAAACAAAGATATTGGTATTTAACATTTTGTGAAGGACAGGCTATTAGTTACTTCCGCAAATTTTTGCGGGCAAATAATAGTTAAATATAATCATCTGGCTTTGGCTTGAAAAGAACAGTAGAGCTCTCCAGACCGGGAGAGAGTTAGTGGAGCCAGAATTAACATTTAGCTCATACGACTCATTCCTAGGTAATCAAAATAGTGTGCGGTCGATAAAGTAAATACTAAAGATCCATTCATATGTGGCTTTAATACAGATTGCTAAGCTTGTGCGTTAGTAGATACTCTTTACTTCTTGCCCTCTCCAGAAGATTAGACGCTAAAGAGGGACGCCTTCATGTGATGGTACCGATATGACCGGGTGGTGGAACTGTCCAGTCATACAAATGTCCCTCAGTTCTCTCCTTCTCCCCCAAAGCAGAATGGAGGACTGTAGAAGGACAACTTTGGTCTGCACCACCACTACTACTGCTACTACTACTTACTACTACTACTACTATCAGTCACTATTATTACTACCACCACTACCCTCACTACTACTACTACTGTTACTACTACTATTACTTCTACGACTACTACTACTATTACTACTCCAGTATGTTACACGTCAGTGATGGCGGGGCTTGAAGGCCTAGGGTCATCAAGGGTAGGCATCTAACCCAACCTAACCAAATCTAACCTGACCTGATTTATATGAGTAACCTATCCTAACTTACACTAGCAGAAACGTACCTAACCTAGCCTAGTCTAACCTAATCGAGCCTACACTAACCAACTCTGATCAAACTGAACCCAACGCAACCCAACCTAACTTAACAGATTCGAACCCAGCTCAAATCTACCCTGAACTAACCGAACCAATCCCATCCTAAACTAACCTAACCTAGCCTACCCTACCCTAACCTAACCTAACCTAACTTAACCTAAGTTGACCATGGAGCGAACGGATCTTGATTTTTTTTCTTTTTCCTTTTTTCCCAAAAGGAGCATCACTTTATTGGTTTTCAGTACCTGCCTCTTTCATTTCTTTTCATTTTTTTTTTTTTGTTGTGGGGGAGGAACAAATTACTTTACCCAACGTAACCTAACGGTCTTACATAATTCATTCTAATAGACTGACCTGAACCTAACTTAAACTGTTCTAGGATTGTAGTACTAGTCTCTATGATGTTAATAAACCAAAAACAGTAAGTAGTAGTAATAGCAGTAGTAGTGGCTGTAGGGTAACCTCGGTCTGTCTGGCCGAGCAGACACATCAACCGCAGTCAAACATTCGCCTCTGCAGGGCCTTCCCTTGTAGTGAACTGATATTCTCTTGTGGTGGACAGCACCTCGTCACAGCAAGGTGGGAGAAAGAGTGTAGAGACTTGGTTCCTGGATGGACGCCGCATTTGCGTATTTCCATCCAGTTAACAAGGGCACCAATGCAGGCTCTGCATCACCATGTTATTTGGTTATATGAATACAATGCAATGTTGTAAAAGGCTTCCTGGGTTATAGGAAGCCATCAAGCTTGTCACTTTAGAGTCACCTAAGTAAGAAGTATCTAGCATTACATGAAGTGAGTGGGTGATGCTCACCACCACCTGCCACCACAATAAGTGGTCAAATAATGAGGGAAATCTGTAAACCACTTCCTTCTCCCAGGTCCCCAAACTTTCCTACCCTAAGCAAATTAAAAGTTCTCTCCTACTTGGGTACACAAGTTTCGCCGGCATGGTGTGAGCCGCAGAGGCAGGGCTTGGGGTCTGATATTAGGGTTCTTGGTCTATATTATATTCCTGATGCAGCCTTACGATTTTACTGAAGGTAGGGGAGACCATGGAGACAAGATGGAGGACGAGAAAGTGCGTTGGAGAGTGAATATGAGTGAGGTGGAGGGGAGAGTGGAGTAGAAGAGTGAGGATGGGATGGAGCCATAGGGTGGAGAGGTGACTAGGAGAGTGCATATGAGTGAGGTGGAGAGGGAGAGGGGGAAGAAGACCGAGGACGAGATGAAAGGATGGGATGGAGAGGTATATGAGGGAGGTGGGTGTGAGTTGGCGAGAGGGCAGCTTGGTGGCGGGGGACTGAGTGACATGGAGGAGACTCGTTTGTGGCTTCGGGATTACGACGACCAATGGCAGATGGATACACCAGATAGGAGAGACCAAGTTTATTGAAGACCTTAATCCCCTGCATCCAGTAACTTATTTTCTCTTTTTCTGTTACTGCTAGACTGTTTAATTCAGCCCAAGGAAATTCGCTAATTATGAAGGCGGTAATGGATACGATATCTAACCCGCGTCAAGGAAAGAATACAAAGCACGTCATCGCAGTGAATCGATTAATCAATCAATCAATCAATCATTTCCTGTGGCACCCCACGGGATGCATAGAACCTCAATGAACTCTCTCAATCAATATTTGTCTCTTGCCATCTCCTTCAGGTCCCACCAACACTCCTCTCCTGCTTCTTTTTTCATTGTCCTCAACCAGGTTTCCCTCGGCCTACCTCTACCTCTTCTTCCTCTAGCAATCCACTCTGGGACTTCCTGTATTAAACTACCTTCTTTTCTGTATATGTGCCCCAGCCACTTCCAACGAGACAGTCTCACATATTCACTAACTGGTTCCACTCTCGTAATATCCCTTACTCTTGCATTTGTAACTCTGTCTTGCCACTTTACCCCAAGAATCCTTCTCAGTATTTTATTCTCAAATCCTAATACTTTCTGATCTGTTGCAATTGTACTGTACCATGACTCATGCCCGTAAATTAAAATTGGTCTAACCATGGACTTGTAAATTTTCACTTTACTATGTACCGAAAGCATATTATTATTCCAAACAGATTTCAACATTACAACAGCTCGCCAAGCCTGTCTAATCCTCTCCTCAATTTCATTGTTTAATGATCCATTAGATGATACAATCGTTCCCAGATATTTAAAGTTTTCTACATTCTTCACCACATTATTCCCAATTACACAATCAATTTGGTTCTCCACGTTCATATTAATAATTTCAGTCTTTCCACAATTTATTACCAATCCCACTTTTTCTCCTTCCTCCACCAGACAGTCAAGCACCTTCTGCATCTCGTAAATACTTTCGCAAATCAGTACAATACCATCAGCATAGTCCAAATCCATCAGCTTCTTATTTTCTTTCCATTTAATTCCTGCACCTGTTCTCCTTACAACCTTTTTCATAACATAATCCATAACCAAAACAAACAACAATGGCGAAAAAACTCCTTCTTGAATCACTTCTGACCTAACTTGAAATGGATCACTCAAAGAACCACCCACCATTACCTTACAAAAAGTACCTTCATGCAGGCTTCTAATAATATTTACAAACTTTTCTGGTATACCATAGAATCTCACAATTTTCAACATAGCTCCACGTGAAACACTATCAAATGCCTTTTCAAAATCCACAAAACACATACTATGTGGCATTTTCATCTCATTAGCTTGTTGCATTACATGCCTTACAATAAAAATCTGATCATTACAACCTCGACCCTTTCTAAATCCCGCTTGTTCTTCTCTTAAAATTTTATCAATTACTGGCTCTATTCTGTTCAACAAGATTTTGGAAAAGACTTTTGCAACTACAGGTGTCAAAGTTATCCCCCTCCAAATGCCACACACACTTAAATCTCCCTTTTTTGGTATTTTTATAATCACTCCATTTTTCCACTCTTTTGGAATTCCACCATTATCCCAAGCCACATTAAAAAGTTTCAAAAGCGCATTCATCAACTCGTCATTTTCCACCTTAAGCATTTCAGGGAATATTCCATCCTCTCCTGGGGCCTTAAAAATCTTTAACTCCTTTATAGATTAATACAAATACAAATACAATTTACTGTTGCATTTGATTATCTTGAAATAATCCGCTGCAGACTTTTAGCAGGTTAGCTGGAGGAATATGATGCAACATTATGTAATTAGTGCACCTGTGTGGGATGCAATCAGTGTTGTTGTGTTGCAATATATACAAATCTTATCCAGTAAATGTAGCGATGATGATTAACGCCGATATTCTCATTATCTTTGTTGCACGCCATTTACATATCCGTTTAAAGTGAACACAACAAGAAAGGGTACTAACAAAGCAGAGCGACACTGCACCCTCACTTTGACCTTGATCCTCGTGACCTTTACCTTTGACCAACCTACGTCAAACAGAATCATATCTTCCTAGACGCAAAACTAGTGCCTGTGTTAATTTTTATACACATCGGATTAAGTATTAGTAAGATACTTTGTTAAAATATAAATATCGAAATAAATAGAAAGAGAGAGAGAGAGAGAGAGAGAGAGAGAGAGAGAGAGAGAGAGAGAGAGATGCATACATAAATAGACACATGGATACATTACAAAGACCGACTCGAAAATTACAGCTACCCCCTCGACATCACTAGATATTTATGCAAAAGACAGGTTAACTTAACTATCTGTCAGTCCATGTGTAACCAGACAACTTAATCCAGTATGAGGTGGCCACAGACAAATCGCCTCCATGTCGCCCTGTCCCCTACCATCACACTGACCTCGCCCAACTCACACACCCCTCTCTCATATACCTCTCCACTCCAACCCTCCATCTCATCCTCGGCTCCCTCCTCCCTCTGGCCCCCTCCACTTCACTCACATATACTCTCCTCGTTAGTCTTTCCCTCCCCATCCTCTTATACACTACTATATGAACACTATTATATTAAGAGTCAAAAATGATAAACAGTGACGTCAAGATAACCCAACACAGACACCAACGTCATTGTCCCCGTCCACTTCCCTGCGTGGCACTGGGATCGGGTGTCGTTAAGTGTATTGGATGTCATGCAGCCCAACACCATCCACTCGCTTCACAGGTGTGGCACTTAAACATTCTCTCACAACTCTACCATCTTCTGCTGAGAGTTGTGTGTGTGTGTGTGTGTGTGTGTGTGTGTGTGTGTGTGTGTGTGTGTGTGTGTGTGTGTGTGTGTGTGTGTGGTCCTCCCATCCACTCACTCTGCCCCCCAAAATGGTTCCCTCCGGCTCTTCCTCTTTTCCTCCCTCTTTCTCTCTCCCTCTCAACCTCCCTCCCCCCTCTGTAGCTTAGGTTAACGTCCTGACATTCAACTTCACTTCTCTCTCTCTCTCTCTCTCTCTCTCTCTCTCTCTCTCTCTCTCTCTCTCTCTCTCTCTCTCTCTCTCTCTCTCTCTCTCTCTCTCTCTCTCTCTCTCTCTCTCTCTCTCTCTCTCTCTCTCTCTCTCTCTCTCTCTCTCTCTCTCTCTCTCTCTCTCTCTCTCTCTCTCTCTGTATCGAATTTCTAAACTTCTATAATTAGGCAGTGATTCTATTAATATTAAAGCGGGACCACTTTGAAAACACCTGCTCTCTCTCTCTCTCTCTCTCTCTCTCTCTCTCTCTCTCTCTCTCTCTCGCCACCATGAAGACCAGATATAGCTACACTTTATTATACTGCCCAGCGCCTCGTTCTCACCTACCTCACGGTGATGGCGATGCGGCAGCTTGGGGAAAAAAGAATTAAAGTTAGAATACTTTCAATGCATTTTTTTTTATATTTAATCATAACCTCTGGAAGATCTCTGAGCATTTCTTGACTGGCGAGAAAGGAGGATGGTATCACTTTTATCACTTTAGCAAATCAGTGGACTATTTTCAGACCGTGACGCTGATCCGTTCCCTTAGTCTCTCGTTGAAGTGACTGTCTGTGAATGAGAGTTTGTTTATGCCATCAAGGAACGCTGACAGGATGCGGACGTATGGGATTGCATGAAAGAATTTACTACTGCATCCTCTTCAGTACTCAGAAATAAGGTCCACACACTTATTCACTCGTCATTACAGCCATTAAATTTTCACCTTCGTCTCACAAGCCTAAACTTCCACACAGAAATATGCCTGCATCATAGAAGAGCTTACACTACAGAAGGAAGGTAACGAGGGGCATGAGGCACCTTAAGTTCAACCCACTCGCCTGGAAATACATGCTCAATAAAGCCTTCAGTCTGGTCATATGTTTTTACACCCGCGCACGCAAGAGGAGGGGATTATTCAAGGCCAGATGTGGATGAAATTATTCTCAGTACAACAGGGTAGAGGAAAAAGTCATTAGGTAAGATCAGCTTAAACACTAGATCCGATTTGAAGCAGACTTAGAGGATGAGTTAAGGGTAAGGTAAGGATGAAGTAGGCTAATTCGAGTTAGGGAGCACTCGGTCAAAGGTCAAATGCACAAGGAAAGGTCAAATATTCAGCGTTAAGGCATTTTCTTGATATCACTGCGCACATGTCCTGACTGAGTATGCTGCTCCTCAGTTCCGATACCTGGTTGATGATCAAGTGTAGGTCGGAAGAAGGGAAAAGTCTTCAGTTCATCACCTCTAGACGGTTATTTGCCACCTATTTTTCATTACCTTACTCCAAAATCAGAGATGCTCACTGACTGTATGGACGGAACTTTAGAACAATTATGAAGAGCGGGTTTTGCATTCTCTGGGTGTCTTGTTTTTTTTTTGTTTTTTTTTAACGTGTCCGACTCTGGGCAAAGGCTTCAGGGACTATTCCCAAGTCCCAGTAGTCCTCCATGGGGCCCAGTAGTCCTTCTACATCTCCGCATGTCACCACTTCGGCGCTGACACCCACCATCCATATTGAATACATGCTAGGACTGTCCCATACAGGACTGGTGCACTGGTATTAGCGGGGGTACTTTTATGACATGTCGGCGGGTCATCTGGTAGATCAGAAAAGTTTGTTTTTTATGAAATTCAAATCCTTAAACTGTTCCCTGCCCCAGCCGGGATTCGAACCTGGGTCCATTAGTACCGCAGGCCGCCTCACTATCGATTCAGCCATCTCCTCCCCAGTTTGTTCATTGTATCTTCCTGCTAATGTATGTCTGCTTTGGGAATTCTCTTTCTCTCTCTCGCTTTGTATCGTGCGAGCTAAGGACGTCATGGAACTGAAATGGCCAAAGTCAGTGTGTAATAAAACGCCAAATGAAGTGGTTCATGCTTCTTCCTAGCCGAGCACTTGAAGGCAGATTAAGTGGCTCGTCTGTCTTCTTTGCCTACCACTTGATGCCGGATTTAAGTGGTTTTTCTTGTTTGCCCACCGCTTGATATCTGATGACATTTGAGGCAGAGTTGCTGACTGAGGGAGTTGCGTTTCCTGCCATGATTCAATATAGCAATTCATTTTTATCGCCAGCTTAGTGGAAAGGATTGAGTTTGGTCGCAGCTCTCTCTCTCTCTCTCTCTCTCTCTCTCTCTCTCTCTCTCTCTCTCTCGTCTGATCCAGCCTTGACTCTTCTTTCCCCTTACATCAATGGTGGTGGAGCCGGCAAGATTACGAAAGTTCTCTCGTATACTGACTACCAGAAAAGTGTGTGAGAGAGAGAGAGAGAGAGAGAGAGAGAGAGAGGGAGAATGTGTGTGTGTGTGTGTGTGTGTGTGTGTGTGTGTGTGTGTGTGTGTTTGTGTGTGTGTGTACTTTCTATACTAACCATTGTTATACAGCTGACTGAAGGTATCATTAGTTTCTTCACTTTAACCTGGTCCAGATGTTCGTCCTTGTCTAGTTATTTCACATTGTTCAGAGACAGACAAAGACAATGCTGCTGCTCTACATCCTTTCCATGGCACTTCTTCGTGACTATCACCATAATCCAGTGTTTAGCCGTCGTTACAGCTCAACACCTGAGATAATTTTAGGCCAGGTTAGAATCAAAATAGTATAGTAAGACCAACACTTTTGCTACTTATTCTCTCTCTGGATCAGGAGATTTTAGTAACACCTGCTCCTAAGCGATCTATTTTGCTTATTATACCTGAGGGACGGATATACCTTGGGTGGAAAAGCTGAGCAAACTCATTAGGAAGGGGATGGGCACAAATTCACTATACCCCCTTTACTCTAACTTAGCCTCAAATCATCTCTCCTACCAGAATGCTGAGCTGTAAAGATAACACTAGAAGATGATACTAGTAACGATGAAGTGCTGTGGAAAGGATGTAGAACAGCAGTATTGTCATTTTCTGCCACTGAGCTACATGAAGTAAGGTACAGAAGGACAAAAATCTGGGCCAAGTTAGTGTGAGCGATCTACAGGTGAAATGAAGGCAAGGAGTAAAAGACAGAGGCTCGTATTCTCGTTGGTTAAGGAAGTTCCCTAACACCTCTTCCTAAGCGATTTATTTTACTTATTACACCTTGCCGTCCTCCTCTGTGTTACTTAAGTTATTCTAAAATCACTATACTGCGCATAAACACGTGCAAAACGATATTAGCCAGCCGTATCCAAAAATAAGTAAGGAAAAGGTGTTAGGGAGCTTCCTCACCGGGCAAGAATATGGGCCAGAAAAAGAGTAGGGGCAGAGGCGGTAGTGAGTTCATTAGGCAAATGAAGACTCAGACATGAAAAACGAGGCAGGAAAGTTTCGCACAATAGTATCGGATATGGAAAGTGAGATATGGGGCAGTCCTAGCACGTATTCAATATGGACAGTGAGTGTCAGCGCTCAATGGTGGCATGGAGAGAGGTTTTGGTACGTAGGGGGACTGCTTAGTCTCAGGGATCGGGCTGTTGAAGCCTAGGCCCAGAGTCGTGCTCATAAATAAATAAATAAATAAATCACCGTTTTATCGATAAGGATAAAATTACCGCAGCCAATTAGAGGCAACTGTCAAGAAAAAAAGTGTAAACCAACAGACAATTTGGCTGACGTAGAGTATAAACATTCCTTAATTCTCAGCCAAAGCGTTCACAGGGAAAAAATATAGACCTTTTATGCTGAAAAAATCGTCTGACTTTAGCCCGGATATAATTCGAAGTTCACATATCTCCACAAGATATTTAGCCTCTTCAGTTAGATGGAGTGGGGCGCCTGAACGTAGTGGCACTGATATAATTGAGCGTCTCCACTGCCCGGTTATACAAACGTCCCTCAGCTTCCTCCTTATCCAGAGAAAGGAGAGTGATGAACTACAGGAGAATGGTGACTTCAGCCTTCACTTCACTGGGTTCACATTTCAAGTAAGTCTGGGACCAGAATAACCAACAAATCCCTTGATGCGTTTTTCGTCTTCTTGAAACCTCCAGACGATATTATTTACGTTTTGGGAGGAATTTTCGAAATGAACGGATAATAGGTAGTCTCCCTTAACCCCTCAATGTGAAGTTTCCCTCAGTTTCATACATTCCTCTGGTAGTGGAAAGTAAAAAATTAAAGTAAGAGAACTGGAGGGCGAAATAAAAATTCATTCTTTCTACTTGTGAAGAGTTTTCTTGAGAGAGAACACAACACGCTCATCCATTGAAGGGGGAAAGAAAGCCTGGGACTGTTAATCATGGTTTTTCAGGATTCTTTCCTTTCTCCTACTGATGCAGAAAATCCCACGATCTCTAGTCAAAACTTACTCCATCTCCAAATGTGAAAAGATCCGTCAGGGAAGACGCAAAAGGGCCGGGTCTCATTCATCTGAGGGATGAAGAGGCAACTGATTTAATATCTTGAATCTGTTGACTTATTTTTATTTCCAATATCTTTTCACTCACTCACAGCACCTCACCAACCAAGCCCATCCTGTTCATTGATCTTCGTCTACCTCACTTCTGTATACAAGGCCTGACTCCACATGACACCCTACCCTGCAGCCCAGATTCATAAAGCATACTGTTCTACTTCTCTTTGGTCCATACATCATCCTAGATTATCCCACTCACTTTTCTCTGCCCGCCTAACCCGATTCTAAAATACCTGATTCAGAATAACATCTTAGCTACTAACGTGGCTACAATGTCAAGCTTCATAGGGTATCCTCGTACTTTCTTTCTCATGCTGTAAGTAATTTTGAATGAATGTAATTTAAATCACACTAAAAAATCAGGTTGTAATTGTAAAATGGAGAAAGAACGAAATAGTGCCGCAATATCAAGGAATAAATGGCTATTGTATTATAAATGTGAATCCAACTACAAGCGGCGTAGAATATTAAGGCAAGCGTAGTGTTATATATAAAGTGAAAACCATATATATATATATATATATATATATATATATATATATATATA
This sequence comes from Coenobita brevimanus, assembly GCF_032717465.1. Taxonomy (NCBI): domain Eukaryota; kingdom Metazoa; phylum Arthropoda; class Malacostraca; order Decapoda; family Coenobitidae; genus Coenobita; species Coenobita brevimanus. Next base: position 35,062,124 of record NC_137019.1, read on the forward strand.
TATATATATATATATATATATATATATATATATATATATATATATATTTCGATCAAGTTTGGCATTAATCTTTAATTTCCAAATAACCATTTTACAGTTTCTATCCTTCTATGTGTGCCTTCATCTCTAGTTTCCTTTCTGGTAGGTCTATGACTGCTGTTGTAGACGGCCATCGTTCCTCTCCTAGAGTTATCAGTAGTGGTGTTCCTCAGGGCACTGTCCTGTCACCAACTCACTTCTTTCTATTCATCTATGACCTTCTAAGCTGTACATCTAACCCTATCCACTCATTCGCTGATGACTCCACCCATCATTTTTCCATCTACTTCTTGCAGTGCCTATCTCAGCAGTTACTTCAACAAACAAGGGATGGGGCTATGGCACGCCTAATGTCTGACTTGGCTCATATCTCTAATTGGGGTAAAAGTAATGTTGCTGTTTTTAATGCATCAAAACCTCTTCTTACATCTTTCAACACGTCTAAATCTTCCGCAGGCATATCCTTTAATTTTTTGTAATATCCGACTCCGTCCCGCATCATTTTAAAACATACATTGGGTTTCATTCTCTCGTGATTAATCTTGGAAAGATCATATTATCTTTCTTGTAAAATCTGCCTCCAACAGATTAGGTGTGCTAAGCCGACTCCGTGCTTTCTTTACCCCTGTACTATTGTTGACTTATACACGGGTTTTACTCTTCCGTGTGCAGAGTACAACTCTCATATATGGGCAGACTCCCCACGTACAGCTCTTCTCAACAAAATGGAGTTAAAGGCTTGTCGTTTCATTAACTCTCCTCCTCCCACCGGCTCCCTTCAACCTCTGCCCCTTTGCCGCATCGTCGCATTTTTATCTCTTTTCTGTCTCCACATCAACGGTCACAGCTCCACTGAACGGTCTTCTTGCATCCCTCCACCACTACGGTGGGCACGTAGTACCAGTCTAGCAGCAAACTCTCAACCCTTTTCTGTCCAACTCTCTAATGCAGGGGTAACCGTCTCCCTCTGTCTGTATTTCCTACTGCCTGCAGTATGGTCTCCATTCTTTCAAACGCAGTGTGTCCGTGCATTTCGAAATGGACGAATTTTGAATTTGGCTCTTTCTTGTCTTGTTTTTATTTTGTCTTGGAGGGAACAGTCTTTCTGGCTTCCTGCATTTGGTTCCTTCTTTCTTGCATAAAAAAGTGAATATGCGATGGAAGAAATTAATACTGTTTTCTGGGAAGAAAGCCGTGTGCGAATGTGTGCAAAGTGATATGAACTATATGTCAGCTCGCACCGATATCTAGATAGAGTGTGTTGACAGTGTGAGTGTGTGTGGCAGTCTGCGGGTGATTGTCTGCCTGTCTCAACTTGTTGCAACTGGTTCTTATCTAAGCGTCGGGCTTCTAAACACCAGTGAACTGCTCACATCGTGCTGAATGACTTCGAGAATCGTACAGTACATACTGTCTTCACTGATTCTTTAACATGCGTAACCTTAATATTGAAAATACTGCAAGAAAATACTATATTCTGCCTTATGTAATACATATCAAAATTAATTATTACGGTAATTTGGAATCAGTTTACTATACTTCGTTTACTCTAAGCTGGCTTGAAATTGCCACATCTCTTACTGGAATTTTGAGATGTAACAACAGATTGACACTAGAATGTGATGCTAGTCATGAAGAAGTGCAATGAAAAGGATATAGTTCTATAGCATTGTCTTTTCTTGCCAATGGTCCACGTGAAATAAGCAGCAGAAGGAAAAAAATCTGGACCAAGTTAAAATATAAACAGTAGAGATGTTAGACAGACCTTAATTGTATAAACCAAATACCGATTAAGTAGTTAGTAAAATAATTAATAACCTATCGCAAAATCCGTGATAGGGCTACCTGTCCCACCACCATTGAAGCCCATCCTGCCCACTCCATTGCTTCTCCGATGTGGTATCAAGAGAAGCGCTGTCATAGCTACAATTCGACCAGCAAGACTGATCCTAAAGGGGTGTACTTCCTCCATTCTACCCCACCATCCTCCATCACCATCCCAGCCCATCCTGTCCACTCCTTTCTTCCTACCCAGTGTTTGATTAGTTGAATTTCCTGTACACAATCTTATAATTATTTACAAGACCCATCAACGTGTCATAAAAAACACCACCGCTAATGCCATCACACCAATCCCGAATGAGCCACCCCAGCGTTTATTCAATATGGAATGTGGGTATCAGTGCCGAAATGGTGACATGTGCAGGTGTGAAACATATTGGAAAACTGCTGGACCTCAGGGAATGAACTATCACATCTATGCCCTCAGTCACACACACACACACACACACACACACACACACACACACACACACACACACACACACACACACACACACACACACACACACACACACACAAGGGATGGGAACTAGCTTAAGCAACGAGGTAGTGAAATCTGAACCCCATTTTTACTGCCGGGAACAGTAAGGGGGCGACGCAAAGTACATCTCTGTGCAACTTAGTCTGGTGACGGCGGAGGTAAAGTGCCAGGAAGGTGTCAAGTGTCAGATATGGAGGATCGGGTGTTGTGGGCATTTGTAGGCACCAACACAACCACTATCTTAAGCACGTATTGTTTTTCCTCTTCTATTTTCTTTCTGTCTGAGGTGACGAAAGCAGTTAACCTTTTTCAGCTCAGTTGATGGCCAAGTGTAGCTAGATTATGCAGTGAATGTGACTAGTAACCAAGGAGACTCATTCTTACCTCATAACCAAGGCTCACAGACTGGTATGTATAAATGAGCTGTGAGAGTAAACAGCCATACAGATAAACAAACCGACTACACACACACACACACACACACACACACACACACTTGGATTATCGTGCGAGATCCTGGGCATGACTCGAAGGTTTGCCATCATCGTGAGTTTTGGTTATTTTAACGTTAAGTATTTGGAAGTTTCCGGTGTTGCTGTTTGCTGATGATACAGTACTGTTGAGTAAAGATGAATGGGAGTTGCAAGGTTTGGTGAATGAATTTGGGACAGTGTGTAGGAGGAGGAATCTGAAAGTTAATGTAAACAAAAGTAAAGTTATGGTGTTTGAGAGGAATGAAGTCACAGAGTGTGCGGTGAGGTTGGATGGTGAGGATATGGAGAATGTGAGTGCATTCAAGTACTTGGGTAGTGTGATGAGTAAGGATGGAACTTTGGGGGATGAAGTGCGTGAAAGGGTACAGCAGGGAAGGAATGTTGTTGGTTCACTGAAAGCAGTGATGAGAAATAGGGAGGTGAGTATGGAAGTTAAGAAGTCACTGCATGATAGTATTGTGATCCCTACCCTGACGTATGGAAGCGAGGCTTGGACCTTGCAAGAGGGAACAAATCAAGAGTGAGAGCAGTGGAAATGAGTTACTTGCGAGGAGCATGTGGAGTGACGTGGAGGGACAGGTTGACGAATGAAGAAGTGCAGGAACGCTGTGGGGTGGATGTGGATGTGGTTGAGAAGATTAGGAGAAATACACTGAGGTGGTTTGGACATGTGAAGAGAATGGAGAATGAAAGACTAAGAGGGTGTATGTAGGTGAGGTGGAGGGAGGGAGAGGGAGAGGTAGACCGAGGATGAGGTGGAGGGATGGAATTGAGAGGTATATGAGGGAGGGGGGGGTGAGTTGGGGGGAGGGTAGTCAACTGGTGGGTGACAGAGCGACTTGGAGGCGTTTTGTCTGCGGCCACCGTTTGCGGGATTAGGGCGTCGGGCTATAGATAGATAGATTATCAGAAAATTTAATATAACATGATACTTAGGCCATCGGTATCGCAATAGTAACATCTTGTGGTTAGGAAACAATCCGGGTATGCGCTCTCTCTCTCTCTCTCTCTCTCAAGCCCCCCATCTCACCACAAACCTTACTTCCCTGGTCTCAGAGTCAGTGACCAGGTGTACAAAACGATCATTCATTTGCATGTTATTGCCTCTTCCTTACACCTGACGGACAGCACTCACAAATCCAGGTAAATCTTGCAAGACAACAGCCACACAACGCGAGACTTATATTATTCTGACGTTGACTGGGGCTGCTACCATCCTCTCACTTAATGTAGTGTTGTATGCAAGTGACTGTATACCTAGCGGGAAACGATATGGCTTCTACTAAATGACCTTGGAACGAATAGGTCTTTTGTCGTTAGTTTTCCACTGATTTTTACTACGTTAGTGTCCATATAACCAGCAAATGAAATCCTGCTGGTGTGGGAAGCTAAGGTGATCCAACAAAGTATTGCGCAAATAGGTTTAGTCTCACATAATGCCACTCATCAGTTCTCTCGTCAGTTAATGAAACTCCCTAATACCTCTTTCTAAGCGATTTAATTGGCTAATTATGCCTTATTGCCCTCTTCGGTATTAAATGAATCCTTGTAATATCACCTTACTCTCCATATTTAACGTACAATGGGATATTAACCAGCAATATCCAAAAATAAATCGTTAAGAACGAGGTGCAAGGGAGCCTCCTTAAGCCACGAGAATAAGGGCCTCGCTACCAAACATCTCAAGCCGCGGCCTGTACGGTCTTGATTTCAGAAGGACAGAAGTGGATGGTGGAGAGATTTATATTTGTTCACTAATGATGCTGTTGTGTTCGTTATGCAGGCCAGTCTTGTGATCGAGAAGTTTGTTGTTAATCTAGTGTGTGTGTGTGTGTGTGTGTGTGTGTGTGTGTGTGTGTGTGTCTGTGTGTGTGTGATTCCTTTCCAGTGCAGCCTTTCACAGCGTCTCCGCCTGGCCCGAGATCGGCCCAAATTTACATAATGTGATTCCTCTCCTCCACACAAAATCTTTTCTTTCCCGTCGTATCCAGCATCCTCAAGAGATACGCGTATTTACAGATGCTTTGAGATGCGGATAATCCAGTTGGTGGAGTGATGAGAAAATAAAGGCAAGGATGGGGGAAGACGTTACGAGGAACTTACCCCCGGTGCTTAGTCTGTGTCAGGCTTCATAAAAAAATATTGATTGGGTATTTTAAAACAGATCCAAAGACCATGATCGTCAACATTATGCTTTCTTCCACACGCATCTTCGCCTGAACAGACTCTGGCCTAGTGGAATGCGAGAATTCAAAGCACTTCTTTATCAGGTTTCCACGGCTCTTCATTACGTCTCCACATGTCTTCATTACGTTCGGTTTCTTTCTGCCTGTCTTTCTTTCATTCTTTCTTTCTCCTTCTTCTTCTTCCTTCCAAAACTATTCAGTCTGGTGCCAGTCTTTCTTTTCTTCACCATTTCACTTCAAAATTAGTACCAGTATGCCTTGCCCAAATACTCCCATACATCTTTTTAAATTTTCAACTAGATCTTTTATTTTTTTAGGGGTCAAAGGTCAAAATGTACAAATACGCAAAGTTTCGAGCCATAGTGGAGGTGTAGGAGGACTACTGGGCCTTGGAATAGGCTACTGCCCCCAAGATATAGGCCCTGAAGCCTTTGCCCAGAGTCGGACACTTAAAAAAAAATATATATATATGCTACTGTATTCTCATTAATGATCATAAGAAATTTGCACAGAAGTATGTTAATGAATTGCAGCTACGTGGAGACCATCTTGTATTCTCTTGGGAGTGTTGGCAATCTTTAATTTTCTATTTATTTTCCCTATTGCGCCGCATCATTTTCTTGTGTGCGTGACATTCTGTTGTATGTAATTAGTATCAATTTGCTATCAACTTAATTTGCATGAATAACACAAGAGAGGTTATTCCAGTGTAAGGTACAATGCGCTAAGACACTTCAGATCTATAGCCACTTAAAATAAGACACAGTGAGCCGTTCTATGGTGACATGAACCTAAAGGAGCCTAAGATCTCGTGTGTGTGTGTGTGTGTGTGTGTGTGTGTGTGTGTGTGTGTGTGTGTGTGTGTGTGTGTGTGTGTGTGTGTGTGCGTGTGTGTGTGTGTGAGGGGGTAAAGGGCATGACTGATGATTATAGCAGTCGTAGGGACTGACGATAAAAGCATATACGATCCTGTACAGTCACATACCCGAGTCCTTTCGCCTCCCCTAGCTCTTTCTCACTGATGCCTGGATGAGACGTAGAGGATAAAGGAGTATATTACCAACATTAGATTATCGCTATGCTCCACAGGCAGGCTTGGATAATGTGGAAAAAGATAGTTTCTGGGATGACTTAGTGCGTGTGGTAAGTGGTAAAGGAGATGAGTCTAGTTTCGGGAGGGTATTATGGTTAAGTAGGTGAAGCAGCTCAAGGATATGAAAGGGTACATGGGGGATGCGCATGTGGTACGAGGAATGTGGAAAGCGAAAGGATACTCGAGTTTGGAGAGGCAATGAACATGACTCTGTGCAATAAGCATTTTACGAAAAGAGAGAGTAGGTTGATTGTACGAGTCTGGGGGAAATAGCAGCCGGATAGACTATTTCTTGGTCAGGAGGGCTGATAGGAGGTTGGTGAGGGATGTTAAAGTTATAGGCAGCGAAGAGTGTGTGCAGCAACACAGATTACTAATATGTGCATGGTGCTTAATGAGTGAGTGGTGAAGAAGACGACCTATGCACCTAGGAGGAAAATATAGAAGTTGAAGAACCATGCAGTAAGGGATGCCTTCCATAGTGAGATTAGTGGAGTGGTGGCTGAACTGGGAGCTGTTGACAGCAGTGTTAATGAATCTATCTACCTGTCTGTCTGTCTATCTATCTAAGTGCTACACTACTTAACCTGAAGAAAGCTTATGAAAATGGCTTCTGGAGAGTACGGGAAGGAAGAGAGAGAGAGAGAGAGAGGGAGAGAGAGAGAGAGAGACGGAAGGGAAGAAAGGAAATTGTGAAGTGGGGGAGACGGGGGAAGGGGAAGGGAAATGAGAAGGGGGGAGAAGGAGGGAGATGGGAAAAGAGGAGGAGGGAGAGAGAGGGAGGAGGGGAAGAGGAGGGATGGGAAGGGAGGTAGAAGAGAAGAGGGGGAGGAAAGAGGGTGGAGGGGGGGAAGATAAGGGAGGAAAGGAGGGGAAAAGAGTGAGTGAGGGGGAAGGGGCATGGTATGGGAGGTGAGTGATGACAATATCCATACAGAGGGTTATATGGGGCTATGCAGCTAAACGAGTTATGGTAACGGGTAGTGCCAGGCCAGAGCCATGGGTATTGCTGTTGTAATTGTAGTAATGGTGGTGGTTGTTTCTATAGTAGTTGTAGTTGTTGTTGAAATTGTAGTAATGGTTGTTCTTTTTGTAGATGTAGTAGTTGTAGCTGTTGTTGTTTTTGTAGTTGTTGTTGTTGTAGTTGTAGAAATAGCAGTAGTTTTTTTTTTTTTTTTTTAATGCGAGGAAGAAGGAACCAAAGGTTAGGAGCCCGCATAACAGTTCCTTCCAAGAAAAAAAAAAATACAAGAGAGCGCCAAATTCAAGATCCGTTGCAGTAGTAGTAGTAGTAGTAGTAGAAATAACAATTGTAGTAGTAGTAGCTGTTGTAGCAGCAGCAGTAGTACTTTGGACCAGTAGCAGTAGTAGTAATAATAATAGTAGTAGTAGTAGTAGTAATAGTAGTAGTAGTAGTTGTTGTTGTTGTTGTAGTTGTTGCTACCTCCGCAAATGAAGTTGGAGGAGGTTATAAATATTCACCTATGTTTGTCTCTTTGTTTGTCCATACGATATCACCAAAAGTTCTTGATGAATTTCAATGAAATTTGGTGGACGGGTGGGCCATGGGCCAAGAAAGATTTGATTAAAATTGGGGGCTGATCCAGATCCGGATTCGGGTCCTATGGATCCCACACAGTATCTCCAATAGTTCTCAATGAATTTCAAGAGTGGGCCGGTCAAGGAACAATTGGTTATATTTGGGGATGGATCCGGGTCCCATGGATTCATCGCAATATCTCCACGGATCCGAATCCGGATTCTTTTTAATGGTAAGAGCATTGGTGGAGGTTTGTGCTTTGTGAGTGCTAACTAGTTGTTGTTGTAGTTACTACTACTATTATCATCATCAGGGTTCGGCATACGTTGCCAGTTGGCATTAAGCCATAGCTCAAACACGAGTAGAGGATGATGCTGAATGTGTGTTAGCCGAAGATTAAGAGGTGAAGAGGATGATGGATATGAATAATTAAATCTCCACCTATCACTTGAACGAGGGCCTTTACCACGAGAAGGTTGATGGTGACGATATTGACACTTTCAGGCCATTATGCTCGCTCTCAGCTGAATAAAACCGTCTGTCGTTAGCGGGGATAAATTACCTGTACTCGAGAAGACTCAGGAACGTGAGGGTAAAATGCAGACAATTTTTCCAGGGTCCAAAATTCTCCCTGAACAGAGGCCACAACTGTCGAAATGCCATCCAGGTCCCCAATTACACTGCTGGAAGGACAAGGAGAAAGCAAACTATGCCAGGGAGGGTAGTAGTAGTAGTAGTAGTCGTAATAGTAGAAGTGGTAGTAGTAGTAGTCGTAATAGTGGTAGTGGTAGTCAATCAATCAATCAATCAATCAGCTTTATTTCATATCTATTGATACATAATGGTAATCAGTAGCAGTAGCAGCATCAGTATGGCATCAACAGCAGCAGAGGTACATATATATATATATATACAAAAAATCTGTACATATGGACACCACATAATAAGTGGTGTACTGTACAATTATATATCTATAAAAAAATCATATTAAAAGACCTGAGGGCATCACGGTGCGCATACACATTATTAACATATTAGAAAACAAAAACATCAATAAAATATAAAAAAAAAGTAAAAAAAAAAAAACTACCATCAGTGCAATTAAAAAGAAGTCCAAAGTGAAATATAAAACTGGCATCAATAACCAATACAGAAGGTCCAAATAAAATATGAAAGATAGCATCAATTAAAAATAAAAAGGTCCAAATAAAATACATTATCTAGCATGAATTAAAAGTAAAATGATCACAATAAAATATCAAAGGTAACAGCTTTAAAAAATAAAAAGGTCAAAAAATAAAATTATAATAAAATGGTCCAAATAAAATATAAAAGCTGGGAACCAAGAAAAAGTAAAGAGGTCAAAATAAAATCTAAAAAGCTAGCATTAATAAAAAATATAAAAGAACTAGCACTGCCTCACCTTAAGATTACTACATGGTTTCGTCTGTGCTCATGGTTCTGCACCCAAGATATTCGTGATCGAATTATATCCATGGCATGACAGGTAATGTCCACTCTGTAGTGTAACTTGAAATGATTAATAACATATTTACAAAAGAAACCCATTTTTAAGTATGGTAGGTTCAAGTTAATGATAGCACTATTAGATTGCATCAACCTTTTGTAATAGCGGCACTGTGTGAGGGCCACATGGTGCCTCAGTAACAGCTGGTTACAGGAGGCAGCCACATCATGGTTGCTGGCATAGGCTGGCATTCCAGTCATTCGTTTTAAAGCTTTACTGTAAGCCCCCTCAAATGCTTGAAATGTACATGATCTTCGTGTATCCTTATGGTTTAAAAGAGGCAGACCATAGTCTGGCTTACAGTACGAGTTAAAAGGGAATAAGAACGTATTAATATCTATAACACTAAAATTTCTAAAAATGCAATTAAAACTTGAATAAAACTTATTAAGCCTTTTCATTACATCTTTGTCATCTTTAAGGTCATGCCTAATTATGTGTACCAGATAGTCATATTCATATACAGTCTCTAATTCATCGCTGTTTAAAGTTAAATGAGTTATATAATAGTAATAGTAGTAGTAGTAGTAATAGTAGTATTTGTTGTCGTTGTTGTAGAAGTTGTAATAATTGCAGTTGTGGTAATAGTAGCAGTGGTAGTAGTAGTAGTAGTAGTAGTAGTAGTAGTAGCAGCAGTCCCAGGTTCATCTGAATGTGAACCCATTGGAATGAAGGTTAAAGCTGGATCTCTCCTGCAGTCCACCATCCTCATTTTAGGCGATTGGGAAGAGGTGAGGGACATTTATATAACCAGGCAGCTCCACCGCCTTGTTACATCTGTGCCACCACATGAAGGCGTCCCTCTCCAGCACCGCCAAGGAGATGCTCGCGATATTAAAGGCTTAAAGTAAAGATTTTGAGTAAAGATTTAAGATACAGAGGGAAATATATCCAGAGGCCATAGACCGAGTTCATAGTAAAGCTGAGTCAATTTGTATGATGAGATCTCCGCTGTAATTGAATATTTTAATGAATCGTAATATCTGTCTGTCTATCTATCTACCTATCTGGCTACCCATCTATCTACCTATCTGTCTATCTATCTATCAATCCATTTATCTATCTGTTTCATACACAACTTAAGCTGAAGAAAGTGTATGACAATGGCTTCTGGGCAGGCCGGGAAAGGATTGGGAGGGGGCGAAGTGGAGGGGGGGGGGATAGGGGAAGGGTGGAGGAAAGAGAGGAGAAGTAGGGGAGTAGAGGGCGTTTGATTGTGGAAAGTTAGGTAGCCGTGTGAGTAGAACTAAAACTATAAGCTTACTCTAGTTTGGTTCTGAAGAGGTATATAGCTGCATGAAAAGCTAAAAGTATAAGGAAGCAATAATATACACAACTTTAGCGTATGAGTGCTCCTAAAGGCATCCTCATATTCCTATAGGGTATATCTATATTATTTGATTATACTTCTAACTACATACAAATATAAGGAACGCGTGAAACGGACCTATGACTGTGTGTGTGTGTGTGTGTGAGAGAGAGAGAGAGAGAGAGAGAGAGAGAGAGAGACAGGCGGTCCAAATTGATTCCTTGCCTTTCCTGGGTGTGTTTTACGAGGACATAACCACGTCTTGGAAGCACCACCACTCCTTAGGTCCAGCACCCACGCTTGTAATGGGATGAAGGACTCTCTCTCTCTCTCTCTCTCTCTCTCTCTCTCTTTGTTGCTTTTTTCATACTCCTTTTCGTTTGTATTTACAAATCCAGGCAAATTTTGCGGACAACAGACAAACTATGTAACTTTATTCCTGATACTGGATGTGGGGTGCCTACTCTCCACTCATATGTTGTAGTGTCACTTATAGGTGATTCAGAACCGTGTATGAGAGAGAGAGAGAGAGAGAGAGGATTATATTGTTATCTGTTAATGACACTGATAATTTTGTGTGTTCCGTCTTTCACTATAACCTATCACAGCGTCCCTGCCTGCCTTGTGATCGTCTGAGATTTACCTAATGTGATTCTGCTCCTTCAGTCACAAGACCCTTCTTTGCATGAAGCGAGAACGTTGCATCCAAAACTTAAGAACTGATTCCCTTTTCTTGCAGAGACTTTGAGTTAATAAAATTCTCTTGAGTGCTGAGAAGGAAATGCTATAATTTAATGTATGTATTCTCCATGTTTGCAAGGAATCATACGGTACAGTCAGAAAATAAATAAATAAATAAATAAATAAATAAATAAAAAATCTGATTGTGCACCTAGAGCCAATTGACCACAAGAGCTTCATTGAGACCTAAATTCTTCCAAGTCTCAATTTTCCTCAAGAACAACAGCCTTATCGTTCACTGTTATCATCATGTTCTTAGTTGCAGTGCTGGGTGAATAGGGACAAGGAGGAAACAAACTGTGCCGAAAAGTCTGACCAGTTTGCATCAGTCTCCTTTTATATAATCCTTTTCTATTTTAACTTACACTATCCTTCGACACATCTCAACACGACTAATACTTTTCTCCTCTCTATTTATTTAGTGACGTACATCAGGGCACGTATTCTCGTAGGTTAAGGAAGCTCCCTAATACCTATTGCTAAGGATTTATTTTGCTTATTACACCTTGCTTTCGTCCTCTGTGTTATACAAATCTATCTAATATCGCCATACTCTTCATAAGTAACGCACAAAAGCATATTAACCGCCGTATCCAAAACTAAATCGCCAAGGAGGAGGTGGTAGGGAGCCTCCTTAAACGACGACATTACTCACCGGAGTCATATCGGTGCCACCCCGTGAAGGCGCCCATCTCCAGCACCACGATGGAAATAAACTAAGGAAATGACGCCAAGACTAAAGAGGTTAATGAAGGTTTTGTCTAACCCCTCCAGCCTCCCCTAAGCCTTGTCAAGTCTCCTGAAGGTAGCAAGAATAAATTATAAACACAATTCAGTGAGCTCCAGTTTTGACGCTGATATCGGTTGTTTTTGCTTTCTTGCTTCATCTCATCATCTTGCTTCATCTCCTCTTGCTTCATCTCATCGTGATGCCTCATCTCCTCTTGCTTCATCTCATCTTGCTTCATCTCATCATCTTGCTTCATCTCATCATCTTGCTTCATCTCATCTTGCTTCATCTTCATCTCATCAGCATGCTTTATCTCATCATCTTGCTTCATCTTCCTTCATCTCATCACCTTGCTTCATCTCAGCAGCTTGTTTAATCTCATCATCTTGCTTCATTCATCACCTTGCTTCATCTCATCACCTTGCATCATCTCATCACCTTGCTTCATCTCATCACCTTGCATCATCTCATCACCTTGCTTCATCTCATCACCTTGCATCATCTCATCACCTTGCTTCATCTCATCACCTTGCATCATCTCATCACCTTGCTTCATCTCATCACCTTGCATCATCTCATCACCTTGCTTCATCTCATCACTTTGCATCATCTCATCACCTTGCTTCATCTCATCATCTTGCTTCATCTCATCACCTTGCTTCATCTCATCATCTTGCTTCATTTATCGCCTTGTTTCATCTCATACTTTTGCTTCATCTCATCACCTTTCATTATCTCATCACCTTGCTTCATCTCATCACCTTGCTTCTTCTCCTACGTGTGTACTTTCTCTTTCATCGTTTTTGGCTGGTTGGAGAAGTTGAAATCTCGCTTCATTAGTTCGAAGCTGTATCTGATCTGAATGATACCTTTGAATCTTGCTTAACTTGCCTATACTGCTTTCGCTCTAACTTGGCCTAAAATTGCCATCTCTCTCCATCTTTAATGCTTAGTTATAGCAATAAATGAGCACTCAAATTAGTGCTAGTCATGAATAAGTGCTATGGAATGGATGTGGAGCAACAGTATTGTCCTCTTCTGCCACTGAGCTACGTGAAATAAGCTGGAAAAGGAAGAAAAGCTGGACCAGTATTAATCAAGCAGAGGAAAGCTTAGAATTATTGCCTACCGACTGCACGAAAGTCAACGAAGCAGACAAATTTCACCAAGCCATAATCTTCTCCTAAAATAAAATAAATACAACAACCATGTTTACATCCAGTTCCCTAAAGGTACTGCTGGGTGACCACGAACGTAAGGGTAACCAACTTTATCCAGGAGTCCGACCGGCCAGGGAATAGAACACAAGCGGTCTGGAAGGGCTTTAATTTTGCTTCATTAGCTCGAAACTTTGTCCGAACCCAACGAGATCATGCTAAACTAAGCGGTAATAATTAGCGAGTTAGAAGGTTTGAGAATTTCCTAGACAAAATTCAGACTCGTATGTTATGTGGCTCTGGAAATTATGTAGCAACTCTTCCTTAGCGATTTATTTAGCATGTTACACCTCAGTATCCTCTCGTGCAGTATTGACGCAAACTACGTCGATAATGAAACGATATAAGGGCGTACAAGGGAAGGTCCTGGAAAAATATGCAAAATAATTCGCTAAGGAAGAGGTGCTACAAAGCCTCCTATACCACCCAGAATACAATGTTTATTTAGCAAGAGCGAGCCTGGACGATTCAGCGAGGCGACTTAAATGAGAGAGAGAGAGAGAGATCTGGGGAAGGGGGGGGCAAATCAGGGGAGAGGGGGAGTAGAGAGGCGAGGCAGGCAAAGGGAAGGGGTAAGAGAGGGGGGAATAGGGGGAGCGGAAGAGAGGGAAGGGAAGGGACTGGGTAAGAATGGGAAGAGACGGGAGAGGGAGAGGGTAACAGAGGGGAGGAAAGGAGGAGGAAATGAGGAAAAAAAGGGTGAAGATGAAGATGAGGGGAAAAGACGAGTAACGAGGAGGAAGAGAGGAAAAGAGGGACGAGCTGGGAAGAGGAAGAGAGGGAAAGAAGGGTGAGCTGGGAAGAGGAAGAGAGGGAAAGAAGGGTGAGCTGGGAAGAGGAAGAGATAAAGAAGGGTGAGCTAGGAAGAGGAAGAGAGGGAAAGAAGGGTGAGCTGGGAAGAGAAGGAGAGGGAAAGAAGGGTGAGCTGGGAAGAGGAAGAGATAAAGAGGAGTGAGCTGGGAAGAGGAAGAGAGGAAAAGAACAGTGAGCTGGGAAGGGGATGGCAAGAGGCCTGTGATGATTGCCAATATCCTTATACGGGATTATATGGGACTATATATCGTTACGGGTAGCCATTGCAAGGCCTACGGTTGAAGTGTAGGAGTGGCAGTGGAGTTTCAGCATTCTCTCTCTCTCTCTCTCTCTCTCTCTCTCTCTCTCTCGTTTCGCACGTCCCACACGCCTTCATATTTCTCACACCCTTTTTCATCCTTGCAGTCTTCTCTTTTTTCCGCTCCCAGCTATATTCTCCAGCACATTCATTCCTCTCTTTCTCCTTTGTTTTCCTCTCTCTTGCATGTTCTTATATTTTTGTCTTTTCAGCTTCTCTCCTATTCGTCCGTTTCTATATCATCAGTTAGTTCCCCTTCGCCTCTTCCTCTCCCTGTCTGTCCTAAGATTAATTCAGTCGTGTGGAGCATTGCTAGAAATGACCCAAAATTAAATAATCATATTCCAGGGGATAATATTAACAGCGAACCACCTCTGCCATCGCTAGGTCTGTGTGGTCTGCGTAACACTTGCGATGAATCACTGTCCAGGCTGATTGATGAAAGGGACTGATTGGGCTATACCTCTCTCTGCTACATCGCTCACTCTCTCATATATATATATATATATATATATATATATATATATATATATATAGATATATATATAGATAGATAGATAGATAGATAGATAGATAGATAGAGAGAGAGAGAGAGAGAGAGAGAGAGAGAGAGAGATTTATATATATATATATATATATATATATATATATATATATATATATATATATATATATATATATATATATATATATATATATATATATATTTGTAAAGGGCAAAAAACATGTTTACTTAATTTAGTCTAAATCAGGAAACTTCAAGTGGAACGGCGGAAGAGAGAGAGAGAGAGAGAGAGAGAGAGAGAGAGAGAGACTAGGAACGAGAGAAGAAATCGTCAGTACGAGGAAATAAGAGACATGAGAGGGTAATGAAAGAACCATAAACCAGGTGTGGGAATGTAACCCCAGCTGACACCCACACCCACACACACACCCACACCCACCCACCCACACACACCCACCCACCCACACACACACCCACCCACACCCACCCACACACACACACACACACACACACACACACACACACACACACACACACACACACACACACACACACACACACACACACACACACACACACACACACACACACACACACACACACACACACACACACACACACACACACACACACACACACACACACACACACACACACACACACACACATAACAACAACAACAACAGCAACAACAACAACTGCCCGAATTACCAGCGTCCCCAGCAGCACACAACGCAGCATACTGATTAAGGGGGAATTGTGGTGTGTGTGTGTGTGTGTGTGTGTGTGTGTGTGTGTGTGTGTGTGTGTGTGTGTGTGTGTGTGTGTGTGTGTAATGATTCAAGGGTGTAAATGAGTAAGTGGAGTGAGTTATGTGCGTCTGTGTGCGTGCGCCGTTTTGTTTGTATGTGCATGTGTAATCACCTAAGAATATATGTGTGAGTGTGGATTGTGAATAATGTGTGTGTGTGTGTGTGTGTGTGTGTGTGTGTGTGTGTGTGTGTCTTTCGTAGCGCAAGGGAAAAACTGCTGGAAGGTCGTCCACTTAGTCATATTGCCTCTGGCTCTGTCCACTCTCGGGACAGAGGAAAGGCAGGCCTACTCGATGTGATGAACCTGGACTCTGTGTGACTCAACCATGATTGATATTGTCCATCATCATCTTCATCATCATTGTCACCACCACCACCACCACCATCATCATCATCGTCATCATCATTGTCATCATCATCATCATCATCATCATCATCATCATCATCATCATAATTCTAACCTTATTTCCCCACCTAATCTTGTGGTGTGACAGCATCCAGAAAAAAAAAAAGTGTGGAAGTAAGAGTATTATTGTCTTCATTTTAAGTTGTCCTCTTTTTTTTTGCACTTTTAAATGGGGTGATGAACGATCAAAAAAATAAATGAATAAACAAATAAAAATAACACGGAGAGACAAAGCATGAAAATGTGGGAACTATCATCATCATCATCATCATGACCATTTTCGTTAAAGATGGGGTGAGGCAGAATCTAGAAACAAGGGAAGAGAAAGAAAGGGGAGAACAAAACCCAACCCAACCAGCGATCTTCCTCACACAATCATCCACACTTCATTCAAGGCTTGGAATCCACACACACACACACACACACACACACACACACACACACACACACACACACACACACACACACACACACACACACACACACACACACACACACACACGACACCTACTGCTATATTAATCTGCAAAATGAAGCACACTCTCAAGGGATGTGCATTTAAGAGAATGTGTAGGTCCATAATTGCATTGTGTTTTTCCCACTCTAATTAAGATGACCGCATGTGGTAAATTCAGCTTGAGATTGCATTTATAAAACCACCTAAGCTTAGCTGTGTATAAACTTGCTTGTATATACGTATGCCATCATTCACACAGCTACCAAGCTCTTTATTATTAAATCAGAGTGAAAAACAGGGCGAAAAGGATGGAAAACAAAATGTATGTGGCAATAGATAAATGTCATGGAGATTCGTTTTTCCTGTAAATTTGTTAGCATTCTTTACAAACAGTCTCCAATATATGTGAGTGCCTGGGACATCCTTCACACTTGCATATTTGACAGTGAGGTATACGTATGGTAAGTGATGGCCTACACGGACACTCTATGTAATGAAAGAATATACACACTTCGGTGCATATTTGTGTGTCCATGGGTCTATCACTCTATTGCCCCCCTCCTCCCCCCCCTCTCTCTCTCTCTCTCTCTCTCTCTCTCATTCTTAGCGTCGCATCATCTTCACTCACACGGTTCCCAAATGAACTCTCTCTCTTTCTCTCTCTCTCTCTCTCTCTCTCTCTCTCTCTCTCTCTCTCTCTCTCTCTCTCATTATTCTTAGCGTCGCATCATCTTCACTCACACAGTTCCCAAATGAACTCTCTCTCTCTCTCTCTCTCTCTCTCTCATTATTCTTAGCGTCGCATCATCTTCACTCACACAGTTCCCAAATGAACTCTCTCTCTCTCTCTCTCTCTCTCTCTCTCTCTGGCATTTACAGCTCAGTATATTCCAATTTCTGTTTTTCAAAGACCTTACCATACACAGATATTTGTAGCTCTTTGGGGCAGCGATATGATATAATGCACAGAACACAAACATGGAGGAACGTTCATAGAGCAGACCATCACCAAGAACGAGAAATGTCTATGTCACTCTTTTACGGTATAATATTACTTTTGAAAATGTTTACCTGTACGAAAAAGAAGGTAATTCGTGTAAGATCAGAACTAGATCACGAACTCACATGGGAAAATGTATATGGAGAAATTTTGCAGTTATTCGCACAAGATGAAGCCAAACCCGACTTTAAAGATGCGGCCACACTTGCTCGAAATATGTGATCAAAAAGATGAAACGAAGCACCGGGTTACTACAACTGCAATATCCGAGTCTGAACGTTAGTAGGACCCCTGAGCCTCGTTTCCTCTTGACGATCACATGCTTGATCGAGTTTGGCCGTAGTCTTGCACGGGAATTTGCAATATAGGAAACTGAACAACATTTTCCCAGAAATCTATACTGTTTTTACTTTTACTTGGCCCAGATTGTTGTCCCTTTGCAGTTTATTTCATGTATATCAATGGCAGGAAAGGGTAATTATATAGCTCTACATCCTTTCCGTAGCACTTCTTCGTGACAAGCATCATAATATGGAGCTTAAATCTCTTGTAACAGTTCAGAATTCAAGACCAAGGAAGGGCAATTTTAGGCCAAGTTAGAGAGAAAGGAGTATAGTGAAAGCGTTTCGGTCCATTTCACCCCACACTCACTCGACCCCATAATTAAAGAGCCTCCTTAGCACCTCATCCTTAACGATTTATTTTTGGATATGGATTCTTAAAATGCTTCTGTACGTTATTAATGAAGAGTATGGTGATATCAGATTGATTTTAAGTAACACAGAGGATAGCAAAGTGTAGCAAAACAAATCGCTTAGGTACAAATGTTAGGATGCAAAGATTCAACCAACGTGTTCCGCGCCGGGATATCTGAGAACAGCTTCCTGTGTGGATTGCGTCGGCAGCTTAAAAGAGAAGGAACGAGATCAAAGGAAAGTCTGATGTGAAGCAAGGAGTATGAGGGTGAGTTACACTTGCACTGTTAGCTTGGTTTAGGTTTGGTTTGGTTTGGGTTGGTAGGTTAAATTTGTTCAGGTTAGGATAGGTTCGTTAGGTTAGGTTAACATAGGTTGGGCTGGGTTAGACTAGGTTTGGCTCGGTTAGGCTGTTGAGTACCATTTCGTAAAAATATTTTTGTGACCTAAAGCACATGTATCAAGATCAAAGGTTACGTTCCAGAGTTGTGTTAGTGGCTTGGAAATTTAGTAACACTTCTCCATTAGCAATTACACTGATACATTACAATACACTTCTATATAGTCTTGTGTATTGCTGATCGAATCTGCGTCGATATAAAAGGATATGAATAACACAGAAGGAATACTAAGGTGAAATATGCAAAATAAATGGCCAAGAACGAGGTGCTGTGAAGTTTCATGTTGATTCACTGTTCGTTGACAAATTAAAGAAACTCCGATGTGGGACTTAGTGTGTATTGACGTTTCGCCTCATGGCTTCCTCAGAATTCTGAGGAAGGCATGAGGCGAAACGTCAGTACACACTAAGTCCCACATCGAAGTTTCCTGTGCCACCAAAAACAGCGATATAGAAACAGCACAAACACATAATAGAGCATTTATAAGCATACATACAAAACAGTAAGCCTACAGACTTGTACTCAGTATGTTTAAGAACAAGAAGTGGAACACCTTTAACGGCCGAACCAAACCCTGCAAATATCTAGGGGGGGAAAGAATGAAGTTATTTTTTACTCAAGCACGTTAATAAGACTTCTGACTCAGGCCGTCTCAGTACAGTTAACTGCCAAGTGTTCTGACTCCCTCTTTGTCATATTTACGGATAATCCAACACGACGCAGGTACGCGATCAGCTAGTACTCTTGCATTGTGTACCGTCAGCATCAAAAGTCCTGTCATCATCTCCAGCTTTTCTCTTTATGAGTTCTGAATATTAGTGTGGGTAATGATATGCAAGTGACACTGATAACTTTTTTGGCCATATATCAATTTCATTAATGTTGATTGGTGTGGATTGACAACACCAATTTTCATAGTTAATGTAGAAAAGAGCAGGACAGGTGATAAAGCTTTTGATGTCGATTGTGCATGTGTGTGTGTACGTCAGTAAGTATTTGGGTAATGTTTCCCCCGGCCCCGCTGCATCAAATTTACGGCTATTCTGGTCCGGCACATGTACGCGGTTACTATACTCTCTTTTTCTCTAACTTAGCCTAAAATGTCCATCTCTCCATCTTACATGCTAAGTCGTTAAAAATAGATTGACACTAGGTTATGATGCTAATCACAAAGAAAAGCCAAGGAAAGTATGTAGAGCGGTAGCACCGTTTCATTCTGACAGAGAACTTCGTGAAATAAGCTCCAAAAGGACGAAACTCTAGGCCATGTAAGAGTAAACGCATATAGCACAGTAGCTCTGTTGGTGAGTGAGTAAATGAGTGAGTGAGTGAGTGACACACACTTTAACTGGGCTCCATTGTGGATGAGGAAAAAAGGATCGCGCCACTTGCTGCACTTAACATTCTGAAATATGGACGATATACTGTGATAAGTGTCTGCTTGTGATGAAAGTGCAAAAATTACACATATTATTTAGCGCGCAAAATTCCGTAAAACAGCCGCACGATTTAGGACGTCGCAAAGAGTGAGATATCCGGTTAATAAATTCATTTGTGTATGAGAAATTAGTTGACTTTCACGTCCAACCGTGCCTATGGGTGGCATATTTTTCGATTGTAGAATACCGTAAAACAAATAACTCAAAGTCAAATGGTCACCCCTTATGGGATTATGGCATCTGGCAATAGATAGATAGATAGATAGAATACTCGTCAACCTAATACGAACATATGTTCTTACACGCATCCACGCACGAACGCATATGTATACAGTCTAACATACATTCACACTCAGACACACACACACGTTCATTGACACATACGCCCATGAACTCACATATAGTTTACACACACACACACACACACACACACACACACACACACACACACACACAGGAGCCTGAATCCAAGATAACGCTGTCAGACCGAGAATCCACCAAGAAAAAATAGGAAGTGATGACCATTTATTTTCTTTTTCTCTTTTCTTCTGTTTTTCTTTTTTTTTTTCTTTTTTGTTAGTGAGTGAGAGGATGACGGAAATACGAGGAGCAACAGCGATTCCGTAACAAATACTCACAAGACAAAGACTCACAAGACAAAGACTCACAAGACAAATAGGCTACTTACAAATACTCAAAAGACTAATACTCAGAAGACAAATACAAGACAAATACTCACCAGATATATACTCACAAACAACTATTCACAAACAAATGCTCACAACACATATATTCACAAACAAATACTCACAAGACAAATGCTCAAAGAATGAATGCCCACATGACACATACACATTACACATTTCCTCACAAGACAAATGCTTACAGGACAAATGCTCACAAGACAAATACTCATAAAGGAAATGCTTACAAATATTTATAAGACATGTTTGCAAATGCTCAAAGGGCATATGCTTACATGAGAAATACTCTCACACATTATGATGACAAACTTACATTCTAAGAGATCAAAATATCCACTCTTCTCATCCAATCTTAGCACCAGCAGCAACAGAGTGGGTTGTTGTTGTTGTTGTTGTTGTTGTTGTTGTTGTTGTGTCCTCTGGCTTATCTGAAACGTGAACCCGGTGGACTGCATGCTGATGTTACCCTTCTCCTTTAGTTCACCATCTTCCCTTGAGGTAAGAGGAAGGAGAGTGAGGGACGATTGTATAACCGGGCAGTGGAACCGCTTGGTTATATAGGTGCCTCTACATGAAGGTGTCCCTCTTCAACACCCAGAACGTTGTTGCGTTTGTTTTAAGTGTCTCCGAACCTACAAAGAGTCGGTGAAAGTAAAGGTCACCGTAGAGGGAAAAGACTGAGAGTTATACCTAATGACTGTACGAAGACCTTTACGAGACAGTCAGTCAGAAGTGGTACAAAGGCACTCAAAAATCAAGGTACAGCACAGCCAGAAAAGCACCAGTAACAGCAACAGCAACAACAGATGCAGCTGGAACACAAATGCACAGACGTACAATGATGGTGTATGTTAGATAGTTCCCCGGCCTCCAAACAGCCAGTGAAAGGGGAAGTGACAGCAACAACAGCTAAACAAAGACATTGTCAGAAGGAACACTACCATTCCCCGTTTAACTTAACTTGAACCCAGATTTTTGTCCTTATGCTGGCTATTTCATGTAAGTCAGTGACAGAATAAGACAATACTGTGGTTACGCATCCTTTTCATAGCACTTCTTCGGAGCCAGCACTGTACTCTAGTGCTAGTCTTTTGGTACAACTCAGCGTTCAAAACGGAGAGATGACAATTTCGGGTTAAGTTAGAGTAGAAAAGGTATAGTGAGCTACTGAAAGTTAAAGTTCCCATGCAGCCAGACAGTCGGTGAAAGCAGAAGCAGGGGCAGCAACAGCGACTGCACAAAGGCACTCTCAGGGGAGCTTTCAGAGAGTGTGTGGTGAATTAATGACCAGTGCTGGAGGCTGATATGTACGCCATTTATAACACAGTCCCTCTGCTCTGATATACAATGCCTTCATTACGCACCCAATGCAGTCCACAATACATTAACTGGCAAACCTACAGGGAACTGTGGAGGCACAGGGGGCGTGGGGTTAGGTGTAGGGGAGTCAGGGGTTCGAAAAAATAAAAAATAAAAAACTATGACCATCAAGAACATTAGTTTTCGGAGTAACAAAAAAGTTGCAACAGATAGTAGAGTAAGAGAGAGAGAGAGAGAGAGAGAGAGAGAGAGAGAGAGAGAGACACCATCCATATATGATGATTTGCCTGTTACTGATATTCCTCAGATACAGAAGAAACAGCATAACTTTGAATGAATAATACTTCAGAAGAATGTGCTCATGAGCCAATAAGTTTTTCACTGAACTAGCTTCCATGAAAAGGCTGCATTTCAAATGACTAACAAAATCTACAGATATGTTTTTATCGCAATGCCAGTACTGACCACTCAAGCTCTCAGTCCTATAAAATCTAAACATGCTTTATTCTCAACATGTACTTTAAAAATTACTGCAAAAAATAATGAGTATTCATTTACTATGGTCCTCCAGTTTTAATCATTCGACCGTATGACACGATTGCAAGTGGAGGTACATAATTTCTCTTGTAATACATCGTTTGGAGTCTAAAACTGTATTAGTAAGTCTTGTAATCCATTCCGGGAAGAAGGGCTATGCAACCAACTTCCAGGCTATAATGTAGTTATTATGAGACTGTTACAGGAATTATTAGATCTGATGAACCATGCTATAGTTCTTTCACCTTAACTTGGCCCAGAGTTTTCGTCCTTTTGCACCCTACGAGTAGTTCACGTTGCTCATTACTGAAAAGGAGAATGTTACAACTTTGCGTCTTTCCATAGCATTTCTTCGTGATCAGGACCATATTCTGGTGCTGATCTATTGATGGAACTGAGAAATCAAGATGAAGAGATGGCAATTTTGGGCCAGGAGAAAGTGAAAAGCGTATGGTGTTGGGTGGGAAGGCTTGGCACAAGACTCAATCCTCCTCTCATTGTATATGTGATTCCACTTCCTCAAATCTCCTTTATAACTCACCTCATCCACACTAACCTTTCCTTACTCCTTCTTCATCTCTCTCTCTCTCTCTCTCTCTCTCTTTCCATTATTCTTCCATCAGTGCCACTCTATTTTCCACTGCATCAAACAGACACCGTTTTATCATTGCATTATATATATACCTCACGTTTTTCACTCAGTTTGGGATGGTCTGCTGTTCAGAAGGACAGTAGTTCGATCTCTGGAGGAGAGTGAACGGTCTGATAATTTATACATATATTTTTTACGGAGTTTACTGACCTTCCACAACACGCATCGAGGTGTCATAAATGCATGCAAACTTATGCCAACGCGTCAAAACTGAATAAGAAATATGTTTAGTATGGTTGGTGGGTATTAGCGTTGAAATGGTGATATGTGATTATGTATGGCATGAGGGAGGACTGCAGAGCCTAAGAGAAGGGACTGCCGAAGCGCCACCATTCATTCTGCTGGTAAAGGCAGGATGGTGTGTTGTGCTTCATCATGTTCAGGCAGCGAGGCCAACTTCTGAATGCATGTTAACAAGCTGGACATCAAAGAGGAAGAGGGTGGCTGGAGGTAGGGGTGATGGGGGTGAGGAAGGAGAGGGGTGAGGGTGATGATGGGTGAGGGAGGTGAATGGTGAGGGTGATGATGGGTGAGGGAGGTGAATGGTGAGGGTGATGATGGGTGAGATACGTGAGGGGCTAGGGTGATGTTGGGTGAGGGAAGTGGGGGGTGAGGGTGATGACAGGCGAGGGAGGTGAGACGTGTGGGTGATGATGGGTGAGGGAGGTGAGGGGTGAGGGTTATGATGGATGAGGGAAGGGAAGGGTAAAGTTGATGATGGTGAGGGAGGTGAGGGGTGAGGGTGATGCTGGGTGAGGTGAGGGGTAAGGGTGATGATGGGTGAGGGAGGTGAGGGGTGAGGGTGATGATGGGTGAGGGAGGTGAGTGGTGAGGGTGATGATGGGTGAGAGAGGGAAGGAGTAAGGGATGGGAATGGTGAGGGTGTAGAGTCAGAACAGGGTGTGGTGAGGACGGTAGGTAAGGAAGTGGTGAGGGATGTTAGTGATGAAGGAATAGGAGGTGAGTGGAAAAGGAATACTGATTAATACAAAGGAGAACAACCGCCAATTGTCCTTAAGAGATTTTTTTTAAGGAAAGCTAGAATTAAGACATATATTCTTTGCTCAAAGTGAGGAAATACTCCCCTACGCCCGTATTCTCGTCGCTGGCTCCCTAACACCTCCTCCTTAGTGGTTTTCTTGGATATGGTTAATCGGTATCCTTTTGCACGTTATTAATGCGAAGTATGGTAATACTGGAGGGATTTACGTAATGCAGGGGAAGACTGTAAGGTAAAAAAGTTAAAAGCAAATCGCTTAACAGAAGGCGTTAGGGAGCTTCTTTACCCACATGAATATTGCTGTACTCACCAATCCCTCCTGTTGAAGCTGCTGGAAAAAAAAAAAAAAAGGACTTTCTGGTAGTAAAGAAAAACAGCCGTGGGAATAACATAGGAAAGGATGAGATATTCTGCATTATGATAACCTAGCCAGTTATGAGCTAAAATCAAATTCGTTTTATTACCGTTTGAGTCTCTCAGTGTCCTCTGTCGCAGGACAGTCATATCCCGACCGATGTCGGGACGATACAGCCAATGTATGTCTACCAAGTGGCTTAGGCTGTCTGGTAGAGATTGTATGTAGGGTGAGAAGTGCTTGTAAATGTAATTGTAGTGTTGGAGTGGCTTTGGATGGTGTGTAGTCTGTGAACCAAGTGTAATCGACCCGCGCAAGCCGACTGGGTGCAAGTATACTTAATAGTATGCGACACTGGTTCAACCACAGCACCCCTTGTGTCCGCCAACGCAGAACGTGGCCGGTTGAACACTCCCAAAGATTGTTACCCTGGCGGAGCGCGAACACTGGTTACCCGAGTACGAAACGCACACTCTACCACTCTACAACAGAGGCTCCATATATATATATATATATATATATATATATATATATATATGAGAGGGGTGTGTGAGTTGGGAACAAGGCAGTGAAATGGCGGGGGACAGGGCGACGTGGAGGCGATTTGTTTGTGGTCACCCCAAACGGGATTGAGGTGTCTGGCAATATATATATATATATATATATATATATATATATATATATATATATATATATATATAATTTATTTATTTATTTACATGATACCTTGAGTAGAGTACCAGTTGTCATGAATGGGGAACACTGTCATTATCATCCCACTTTTTTTTTTCCTATTCGACTCAGGGTTATACAGTAGATAATTCGTTCGCCATTGCCTAGCAGTCTTCCTATATGCCACACATCTTTTACATGTTACCCCACTGGCGCTAATATACACCGTTCATACTGAACTCATGTTAGGACTGTTTCATTCAGACAGGTGTGAATGTATTAGCTGTGGTGTTTTACTGAGATGTTGATGGATCTGTTTTGACAAAATTTAAATGATCAAAGTGTTCCCTGCCCTGTCAGGGATCGAACCCACGTCACTTTGGACAGCAGCCAGCTTCTGTAACCACTCAACCATTACCATCTTTGATCTCACTTCATTCAGTCATCACCATTAATCTCTCTCTTATCACTTCATCTGCACTTCCCTTTCATTGCTCCCTAATCTACCTTTCATCTTCCCCTTTCAGCCTCCCTTTCATCTCTCTCTCACTCTCTCTCTCTCTCTCTCTCTCTCACACACACACACACACACACACACACACACACACACACACACACACACACACACACACACACACACACACACACACACACACACACACACACACACACACACACACACACACACACACACACATCGCCTCTTCCCCAGCTGTGCTTAACAATGTGCTAGTGGGTTCCCTTGTGGTCCATATCTCACCAGGTGTACTCGGCGTCACCTCATTCTCCCATAAACACACACACACACACACACACACACACACACACACACACACACACACACACACACACACACACACACACACACACACACACACACACACACACACACAAACTGCTACTTTTACACCTTCCCACTTTCCTTCTCTTAGACATTTTTAGGTGCCGGAAAGGGGCTCCTTCACGCAGTGGCACTGATATACTCGACCAGCTTTTCCTCGTCCCCTGCAGGATGGATGGTGGACTGGAGGAGCAAGGCACCTTCATCCTGCAGTCCACCTGGTTCACAGTCAGTCAAGCCCAGGACCAAGGCCACTACCATCACCATATTCCAAGACCACCACCACCACCATAACAACAAACACAACAACAAACTCAACAACAACAAACTCAACAACAACAACAAACACAACTACAACACAGCTAACAACAAACCTAACACCAAACACAACAACAATAAACACAACAAACACAACAACAAACACAACAACTAACACAAACAACAAACAACAACAAACACAACGACATGCACAACAACCAAAACAACAGCAACAAACACAACAACAACAACAGGCACAACAACAAACACAACATATTTACTTGTATTCTTTGCTCGCCCTTCAGAAAAAAAGAAAAGAAAAAAAAAAAAACATTGCTTTCTCTTGCTGCGCTCGCTGGCCGTTGCCCTGCTGGGTGCACTGGGGCCTCCCAGCAGGTGACGAGGAAAACATCCCTCAGAGGACACTAATCTGGACCAAACTGGGAGAATGTCAACTATTAGACCCCCAGTGGTGGCGTGTGCAAGGTTTCGCAGAGAGAGAGAGAGAGAGAGAGAGACTTTTCCTAAATGCATGCATGCATACTGTATATGTATACATCCTGTGTTTCCCTCTGCTTAAGACACTCAGTTTTTTAAAAGCAATGTGTCCAGGCATTTCGAAATGAACAGATCTTGAAATTGGCACTTTTTTTTTTTTTTTTTTTGAGAGAACAAGTTTGCAGGCTTAAGCCATTGTTTCCTTCATCTCTGCACTAAATAATAATAAACAGAGAAGCAAATAAAGAAGTAAATTAAAATATTCAAACAACCTAAGCAACAGGGTCAGTACGTCTGAGATACACTACATACTCTATAACAAGCAGCCCCGAAAAACAAATGGGTTTGCGTCCATATGCCTTCCTCTCCATCTTACTCTACCGTCACAAAAAGGCTTGCAAACTGACAGGCCTTCAGGCTGTAAATTTCCTTCAGACGTCTACTTAGCGATGTCTTACTGAACAGCGACTTTACTTCCAAGACTTAGGAACGTTCATAGCCTCCTACAACATTTAGGCAGGTATTCTCATCGGTTAAGGAAGCTCCCTAACCCCTCTTTCTAAGCGATTTATATTGCTTTTTGCTCCTTACTGCACTCTTCTGTCATTTTAATAATTAAAATACCACCACACTCAGCATATGTAACATAGAAATTGATATTAACCAGCAGTAACAAAAAATAAACCGCTAAGGAAGTGGTGTTAGGGAGCTTCCGTAACCGACTAAAATCCGGACCCTAGTGCCAAGCTGAGAACCTTAAAATATCGCTGAAGCTATTATTTGTTGCTGAGTGTCTGTGAAGTTATTTGTGAAAGTTTGGTCAACAATAATTTGTTTTCAGAGGGTGTCTGTGTAAAAGCAAATACTCAGCTCACACACACACACACACACACACACACACACACACACACAAATATCCCTCCCTCTCTCTCTCTCTCTCTCTCTCTCTCTCTCGTCCTGCCAATCCCATACTCAGGCCTGTAATTTAGCGTTGTTTCCCCTTAGGTAGGATAAATCCTACCAAACCATTCACAGCAAAATTTACAGTGGCAGTATATTTTAGTTTATATTCCTCTGACAAAAATCTATAACCCTTTCCAGCTCAGTTGATCACATGGTGTTGCCAGATTGGAGGGTAGATTTGACTAGTAACCAAGGAAAAGTATTCCAGTGGCTTAACTAAGGCTCACTGAATTTCCCGCATCCGCAGTTTAATACTCGAGTTAAGGGAGTGGCAATATCATTCATCCTAATTAACTATAAGCATTCTATAATCCCAGCTGCCTCTGACTCTCCCTTCGCCCACTTCCGAAAGCCCGTACGCTGGTGAATGAAAGACTACGATGGTCAATGAAAAACTACGATGGTGAATGAGACATGCCTGAGTGAGGAGACGGCAACTTCGGAATGCTTTTATGCTCGTCTGGTAGTTGGTCCGCGTCCAAAAAGTCACCTGTTGCACTCACGTCTGCACCCATAGTCCCTTCAATATCATAACCTCCTTTTTACTCTATTTTTAGTGCTGGAGAGGGATGCCTTCACGTGGTGGCACCGATTTAGCTAGACAATGAATTTGCATGGTTTTACAAACGTCCCTCAATCTCTCTCTCGCTATTACCCGAAAGGAGGATGTTGGATTACAGAAAGAGGGACTTCAGTGGACAACAACAACAACAACAACGAAACAAACAACAACAATCGCCATGGGACTGTCGTGGTTAATTTTTGAAGTGACTTTTGTAACTGCAAAAGACAGACATATTCTTCACGAATCCTTTAAGTACTGTTAGTCCTTTCAAAGTCAGATAAAAAGAATCTTCGTTGCTGCAGATAAAATAATAAATAAATACGTCACCCCACTGGAGACGTTAGGTGAGCGGGTGTATACTTTGGGATCGTTTTATAAGAGTCAGCCCGTTGGTCGCCGTCTAAGGATTCACTTGTTGTGCTCACAGTGGTAACCAAAGTCAGATGGGCGTGAAGAGGTCAAGGCAATGAAAGTCAAGTATTATCATAGTCGCGGGACTTGAACCTAAAGATCTGGAGTGTTTTTTTTTCGCTGGCAAATGAATCTTCGCTACACTCTTCCTGGGGGATTTATTCCTCATGTTATTTTTTTTTTCCACTTAGGGACCATCTGCGGACTAGGAACATTTGGGGACTGAGGCTCATTTTGCTTTGAGTCCTATTAACTACATACATACATGCATACATACATACATACTGTACGTTCACTGCCTAAATATGCATCTGTCAGAATGAGTGCGACTGTTTTGGTAATGAAAGAATCGCGCCTAATTTCTCGGGAGAATTAGTATACATTTCTCAATATGCTTCGTTCAGTGTGTCCTAGTGTCCCATCCATACGAGCACTGAGGACATTTTTCAAGGCAGTATGCAGTACATAAATAAGCTATTGCCGAGGGAGGTTGATTTTTATTGCTATATTGTGCCGGACTATGCGTTACCGATATATTGTTCTTATTTATTTATTTATTGTGATTCCATCCACAAGCCTGAAACCTGAGGAGAAGGAGGAAAATAATATCATCTGTGAACATTGTACGATGGATGAAGTAAAAAAAAAGAAAAAAAAAAGAAGAAAAAAAAAAGCTTGAATAGGAGTGACTGTCAATAAGCAGTAATCTCGCTGGTGTAGGAAACTTACACTTGTTTTCTCGGAGGCTCCCTAACACCTCTCCCTAATCAATTTATTTTGCTTATTACACCTTGCATCCTCTTGTGTCTCAGTTAAGTCATTCTGATATCACCAAACTGTACATAAATAACGTACAAAAAATATTAGCCAGTCGAATAAAAAATAAATCGGTGAGGAACAGGTGTATGGGAGCTTCCTCAACTGCCAAGAATACGAATCATACGCCCATATTCTCATGGGATGAGGAAGAGTACTAACACCTCTTCCTTAGCGATTTATTTTGCTTATTATACCTTACTTAGACTCCTACTTGTTTGCGATCTCTGTGTGTGAAACGTGCTGCCTGGAAAAGTTTTTGCCGTAAACAGTCCACCCCCATCAGATTAGCCCCCTCATATCTCGCAGAGCTTCCATCGTACCATCCGTCAGGCTTAATGTTCTAAGTGGAGAGACTGTGTTTCTTCCATTTCTGTAAATACGCCTGCGGCAGCAATGTGGTCCCAACTTTGCAGATTATCAGGCAAACATATCCCACCCTGTCTCACTTCTTCGTACTGATGGCCACTCTGTAGCTGATGCTTCTGTAGTTGCAGATGCCATAGGTAATTATGTTAGTCCACTCACTTGATGTAGTGCTGCCTACTTCTTCCTTAGCCTTTTTCATTCTTTTTCTGTGCCTGCCCTCCTCTCTTCCTATTTCTCCCATCTTTCCTGTCACTTCTTATTGCTTTTCTTCCCTTTACAGTTGGCTTTACATTGAGTGACAAGCCAAGTGGTTTCCTGTGGGCCAGGAAGCCGGTTACGGCCCTGGGTGGTAACCATATAACCAAACCATACGTGCTCCCTACGTGTCAACAAGTGGGTTGGTGGAGAGTTAGTGCCCCTCCCCGTAAAACAAATAACTCAAAGTCAAATGGCCACCCCTTTATGGGATTCTGGCATCTGGCAATAGATAGATAGATAGATACCTTACTGTTCCATTCTGTGTTATGCAAATCCTTCAAGCATCGCCATACTCTGCATAAATAACTTACAAATGGATATCAACCGGTCATAGCCAAAACTAAATCGCCAAGGAAGAGGTGCTAGGGAGCTTCCTTACCCAGCGACAGTACAGGTGAATATGCCACACCTTAATATTCTTATATCTTTCCAATATCAACATAATTTGCATCAGTAACATAAAGAGCAACATCAAGGTACGAGTGAAAAAAAATAAATCGCTGAAGAAGAGATGCCACGAAGTTTCCTGCATCATTCCTGAGAATCCTGTGATGGAAGAGAAAAAGAGACACGACTAGAAAAATCAATCGCTGAGGAAGTTACGCTACGAAGTTTCTGGGAGTCCTGTGATGGAGGAGAAAGGCTTGGGTTCGTAGTCTCGTCGGTTAAGGAAGCAACACTTTTTCTTTACCGATTTATATTTAGATGTGGCTAGTTAATATCCTTTTATACAATACAGAATAGGAGAGTAAGGGGAAACAAGCAAAATAAGTCGCTAGGGAAAAGATGTTGGGGAGCTTCCTTAACCGACGAAAATACGAGCCAAAGTGATATTAAGGCATGACTGGAAAAATAAAATCGCTGAGGAAAGTATGATAAGAAGTTTCTTGTGCCTTGCGTGGGAGTTCTGTGATGGAGGAGAAAGACTTTGAGGTAAGTTCTGGCTGACAGTTGGGCTGATATTATGGTGGAGCAAGGACGTTCCCTAACACCCCTTCCTAAGCAATTTATTTCGCTTATTACCCGTTATAATGTTCTGTGTCGCATAAGTCATTCAAATACCTCCATACTCAGCATAAATAACATACAAATTGATATTAATTAGCTGCATCCAAAAATAAATCGCTAAGGGAGAGGTGCTAGGGAGCTTCTTAAACCGACAAGAATCTATCTATCTATCTATTGCCAGACGCCTCAATCCCGTTTGGGGTGGCCACAAACAAATCGCCTCCAAGTCGCCCTGTCCCCCGCCATTTCACTCCCCTGCTCCCAACTCACACCCCCCTCTCTCATATACCTCTCCACCCCATCTCTCCATCTCATCCTCGGCCTCCCCCTTCCTGTTTCCCCCTCCACCTCACTCACATACACTCAGTTCGTCAGTCTTTGACCCTCCATCCTCTCCACATGGCCAAACCACCTCAGTGTGTTCCTCATAACGCTTCCTATCACATCCACATCAACACCACAACGCTCCTTTATATCCTCATTCGTCAGCCTGTCTCTCCATGTGACTCCACTGGCTCCTCTTAAATAACTCATTTCCACTGCTCTCACTCTTGACTTGTGTCCTTCCAACAACGTCCAAGCTTCACTTCCGTACGTTAGAGTTGGTATCACAATACTGTCATGTAGTAACTTTTTCACTTCCATGCTCACTTCCCTGTTTCTTATCACTGCTTTCAAAGAACCAGCAACCTTTCTTCCCTGCTGTACCCTTTCAAGCACTTCACCCTCCAAACTTCCATCCTTACTCATCACACTACCCAAGTACTTAAACGTACTCACATTTTCCAATTCCTCACCATCCAACCTCGCTGTACATTCACTGACTTCACCTCTTTCAAAGAGGACATTAATGTGATGTTAGCGGATGGGCTGACTAACAACACTGTCAGCTGAGTCAATCCCGTAAGCCAAAACACGAAGTTTATTTTATTTCCTCTGAACTTTATTGAGTTTTATTTAGATTTTATTAAGACTTTAAGATATTTAGAATCTGAATTGTTAGACACTTCATTAATTCTTGCATTATTGCGGAGCTCTCTGAAGGTAAATAAAAAAAAAGGCTGATTGTAAGAATAAAAATAAAAGTACGTATTCTGACTGAAGAGGGTTAAGAGGAGGAGACAAAAAATAAAGGCCCGAATTCACGTCGGTTAAGGAAGCTCCCTAATACCTCTTCCTTAGCGATTTATTTTTAGATGTGACTGATCAGTGTCCTTTTGTTCGCTATTTATGCACAGTTAAGCAATGTTTGGATAATTTACACAACACAGAATAGGACAATAAGGTGTAATAAGGAAATAATTCGCTTGAGATACGGTGTTAGGGAGCCGAGGAGAAACGGGCCCAAAGAATGTCAGATCTTGAAACTCCTAAGACTGATGAAGGGGTAAACTTTGTGTGTGACGGGCTGACAGTGAGGGTGAGGGAAAGGCTGACTCACACCACTGTCAGCTCGAGTCAGCCAGTGATATACGGGATTTTTGAGGGAGAGAGAAGGTGTGGCGGATCAAAAGGTCGCATTTATCAAGAAGTGTATTTATCTTTTGCCATAAACAGGTCTTCATAACAAGTATTTATTATCGAAAGTGATTTCCTTTGGTAGTGTTATTTCATTTCCACATTTATATGGTTTGCCTGTGATGTGTTTGGTGGCTGTGGAGGTGATGGTCTCTCTCTCTCTCTCTCTCTCTCTCTCTCTCTCTCTCTCACACACAGACACACACACACACACACACACACACACCTCTACTACAACAAGACTTACATAGAGCTCTAGATATGAACACCACGACATACCTAGACTCTTTAAATAATATACATTGTTTTCCTCAGGTGCAAATTATTCCAAGACCGGCACACAGGAGCAGGAAGCCATTTACCTGTTAATGAACCAGGGACGCTGTTGGCCGTCGTTAATGATTAGGAATTCTCAGGTGATTATACAGTTCACTAACTTCCCCTTGATTAGCGCAATTGGTGTGCATAATGAGAGAGAGAGAGAGAGAGAGAGAGAGAGAGAGAGAGAGTTTATTCCACGTACAGCGCTGTGGCAGATAGAGACAAGGCTACCTCTTTGTATCCTGCCCACAGCACTTCTTCGTGACCAGCAACATAATCTATTGTTAGTCTGCTATTGCAACTCAGCATTCAAGATGGAGAGATGGGAATTTTAGGCCAAGTTAGAGTGAGAGGAGTATCGATATAACCACACCATTTCCTTATACGGTTAATTATGTTGTTTTTAACACGAATCACTGTATTTTCTCTTCCTGAACTTCGCTTACAACTTTCATCCTATTGTAGTTTATTTCTCGTAGCTCAGTGGATGAAAATTAAAATGCTGCGGCTCTACGTCCACTCCATAGCACTTCTTCGTGACTAGCATCATATTTCAGTGTTAATATATTGTTACAACTCAGCGCTGAAGATGGAGAGATGACAATTTTAAGCCAAGTTAGAGTACAATTAATGTAAGAAAATTACAATGCCGCGGCTTTACATCCACACAGCACTTCTTCGTGACTAGCATCATATTCTAACGTTAATACACTGTTACAACTCAGTATTCAAGATGGATAGATCATAGTTTGAGGCAATTTAGGGTAAAAAGAGTATACTACATCAATCACATGTAAAGAATCATCAATGCCATCATCACAACACCGCCACGTCAATTACTTAAAGATCCGTATTCTTTTCACATATGGATGCTCAGTGGCACCTCTTCCTTGGCGATTTATTTTTGAACATGGCAGGCTGATATTATTTTGTATGTTAATTTTCAACAGTATGATGATCGGAGAATGAGTGATATAGCAGAGAAGAGGATAGCAAGGTGTATTAATCATCATAAATCGCTCAGGAAAAGGTGTTTGGGAGTACGGGTCGAAAGGTTCGCATCACCCCTGGTCCACAAACACCTCAGTCACTACCGTCACACCTGTACTGAATTAATTAAGGTATACGGCGATGTGGACTGACCCGTATTCTCGTCGGTTAAGGAAGCTCCCTAACACTTTTTCCTAAGCGATTTGTTTTGCTTATTACACCTATCCTGTGGTATACAAATTCTTCAAACATCGCCATACTTAGAATAAATAACCTACAAAAGGATGTTAAACAACCATATCCAAAAGTAAATCGCTTAGGAAGAGATGTTGGGAATTTCCTTACCTGAAAAGAATACGGGCCTGTGATCTCGTGTTCTGGATGTGGACCATTTGCCTCTTATAACACACACACACACACACACACACACACACACACACACACACACACACACACACACACACACACACACAGTGAAAGTTAAGGAAGGTATTATAAACAGGAATATTAACCTATTCAGTTCAGTATGATATTCTTCATGTCATCAAGGTCCGTATTCTAATCAGGTAAGGAAGCTCCCTGACTCCTCTTCCTTAGCGACTTATTCTTAGATACGCATGGCTTTATCCTTTTGCACGCTTCGTATATATAATGAGGCAATATTAGAAAGACTTAGATACAACAGGGGAGGACAGTAAGATGTAATAAGCTAAACAATTCACTTAGGAAAAGATGTTAGGGTGCTTCTTTAACCGAGTCTAAAAGTTAGTGAAAGCTCTATCTAACCACGCCCGCAGGTAACCCCCTACACTAAATAAAATGGTCTAGTAGAGGCAGAAAATAAATGCAGGATAGGCTAACTGACTGAAAAAGTTGACTGTCTTGGCGGGGGACGTGATGGGATTTGCTATACTGTCTTTTCTCTAACCTGGCCCAGATTATCGTCCTTTTGCAGCTTATTTCCAATGGTCCAGTGGCAGAAAAAGACAATACGACAGCTGTACATCCTTTCCACAGCACTTCTTCGTGACTAGCACCGTATCCTAGTGTTACTCTATTGTTGCAACTCATCATTCAAGATGGAGTGATGGCAATTATAGGCCCAGTTAGCGTAGAAAGGGTATAGCCATGGATGGTGTGGAAGGGAAGGAGGAGAACACCCTATTAAGACGGGTATTGTATGTGTAGTGCTGGCGGTGGCGAAGTGAAAGTCGCAGATATCTCGTGGATATTCGGTGGGAAACAGGGCAATGTGTGGGGTGGCAGTGTGTGGCAAGGCAGTGTGTGATGAGGCAGTGTGTGGTGAGGAGGTGTGTGTGGTGAGAGTGTGTGATGAGGCAGTATGTAATAAGGCAGTGTGCTTTATTATATACTACCTGTTAGTATGTTCGAGAATCTCAACCCTGAGTAAAATACACAAGTGCGCTAACAAAGGGGTCAAAGGTGCTTTAGATTTCCCACACCTCAGTATTGGCACACAAACATCACTGCCTACATTATTTTTGGCTATTTTTTCGAGTTATGATATCGTGTGTGTGTGTGTGTGTGTGTGTGTGTGTGTGTGTGTGTGTGTGTGTGTGTGTGTGTGTGTGTGTGTGTGTGTGTGTGTGTGTGTGTGTGTGTGTGTCCAAACGCACAGAAAAAAAAATGCTTTGAGCTTATATAGGGCATCGCTCAAAAATATTTAAAAAAATGTTGAACCATCGCGTTTACAACCTATATTTTGAACCGACTATTTTCGCCACATATCATGCTCATCAACGCACCAGAATAACAGTTGTTTATTTAGCCCGTCAGAAAAATGTGGCATACGCGAAATCGAACGAAAAAAGTTGGAAATGAATGCTGATCGAAGGGAGGGCCTGGATGAATGGGCATAGTTTTCAATCTATCTATATACCTAGGCCGCTTCCCCCAAAGAAAGGGAGGTAGCCGAGACAGGACGACACACTCCCAGTTTACTCATTCACACACACACACACACACACACACACACACACACATTCATTTGCATCTTAGTTTGCTATTGTAGTTAATATTTTCGTCTCACAGGGCGGCATTCTGGTGCTGTTATGAAGCTTACTAACAACTCTTCCTTACTGCTTTATTTCTGATTCTGTTCCATTGTTATTCTTTTCTGATACTAATGCAATCTATATTAATGTTGAAAAGATATAAGAAGCGTAAAGGAGATGTTAACGGGTAGTTTGGAAAATAAATCGATAAGGAAGAGGTGCTAGAGAGCCTCTTTACCCGACGAGAATACGGACCACACAGTTCTGCACATTTATGAACCTCACAACCTGTCTTTTAAGCAAATGAAAGCGAAGATTGATCTTAACTCCTTATGTCCGTTGACTTCTTTTTGTAATTCATGCTTCCTTCCTAGGATTATTTTATTTAATTTACGAATGGCCACTGAAAGGATGAATGATGGCTGCATCTAACCACCCCAGACCCCTCCCTCCCGAAAAAAAAATCTAAGCTGAGTAAATTGTTTGAAATCAGCAAAAAGAATAATGACGGCCTCACGGCAATACCTGGGTGCACATGATTGCTCACAGACACAGGGAAGGCGTAAAATTTAACTTTAGTAAACACTGCGCGAGGAAGATAACTGTTTGCTTGATCACGTCATCACCTGAGACAAGAGAAAGGCTAACGACCGTATTTCTCTCTCTCTCTCTCTCTCTCTGGCATCGGAAACGTGGTATCAGTTCTTCCTTGGCGACTCTACTTTTGACTGGTATACCTCTTGTAACAGGGGGGGTGGGGTTACCACCATCCACTCATCTGATGTAGTGTTACTTTCCGGAAGTGATTCTACGTTAAATGACAATCTATATGGCGTCTTCTAGCCCAGGAGGCCATTTAAGTTACAACGTTGGGTGGTAATCATATAAGCAAAGGGACTCCTGGTGGTTTATTGGACTAAAGTGATCCAACTATTACCTTCAAAGGGTGGTTGGTGTTTATTGTTTACATACTGCTATACTCACGGGCTCAAAAACTGCTCATTCTCCCCTCGTGTGTGGCAGGGACGGCTCGGTTAGCTCTGTCGATAGCTATTCTGTATCATTTTTCATTTCCTGCTCCCACTGCCTCACCGTCGCCCACACCAGGAGACTGTGCCGTCCTCACAACACGTTAAGATACAGGTAGGTGAGTTTCTAGTGCGGTGCTATTTACAGACTATCCTGCACCCGTCAGCATGAGTGGAAAAAACAGCAGAGGAAAACACATCACTGCAACATAACTTCACTCCAGCGGTTGGTTAAGGAGCTCAGTGTCTTGAGAGAGAGAGAGAGAGAGAGAGAGAGAGAGAGAGAGAGGAGTGTTTGGGGAAAGAGTCTGGGAAGTAGGACATGACGAAAAGGGAAAAGTTTAGCCAGAGAGGAAAGTTATACAACAGGGAAGGAAAAGACGATGAAATAAGTTCGTGGCAAGTGACGCATATGGGGGAAAGAACCATACCCCTAAGTTTTTCCCTTCTTGCCCCGGGGTGCTTCTTCACGACTTGTCACATCCAGCAAAGGAGGAATTCACTTCGTTATGCTGTTCTTCCTTCTTTGTTTATGGCATATGGATGAATTTTTACATGATTATTTTTTCTTCAGTATTTTCTTTTTTACGGTGATCCAAGTACGGGACCACGATGACACTATGACCCGCATTCTCGTTTCCTAAGGAGTCTCCCTTGCACCTCTTTCTTAGCGATTTATTCTAGATAGGACTGGTTAATATCCCTTTGTATGTTATTTATGCGGAGAATGGCAAGATAGAAATGTGATATGTAACACACGAGGACAGTAAGGTGTAATAAGAAAAATAAATCACTTACGAAACGGTGTTAGGGAGCTTTCATACTAGAGAAGGATACAGGCCTTAGAGCCGGTGCTAGAGCTGGTGTGTGTGTGTGTGTGTGTGTGTGTGTGTGTGTGTGTGTGTGTGTGTGTGTGTGTGTGTGTGTGTGTGTGTGTGTGTGTGTGTGTGTGTGTGTGTGTGTGTGTGTGTGTGTGTGTGTGTGTGTGTGTGTGTGTGTGTGTGTGAAATGAACCTTTAATATTGAAAGCGTAATTAGGTAGGTAAACGTTCTATTTATACTTATGGTAATGATTCATAGGTTAATTAACATAACTGCTAAAGGTGATTATGCAAAAGGAAACAGGGGAGCGAAATTCTAGCTAATTTTCATTCTAACGCAGAGCAGTGACTGTGGAGGCGGCCTTTAGTATTACTGAGCTTTATACTGGAAAACTATGCCTAATGTTATAATACTGAAATGTTTTGAGTTGGGGACTGGGATTTCATATGTTACTTGAAAAATAGCCATTACAGTGAGGAGGTACTGGTTAATTAAATACTGTAACACTGATAATTTACTGCTTTGTTCTCCAGATATATAATTTAAACTCGAGATCCCCTGTAGATAATTAAGGGAGAAATCGCTGGCACAATCTAGAAGCAGTTTCACAAAAAAATCAAGGCATCACGATACCTCGATGAGCTATTGGCTTCCTTGATGTGTGCATACTGTTCGTGTGCCTGGCAGGGACAACAGCAACAACAACAACAACAACAAAACAGTAAATAGACGAGAAACTTTTGGGAGGGGGGGAATTAAGGAAATTTCACTCTGGTCTTTCCGAACGAAGACAAAAGCTCTGGATAATAATAATATTAATAATAATAATAATAATAATAATTTCAACCGTCCATACGTTTAAGTATAAAGCGTCTTCGAGCGGATGAGTGCTATTTTTTATTTATTTATTCATTTGTTCGTTCTTCATTACTTTTACTTTCCAGCGATGTACGTAGCCGGTATTGCTTTCATAACTTCCGAGGGAACACAGTTTGGTGCTCAGTCTGGCGCTTTTTGTCTCTATTCAACAATACGGTGTCGAATTACAAGAAAAGCTACCTGAGTAACACTTTACTATTTTCCAGTTTCCAAAGATGTGTGTCGGTCCGCTGTAGCTTTTGAAATTTCTGAGATAGCCAAGTTTTAGTATTCATTTTGGAGAATTTTGTGAAGAATCACTTAAGTATTATTCATTAAATTCCAAAAGCTTTGCAACAACGTGCGTTGGTCCACTGTAATTTGATAATCCAGTTTTGTTGTTCAGTTTGTCTTTTTCAGTAATATGGTGGCTCATTTCGAAAAAAAAAAAATCACTTAAATAATGCCTATTAAATTCCACAATCTTTGCAACAGTGCGTTGAACCCCTGTCCCTTTAATAGTTCCCGAAATAATCCAATTTTGGTACTGCACTTTTATAACGATACTTCAGAGGGTACGTTCCCAACCCGGGTACTAAACACCAGCCACCCACCTGCATAAAGTAAAGTGTTTTTGCTCGTTAACTTGAACAATAATGGTATGTTTCCTCTAAAATTACAGTAGGCTACTATGTGTGTCTAGTCCTCCGGTTTACGGATACAATGCCATTTTTACCCCGACAGCCTGAAGTTGCCCAGTCTCTATCATGAATACTGAGCTGCCACAAGAGATGAACACATGAATATGTTGCTAGTCACGAAAACGTGCCTTGGAAAGGATGTAGAGTCGTAGCATTGTCTTTTTCTGTAATTGAGCTACGTGACAAGAGCTATCAAAAGAACGAAAATCTGGTCCAAGTGGGAGAGAAAGAACTATAGAAGTAGTGTTACCCTGCAGTTAGGTCTGGATGATGGACTGTGTGAATGCTTTAAGATTATACACTTGATGACATTTTTAGCACTGCCTTGATTACAGATGCTAACTCGTAATTTGATTGATTATGAAATGGTTATTTTATGTTTTTCATAAATTCTATTATAAAACAAAGGTCTGTCTATAGTTTCATCACTTTTCATTAATGCTTTATAGTTAGAACATTTTATTGTATTCCTGTCCCAAGTGCATACTAGGTGGCCATGCCTGTACTGTTTATGAACTGTGATATCCAGTTACCCATCGAAAGTTTTCGTCCGACACTGACTGGTGCTAAAAACACATCACTTCAAGTGGAAATGTTGAGTAGGAGAGAGACACAGGTTAGAGCTTGAAATCTTTATTTTCTCTCATGTTTAGGACTACACAGAACCCACCATCAGAGAGTTTCTGTGAGGCCCAACACATAAGGGAGAGAGAGAGAAAAAACTCAAGCATTAACCTGAGTCTCTCTCCCACCCAACATTTCCACATGTCACAATGGATCATCATCAGTTCAAGCAGCAGACACTATACCTAAGCCCTCAGCCACCACACACACTCCAGGCAAGAGCGTGAGAGGTCGAGAGGAGGAGAGAGCACAGTGAACCGGGAAATTAAGCCATAATGCGTACCCTACACAGAGGCCACACAGCAGTCACTAACACCACCTGATGCCGCCAGAGTATACTGTAGGTACGGCAGGTGTGCATTAACTCCTGAGAATTTCTTTTACATCTTAGGTGTGCTATTTCAGGAAGAATTATTTAGATTAGGGGAAGCCTTTCGATCTGTCGGTACGATACAACCTTCCATTTCTCCTTCACTAATGACTGTTCTTACTAAACTGAATAAAATTGTTTGTAGTCAGCTAAAATAAAAAATAAATAAGTAAATACATCAGGAGGCCTTTCGATCTGTAGGGGTAAGAACCAGCCTGCCATTTCCCGTTCCATGTTTGAGATCCTTAATAAGCTGAATAAAATCACATGTTGGTGGCTAAAAAAAGTTAGTAATAAATAAAAAAAATAAAGAAATTGTCATTGGATGGAAGGCGTTGTGGTTCGTTCAAACTGACATCCACAATTCTTTTTCATGTCAAATCAGAGTCAGTGGTAGTGCTATACTCCTTGTACTTTCACTTGGCCCAGATTTTCCTCTTTTTCCGGCTTGTTTCTCGTCGCCCAGAGGCACAGAAAAGCAGTGTTGCGGTTTTACATCCTTTCCTCAGCACTTCTTCATGACTAGGATCACGTGCTGTTGTTAATATATTGCTACAACTCAGCATTCTAAGTGAAACGGTAAAAATTTTAGGCCAAGGCAGCAAAATAGAGTGCATTCCTGGAGAAGATTACTGATCCGCATTGTAGGTGGCATAAGAGGCGTCGCAATACCTTCTTTTTAGCTATTTATTTTGACTATTACACCACGAAATTCCCTTATATTATTTTCATAATTATCATATAGGCGCAGCTTGCATCAACAAAATACAAAAATACATTTAGGTGGGATGTAAAGAGTAAATCGCTAAGGAAACGCGGCGACGAAATATCCAAAGCCACTTGACCCCTAGTAGTTCTATTGTGGGTGGTTTAGGGAAGCTCCATCGCACCTCGTCCTTAGCGATTTATTTTCCATAATACTCATATACTTCACCATTGTATATCGGCTTCATATCGACATAATTTACGTCACTAACAGACAAACCGATTATTAAGTGTGGCGTCAAATTAAATCGTTAAGGAAGAGGAGTTACGAAATAACCAAGTTTGATTAAAACGAAATAAAAACGCACATACAATCGAACCCTGGCCTTGCCCTGTGACTTTAGGCTTTGGTCCGTATTCTCGTTGGCTGAGGAAGCTCCCTAACACCTCTTCCTTAGTGATTCATTTTTGGGTATGGGTGGTTAATATTTTTTGTACATTATTTATGCAGAGTATGGCGATATTGGAAGGATTTATTTCACAGAAGAGGATAGTAAGGAGTAATAAACAAGATAAATCGCATACCAAGAGGCGTTAGGGAGTTTCTTCAACCAACAGGTGAATCTACTAATTTTTAAACTATCCTCAGCGAAATCCCTCAAATTTAGTCTAAACTGGATAACACTAGAACTTTATTTTCCTTGATCAACGTTTGGCCTAACCCTGTGACTTTGACCTGAGAACTGTTGGTCTTAAAAACATAAAATTTACCCACTCGCTGTCCCACGATCATTTCACAGACAGACAGACAGACAGACAGACAGACACACACACACACACACACACACACACACACACACACACACACACACACACACACACACACACACACACACACACACACACACACACACACACACACCTCTGAAGGTCGTTCCTTCACCTTCCCTGTAATGGACCCGATGGAAGCCCTCTTGTTTTGCTCAAGAACTGTACCTCTGCGCCTACACCCTTCCTATGTAAACTCTTTTGCTTTTGTTTGTCGATTTGTACTTTTCCTTCTTGCTGGAAGTTTGCCCTCATTCAGCCTATCCCAAAGAAGGGTGGCCATTCCCAGCCCCCTAATTATTGCCCAGTCGCTCTAAAGAGTTTTAATCTGTTCTTTAAAAAGAAAATACAGTAAAGTAATTTTCCTGTCATAACCTTATAACCCAAAGTCATTATGGGTTCCGCCAAGGATGCTCCACTGGCGATCTTCTCACCTACCTTTAAGACTCCTGGTCATCCTCCTTTCAGGACTTTGGTGAAAGCTTTGCCTTTGCACTTGACATCTCTAAGAATTTCGATCGAGTCTGCCATAAATCTTTAATTCCAAACTGCCCTACTACGGCTTCTATCCTTTTGTGTGCCTTCATCTCAAGCTTCCTTTCTTGTCGTTCTATAGCTGCAGTTGTAGACGGCCACTGTTCTTCTCTTAGGGCCATCGCTAGTTCCTCAGGGTTCTTTCATCACCAACTCTCTTCCTTCTGTTCATCAGTGACCTAAGCTGTACATCTAACTCTATCCACTCATACACTGATGACTCTACCCTTCACCTCTCCGTCCACTTCCTGCCGCGTCCATCTCTGCAGATACTTCAGCAAACAAGGAATGAGACTATGGCACACTTAATGCTTGACTTGGCTCATATCTCTGATTGAGGTAATAGTAATCTTGTTGTTTTTAACGCATCAAAAACTCAGTTCTTACATCTCTTGACCCGTCAAAATCTACCACAGGAATATCCTCTAATTTTTAACAATAATCAGCTAAATCCTGCATCATCTTTGAACATACTTGGGGTTTCATTCACACGAGATATATCTTGGAAGGATCATAATACCTCTCTTGTAAAATCTGCTTCTTTACCCCTGTGCCTTCCTTACCCTAGCACAGTTGA
Organism: Coenobita brevimanus; assembly: GCF_032717465.1. Taxonomy (NCBI): domain Eukaryota; kingdom Metazoa; phylum Arthropoda; class Malacostraca; order Decapoda; family Coenobitidae; genus Coenobita; species Coenobita brevimanus. The sequence continues at coordinate 35,105,268 of NC_137019.1, forward strand.
TAACTTTATACACGTGTTTTATTCGCCCTGTGTAGAGTGCAACTCATGTGTGGGGAGGCTCCCCACACACGGCTCATCTCAACAAGGTGGCGTCAAAGGCTTTTCGTCTCATTAGTTCTCCTCTTACTGGCTCCCTTCATCCTCTATTTCTTCGCCGCACTGTTGCATCTTTATCTTTTTTCCATCGTTACTTCAATGGTCACTGCACTTCTGAACTGTCTACTTGCATCCCTCCACCACTAAGGTAGGTGTATAGCACCCTTCTAGCAACAAACTCTCATATTTTTTCTGTCCAACTCTCTAATGCAAAAGTTAAACGTTACTCCCAGTCCTTCATATATGCAACAGGTCAACTCTGGAACTGTCTTCCTCTGTCTGTATTTCGTACTGCCTATGATCTCCAGTCTTTTGAACCCAGTGTGTGTTCAGGCATCTCGAAATGAAAAGATCGTGATTTTAGTTCATTGCTATCTTGTTTTTTTTTTCTTTTTTATCGTTTTCTGGAGGGAAGAATCTTATGGGTTTCTAGCCTTTGGTTCCTTCTTCCCTGCATAAGAAATGATTATTTCTTTCCCTATACAATATTTCAGGGGTGGATGCTGCTGTCATACGTGCTTTTTTATTTATTTATTATTATTATTATTTTTTTTTTTTTTTAGAGAGAGAGAGAGAGAGAGAGAGAGAGAGAGAAATGGAGAAATGAATTCCCCGAGCTAGGCGACTAAGGCCATATAGCCCCGCTGGGTTACAGGAGGGCGCTACCCCTCCCGGCAACGGTAGCCCAGGCGAGGCTCGAACTTGCGACCTCCCGATCACAAGCTCAGGGCGCTACCACTGTGCTACCGCGCCCCCAGAGAGAGAGAGAGAGAGAGAGAGAGAGAGAGAGCGAGAGAGAACATCTCTGCCCTTGAGTGATCTGTTTGCCCGATTATGACACAGGATGAAAGTGGGAGGAAACGTGTCCAAACTTTCAGCAATCATTCTTTTTCTATTAATTCAGCAAAGGTTCTGTCTGCTCGGCTTCGGCTTGGATATCGCCCTGTCTGGCAAGTCTTTGAGGCAGGGGACGTACCTCACTTTTCTTCCTGCAAACTATGTGACCGCCCTAACGCCAGTAACCTTCAGCATTACTGCCTTTAGTGTCCCTCAGTGAGGGACCTACTACCTCACGGACAGTCCCCGACTGACATATGTACTGGAATTATCTGCTCGCAGACAATCATTCAAATAATATTCTCGTGCGATATACACACTTTGGTGGTTGCTAACTCCTGTATTGTAAATTCCAGTGCACGTATTTAACAAAACAGCGTGCACTGCGAGACGTGAGTTCCTCTGTACATAATACTTGGTATCATTGTCCTGTTACTAGGTATGTTGCCCCATGGGCTTAATTAATTTACTTAAAAAAACAATGCAGCAAAGCTAACATACACTGCAGTAGAACGATGTGATGGTCGGAACTATTAAGTGAATGCCTTATGTTAAAACACACCACACACACACACACACACACACACACACACACACACACACACACACACACACACACACACACACACACACACACACACACACACACACACACACACACACACACACACACACACACACACATGAAAAAGAAGGACAACGAAACTTCTATTTGTGTGTACCACACAGTTGATTCAAAGGGTTAGGAACACTCCACACTTTCACAAACACTCAGTTGCCCACGCCAGCGATGCAGATTAAGTCATTGTCTTTCATGGAAGCGGGTTTACAGGACCACAACCACGTAATGGAAGCACCACCAGCCCAGAAGACGAGCACGCACGCCAGCAGAGGAATAATGGAAAGTTTTCTTAGTCCATTGTCCTGAAGTGTTTAGTGACACCTTTTTTGTTTTACATTTCTTGTTACCAAACAGTTTTATTCAGCTTAAGGGAGATTTGTTGTGGTTAAAAATTAAAGGAAAATCTTGGGTATGGCACCAGTCCAAATTTTCTCCCGATTTAAATAACAATGTCTAGAGGTAGCAAGATCACAGTATATCTAGACAACATTTTACTGGAGTGTTTTCTATAGCCACAACCCCACATGGAAAGTACTACCAACCCTGAGAATTATGCTGGCAGCGGGATGTTACCAAACGGTACTGAAAACAACCGTGGTAAAAGACTTTGCAACAGACTTCGTGCCATATATTTAAAAACCATGTTCCAGGTGACAGGATGATTCGTAGCCCGTCTCCCACAGTTATTTCATTTAGCATATTGTACATAAGCATCATCTTGTTTTCTCTTCATATCATTTTAATGTCGACATAATTTGCATCTCATACAAACAAGTAGCTGTGCCGAGGCACAGCAAACCCGTTCCCGGCAGTCATTTTAGTGCAGACTTATAAACACAACAGGATATCTATCTAGTCAAAGATGTCACATATCAGATTTTGAGTAAATCGGGTGAATACTGACGCTTTTATGCCCAATTGAAATTCTAGGCCCGACCCACCTGACATTCACCCCCCTACCTCTGACTGAGGGGGTGACCCCCCCCCCTGGTGTAATGAGGTAAGTTATAAGATGCAGATTTGAACGATGCCCCTTTAGGTTTTGGTTTCAAGTCGATATGATGGATTTGAAAGGAGTATTGGCGATTTTTTTTCTTTAACATTTTTTGGGCCTACAGCCTGGACTTTCGCCCAATTCGGCCCATAATTTAAGCAGGTGATCAAAAGGTCATGGCCCATCATCCCTGTAATTTTAGTCAAAATCGCACCGGTAGTTTTCGCGTAAAGTTGTTAATAGACAGGCAGAGAGAGAGAGAGAGAAAAAAAGTAACATTGGAGGGTCACGATATTTTTAGCATCTAAATTAGGAAAGTTTCTGAGTTCAAGAGTATAGACTTACAGCAACAGGATTAAAAAAAGAAAAATCATAACGGGAGAGAAGGGGGCGATAAGTTACAAAAGGAGATGAATTAATCGTTTTAAGGTAGCAAGAATAAAATGAAAGGGAAAATTGCAAGTAGGGGAAAATATTCGAGGAAGTTTCGAATCTAAAGCAGCAGTTCCTCCCTGAAACACAGCAAGCAACGCTTAAAGTAACACACGAAGCTGGGTTACTTAAAATTCATGGCGTTGGAGAGGTGGTTTCTTGAAGCGTGGCGTGGCCGTCGAGTTAACGCTCTTGTTTCGTTAAATATGTAGCAGAAACCACAACAGGAATTCAAGTAGTTTGAAGTGTTTTCTATTTATATCTCACCATTTGCTGACAGTTTTCTTCTTTGAAACCTCCGTCACCGATTAACTCCTTCCCTCCCCTTGAGGTAACCTCCCTGAGGGTCATTAATAACCCCAGAGTTCATTTGCGACCGAGGTGTCGTAAAAGAGAAGGTTCAGGAATGGTGAGATATAAACAGGAAACACTTCATAATACTTGAGTTTCACTAATGGCTTCTGCTAAATATAATCCCTTGTTTCTGGTACCACAGCAAAATTTCCACGAAAACCTACAATTATTAAACATGCTTAACACTTTTTATGCGATGACATGATGTTTGCTTTATTCATAACGCCAGATATTTCGAACCAGAAGGATGAAGTACAGTACAGCCTATATTACCCCTCCAGAACCCAGCGACGTCCAGTGGTAATGGCAAGGAACATATTCAGATTCTAAACTTGGACCTATGACCTTCGCGACTGTGAGGTGATAAGAGAAGGCTGTTACCCCAAGCAGCATCTCCACAAAATCCCCTGCGCAGCAACTCTGGGCTTTGGAAGGTTAATTATGGTATATTGCTTTAATATAGACATTGATTACATCGCCACATACGAGATATTGGCCTCTACACACACACACACACACACACACACACACACACACACACACACACACACACACACACACACACACACACACACACACACACACACACACACACACACACACACGCACGCAACGCACGCACGCACGCACGTGCGCGAGAGCAGTAAATAAACCAGAACACGGTAAAATTGTTGAAGGGCAATTTTGCTAAAGAAAATCTTCCCACGACCATTGCCTACTAGAAGCTGAATAATAAAGGAGCCTTGAGGTCAAGGCCACTGATCTTGTGCATGTCATCTTAGGTCATCACAGTCTAAAAGTACACCAAGTTTGGTGGCTTTAGCTTTAATCCTTCATGGACGATTATATGCGACATCCGGAATATTCGAAAGAGTCCCAGTTTTTTACCCCAGGCGATCTCAGAGGAAAATCAGCCGATTAGAACCCTAATCCCTTCAGGCCTTCGTCCGCCTTAAGGCTATTTGATAGCATAGGCTAATTTCAGCTTCCTAGCTTAAGCGGTTGTTGAAATAGTGTGACTAACTCAGTTTTCTGTGTTCTGGCATATATCCGGAGATCCGGTTGACTGATTGTCACCATATTTGGCCAAAAGAAGCGGACAGCTGACCTACTAAGCAGACCAAGTTTGAAGGCTCTAGGCCAAATAGATTTTTAAATATTGCGATTTTAAAATAAATGTATCAATTCTTCAAGAAAACAGCAAAAATTAATAAAAATATTAAAAATAAAAATAATAATAATAATAAAAATAACAATAAAAACAATAATAATAATAATAATAATAATAATAATAATAACAACAACAACAATAATAATAATGAAAAGAATAAGGATGCTTCCCACAGGGATGAGAAGTTTTAAGGCAAAAATAAATAAATAGATAAATAACCACTGTAAGTCAGACAAGCAAAGCCGCGTGTTTGCGAGGCCCAGGCTTGAGCCTGCCTTAAGCCAAACATTCGTTCCTATTTTCCTGGTGCACTGGCTGAAGGACTTGAGGAGCCCCTTGGCCGGGATCTAGCCGCTAAACCTATTGTAGTTAATTGTGCTTGTTAAAACTTTAGTTATTTCAGCATTAGACCTGCTACACAAGTTCGTGATTACTGTACCACTGGACAGTGCACCATCAAACCTGCTGTACTGGCTGTGTACAAAGAAACCTACAAAGTTCGATGATAAGGGTTAAAAGAAAGAAAGCGAAGAAAAAACAGTGTCGCCCGCTGTGTTAATAATCATCAGACTTAGACAGACTGTTTTTACTGCCAGTGTGTCTGGCACTGGGGTTATACAATCAACTGTAAATTCATGTTCACAAAGGAACGTTCTCCACTGCGGTGAAATTAAAAAAATCATGGCGGGCCACTGCTAAATGCCACCTTGCTTCCCGAATTGATAACATGAAATTACAAAAACAGTCTCTTGTGAAATGAGTTATTTGAGAAGATCACGTGGAATTACGTGGAGACAGAGAAATGAACAAGTGAAGGACCTATATTATCGAAAAAAAAAAAAATTCAGATAAATACTTTGAAATGCTTTGCCCGTGTGGAGATGATGGAGAATGGAAGGCTGAATAAGAAAGTGTGAGTGAGGAGGAGGACGGGAGGGAGATGGCGACACCGAGGATGAGATGGAGAGTTGGAGTGGAGAGGTATATGAGAGGGGGTGTGTGCGAGTTGGAAAGAGGACAGTCAGCTGGCAGAGGACAGGAATAAATGGAGGCGATTCGTTTGTGGCCACCCATTATGGGAGTAAGGCATCTTGCGGAGGAAAGAAAGAAAAAGTTAGATAGATAGATAAAATGACATATAGATAGATAGATTGATTGATATATAGAAAGGAATTCAGATATAACTTTTTCCATCAATACAACTGTCCTTAGGGGTTCCTCTCGTACTAAATTGAAAAGGGCTTATCACCACCATCAGGCATGACCATTTCTTCAGTGTCATGGGGTGAGATACACGAACGAACTTGCCATCAGTTCGCTTTCACATCTCAGATTTAATGTACGAGAGAGAGAGAGAGAGAGAGAGAGAGAGAGAGAGCATTTATCATCAGTTCCCTTTCATATCCCAAATTGGATACACAAGAGAGAGAGAGAGAGAGAGAGAGAGAGAGAGAGAGAGAGAGAGAGAGAAATTTCCTCCATTCTTTTCCCTTTCCCTCCTTGAGAAAAGAAAATACAGAACTCACGATAATTCTCCTTTCGTAAGACAGCGTTGCTTCTGCATGGAGACCGAGAGACATGTAAAGCTTTTATTTCCTCCTTATTCCGTATTCTCGTCGGTAAGGCAGCTCCCAAACACCTCTCGCATAGAGATTTATTTTTGGATATGAATGGTTAGTATCCTTGTGTATGTACTTTATCCTGAGTATGGCGATAATGCAAGGTTTTTATACTATCTATCTATCTATATACCTAGGCTGCTTCCCCCAAGGAAAGGGAGGTAGCCGAGACAGGACGACTCACTCTCCATTTACTCATCCATTCAAACACATTCATTCGCATCTTAGCCCCAAAGGGGAGAACGGACAGATCCTCACCGCATCACACCGCACAAGGGTCAACTGCGCAATGCAATCAGTGACATCCACAGAAGGGCCCGACAGCAGAACTGGTTTACCCCTGCCACATCATAACAGACCCATCCCCTTACCCGCACCTGACCTGACTAGCTGATCAGACCAAATGCGGGAGAATATCCCCTCAGGGCTGCGTCATCACTTATTCATTCACAATTTCTCTCCATTTATTTCTGTCACGCCCAGCCACTCTTCCTTGCTCAACAGACATCCCTCTCGCATCCAGCGCTCTCTTCACACTGTCCATCCATCCTATTCGTGGTCTTCCTCTCAGTCTTACACCTCTCACATCAGATCTAGTTATCTTTTTCACCAATCGCTCATTATCCATTCTCTCCATATGCCCAAACCATTGCAACACCCTCTGCTCAACTCTACCAGCCATCTCCCGAACAACTCCAGTTCTCCTTCGCACTTCATCATTTCGCACTCGATCCATAAGCGTCACTCCACTCATACTCCTCAGACATCTCATCTCCATTACATTCAAACTTTTCCTCTCTGCTACACCCATATTCCATGTTTCAGCCCCATATAATGCAGTCGGTACCACAACACCCTCATACAGCCTTCTCTTTACATCCATTCTAAGCGAACGACATTTAAACACTTTTTTCATTCCTCCCAGCACCTTTCCTACTTCATTTATTCTAAACTTCACTTCTGCATCTATTCTTCCATCCACAGCAACATGTGACCCTAGATATTTAAAACAATCTACCTCCTCAAGCAACTCACCATTCAAAACTATATTCATCCCCCTACCATCTATCAACCTCGTACACTTCATCACTTTACTCTTATTCTCATTTACTTTCAATTTCCTCCTTTCACACACCCTTCCAAACTCCTCTACCAACTGTCTCAATCTCTCCTCTGAATCAGTCACCAGTGCAGTATCATCTGCAAACAGCAGCTGCTTCAGATTCCACTCTCCTCCATCAACATTTACCAGACTCAGACCACCTAAAACTTGCATTCACCTCCCTTACAACACCATCCATGTAAATATTAAACAACCAAGGCGACATCACACAAAGGTTAATAAGTACAATAAATCGCTTAGGAAAAGGTGTTTGTGAGCCTCCTTAGCCGACGAGAAATCCGGGCCCTTGTCTTCGTAACAAAAAAAAAAAAAAAAAAAAAAATCCGATTCAGGAGAGTTGAATATAAACCTATTTACGAGTATAAATCCGGGTTCTGCTCTGGCGAAGGTGGTAGGCACTACACTCGGATGATCCTACTGTAGATTAGACTGCAAATGAAAATTGTATCTAATCGTATCGTATCGTTTATAAAAACTTCAATATGCATTCACGCGTCTTTGATCACCTAATGGCGGCTCCTCACGCTGCTCGATCTCTGGCAGTCCCTTATCCCTGAGATGGTTGTGACTGATGTAGATGGACAGATCAACTAATAATCATAGCATAGTCGTATTTCAGTAGCCACGAATTTCAAGATGCGGGAGCTTCTCAAGGAGCGGCCTGGTTAGTCAGTAACACCCAAACGATCATCAAACGCAAGGTGTTTCACTAGAAGCTTCATTTTTTTTAATGCAAGGAAGAAAGAACCAAAGGCCAGAAGCCCGCATATTGTTTCCTCCAAGCAAAAACAAAAACAATGCAACAGAGCGCCAAATTCAAGATCCGTTCGTTTCGAGATACCTGGACACATTGCGTTTGAAAGACTGGAGATGGTTGGCGGTAGGAAATACAGCCAGAGAGAGACGATTCCAGAGCTGACCTGTTGCATATATGAAGGACTGGGAGTAACGGTTAACTCTTGCACCTGAGAGTCCCTGGGTTCGATTTCCTGCATAATGGTAATACACTGGCCAAGTACAGATATTTGGCATCACAGCTAATTTTTTTTTTTCGATTTGGAGCAAACTTGGCGGAAGAACTGATTGAGTCAAGGATTAAGAATTTGATTTTGAGAATGATATGCCAAATGTAAAGGTGGCAGAGCAAGGTCAACTTAAAGAGTTTTGATCTCATTTTTATATCAGATTTAGTGGAAGGGCAAGAAAAAAGTATTCCATTTTGAGACTACTCGGTCTTATTCACAGGGGCAAGTCAAAGATGCCGCCCTTAGACCATGGTTCGTATTCTCGTCGGGGAAGGAGGCTCCCTAGCACCTCTTCCTAACTATTTATTTTCCAAACTACCCACATAAATCCTCTTTTTTGTTCGTTTATCTTTTTATTGTCGACATAGATTGCACGAATAACATAGTATTTTTTTTTTTTTTTTTTTTTACGTGTCCGACTCTGGGCAAAGGCTTCAGGGCCTATTTCTCGGGGGCAGTGACCTATCCCAAGGCCCAGTAGTCCTCCTACACCTCCACATGTCACCACTTCGGCGCTAACACCCACCATCCATATTGAATACATGCTAGGGCTGTCTCATACAGGACTGGTGTATTGGTATTAGCGGGGGTATTTTTACGACATGTCGGCGGGTCATCTGGTAGATCAGGAAAGTCTGCTTTTAGGAAATTCAAATCCTGAAACTGTTCCCTGCCCCAGCCGGAATTCGATCCTGGGTCCATTAGGACCGCAGGCCGCCTCTCTACCGATTCAGCCACCGCCTCCGAAGGAGAATAAAAAATAAACCGATAAGGAAGAGGTACTAGTATGCTTCCTAACCACATGAGAATATGAGTGTTGCCCCCTCTCTAGTGCTCCTTCTTGTTGTTAAAATAATATCAGTTCTTTTAATGCATTTTTACAGAAGTGACTAACCTTGGAACTACAAAAAGTGTCCTTATACGGTGCAATTTTCTGTTAGACTGAATCAGATACATAAGTCATCATTTAATGTTTAATCCTTTCAGTCCAGGGATGTATTTCTTATAAGTATATATACAGTCCAAAGACGATTTTATTCGGATTAAAGAGAGCACCATTGTGATGAAGAGGTTACTGAGGGTTATCAAGTCCATCCAGTTCAGTAACCCCGCCAAAGCTGAATGAGATCATCTGGAGACAGCAGGACGGGAAGTGAAGAATACGCCACTGGACTGAAGTAGTTACAAGTTAAGCCAGATCAAGTCACTAGCCATCCTTGCCCTAGTCAGTCTTGATGAGGGTGTGGGGTGATAAAACAGGGTGATTAGTATGATTAATGAGCCTAGGTCTGTACCAGTGTTTAGGCAGTGAGGGGGAGCGAGTCTCGTAGCTGGGAGGAAAAGTGGTATTCATCGACCCTTCAAAATCCGTACAACACGATTTCAGTCTGTTCAGAAGAGATGTCCGTGTATAACAGGTATGTGAAAATAGGCTAGGACAATTAATATATCCTGAAGGTATTTTTCTGCTTGTTACTGATTTTGGGCATTGGGTACACAGTCCGTTTCCATACTCCCACCAGCTCCCCCACGCATCACACATCTTCATAGTCCATACTGAATAAGAAAACTGTCGCATTCAGAGCCAGTGTGACAATATTAGCTAGGGTGATTTTATGACATGTCGGTTTGTCTTGTAGAAAAATCAATGTTTTAATATAATTTAATATCACAATGTTCCCTGCTCCAGCCTGTCTTTCGGACGGCAGTACGCTGCTCTCTCCACTTCACCACCACTTCCCTCACACGTGAGTTTAGGCATGAATGTCATTAAACGCGTCAGTGCCTGTACTATGGGTCACAAAAGTATCGGTGCACAGCGGGGCCGATGCCTACCGAAAACATTCGAGCAACTACTGATGTATATAGGCGTGTCCACCAAAGTGAACCACGTTACCCACTATATACAATACTTGTCTCCCATGATGCATTACCAACGTCTCACTGTGTATGAACAATGTACTTTTAGATAAACAAAACAATTGCTGTATTTTTTTTTTTTTAATGCTAGGAAGAAGGAATCAAAGGCCACGAGCCCGCAATACTGATCCTTCCAAGAGAAAAACAGAATACAAGAGGGGATACCGCTAGTTGGTGATATATGACGCCTCCCGACATCAGGGCTACCAGCGTGTGATAGGTTGGACACTAATATTTCAGTGACATTCGTTCTGTGGTCCCAAATGTTTTACGTATATGGTGCACCGATACTTCTGTGACCCATACACGCCTCCATCATCTGTACCTCCTCGTGTGAGACGTGACATCACCTTCCCACTGTTTACATTACACCATCAGTCCCGGCAAGTTGCTGTGACACGTAGGCGGCCACAATCCCCTTCCGTGTTTATAGGGGATGGCAAAGTTTGGGAACATGTGGCAGAGCTGTGTTTGTTTATAAGTGGACCCAAGCAATCTCATAGCAGTTGCCAGATTCAGAATAAGAAGTATACAGCGTCAAAATTATATCTGAGAGTAAACATTTTTATTATAGTAATAACACCAATAATGAGTACAGCTATTACAGTGCTTAAACTTATCTAATGGACGATCATACTGCGACGTGGTAAACTGTAAGGAAACGGACGAGCTGTGTGAGGAAAAGTGAGGGGAGAGGGGTGATAGGGGCATCCCTAGACACGGAGTCGCGTTCTGTCTCGGTGATAGTGGTTCTCAAACTGGGGACCAGGGTCATGATTCATTTTCAAGGGGCCATGGAGTAATCTTAAGTATCTGAAATCACACGTAATAAAAAGATTATAATATTTTTCCTGAGGTAAAATTGGTAAAATTGGTGAGGAATATATATATATATATATATATATATATATATATATATATATATATATATATATATATATATATATATACCCAACGTGCTTCTGCGAGGGATATCGCATTGTTTTCAGCTTCAAAAATAGGGACCACAAATTAATAGATGAGTGCGGGAGGAGACACGGCTATCGTAGTAAGTGCAGGGGGCCATGGGTGTTATCGTATTCAAACGAGGGACCACAAAATGAAAATTTTTGCGGACTAGGGGAAAAAGTATACAAGGTGTTCAGTGAAAAGTCTGCCTAACGCGAGGATGTTATAGTTTAGTTAATTCTGAAGTAAATAAATAAATAATACATTCTATATCATTCTAGCCAATTCTCTACCGTTATCAAGTACGGCTATTCAGTAGATGGATGGATGTGGGAATGATCATGGAGATCATCTGAATAACTGAATCTATATCAATATGGGTTCATTTTCAAATGTTACGGAAATAAAGTTTAAGTAATTGGATGAACTATGAGAGAGACCATTTATCTACATATGTACCACTCAGTCACTCAGTCACTCAGTCAGCCAATCTATCTATTTATCTATCTGCCTGTCTTTCTATTTGTCTATCATTTGATATGGAAAGATGGGAATGGTGGATGTCAGGGTCACACTCAGGGTGGTTTTATGAAGATGCGGGTTTGTGTATAATACTGAAGTGTTTATATTAAAGTACAGTGAATAGTTGGGGAAATACAATGGATAAAAACACAGTCTGTCCACGTCTGATGACGGAGGAAAGAAATATCGAGACGGCTAGACGTCGCTGGCCTGGAGACGACTCGACCCCGCCTCCCTCCACCCACACATGCTGACCAAGCAAACTTTTTAATCAAGAAACTTTTATGCTTCATCTAGTTTATTGGCGCAGTTTCATGTTTTCCGTAGATGGGTTGGGAGTCAGCCTTTTCTGATCTTTAGTGAATTTCTTCCTCTCTCTCTCTCTCTCTCTCTCTCTCTCTCTCTCTCTCTCTCTCTCTCTCTCTCTCTCTCTCTCTCTCTCTCTCACACACACACACACACACACACACACACACACACACACACACACACACACATATATATATATATATATATATATATATATATAGAGAGAGAGAGAGAGAGAGAGAGAGAGAGAGAGAGAGAGAGAGAGAGAGAGCCTCAGTGGTAGAGTGTGCGTTTCGTACACGGATGAACCAGAGTTCGCGCCCCGCCAGGGTAATAAACTTTGGGAGTGTTCACCCGGCCAGGTACTGCATTGGCGGACACAAGGAGTGCTGTGGTTGAACCAGTGTCGCTTACTAAGTATGCTTGTACCCAGTCGGCTTGCGCGGGCCGATTACATTTGGTTCACGGACTACACACACATCCAAAGCCACTCCAACACTACAATTACACTTACTAGCACTTCTCACCCTACATACAATCCCTACCAGACAACCTAAGCCACTTGGTTGAGACACATTGGCTGTATCGTCCCGACTTCGGTCGGGATAGGCCGGTCCTGCAGTGGATAGTCAAACGGCTGATATTTATCTCTCTCTCTCTCTCTCTCTCTCTCTCTCTCTCTCTCTCTCTCTCTCTCTCTCTCTCTCTCTCTATATATATATATATATATATATGTGTGTGTGTGTGTGTGTGTGAGAGAAGAGTGTGTGTGTGTAGAGAGAGGGAGATTGTTTGGTTTCACTCCATTTGCTGCAGCGTGAGCACACGGGGAGTGGTGATGGTGGGTGGATCTGTTGGTCATCGCAGTCAGTTGGTTTAATGGTGCCATGTGGTTGGTGGTGTACGGTGAGGAGGATGTATTATCGGTAACTCTGACCCATACACTCTGAGAAGTGACTACCCTTTTCACCTTCACGTGGTCCAGATTTCCGTTGTTATTTTGCACTATATTTCACGTAGCTCAGTGGTAGAAAAGGATCGTGCTTCAGCTTTGCATCTTTTCCACGACGCTTGTTCGTGACTAGCATCATATTCCAGTGCTAATCTATTGCTACAAATCAGCATTCATAATGAAGGGATGGCAGTTTTAGGCCAAGTTAGAATAAAAAAGGTATAGTACCAAAAGAGGAAGAAAGGAGGGTAAGTGAGCTGACGGAGAAGACAGTGGCAGGTGACAGAGGTCAATAGCCCATGGTTCTGTGTGCTTAGAGGACAATGTGACTATTGCTATCGTCGTTACATTCCCCCACCCCGCTCCCTTCCCAGTACAAAGTTTAAAGCAAGGCTTCTGGTTTCAAGCAGTATCTTTTAATCTAGACATTTTCTTCAATAATTACTTAATTACTAGGTTTGTTAGTATGTGTCCTTTAAAGATGTCAATTCAACAGAGGGGGAAAAAACTCTCTTTCATTGCTCGGAACTTGAAGACTGCATGTAAATTAGGTACAACTTATGAGAACTGTGTCTCTACTGCAATGCTGTCCTGGGCTGGTATTCTCGTCGGTCAAGAAAGCTCCCTATCACCTCTTCCTTGGCAATTTATTTTTTAGATAAGGCCGGTCTATTTGTGCGTTATATACGTAAAGTGAGGCATTATTAGAATAATTTACATAACGCAGAAGTTGGCAGTAAGTTGTAATAAGCAAATGATACGCTAAGGAAAAGGTGTTAGGGAGCTTCTTTAATCGACGAGAATACGGGTCCTGGTGTTGGTGGATGCTAGAGAAACTTATGGAACCTTTACACTCGTTTGCTCTTTTACAGTGGCAGGTAGTGATGACTGCCATCCACCCAAACACTGCTGCCTTCAGTTTACTTCACAATGAATGACCAGCCAAATGATTGTCTATAACTCAGGAAACCATTAACTTTCATGAGTGGTATCCATGTACCCAAATAGACGCCTAGTTATCCAGTGGATTAGGACCCTTCATCCGGATGTGGCCTATAAGAGCTTATAACAGAGAGATAATCGGGGTTTATTGTTCCCATAATGCCACTCAGGGAAGGGCAACTGGTCGCTCTAGCCTTAAATATCGGGACTAAGCATCCTAGCCTAGGCCTGTACGCTCCTGACGGGGCAATAAGAGGGTGGATGAAGGATGGACGGCTTATATATGTGACTTGCATGTAACTGACAGGGAAAGCATCCAAACCAATTTTCAAACTACGACAGCAACCGGCAAATTAACAGTTCAGGAGCTGTATTGGTACATTATCTCTGGATCAAGTTGCACATGAGATAGATTTGTCTATATTCAACCAGACTGCCTCCAAACACTTCACAGCCAAAATACCGCGATTATTAATGTGAAAAATAAGACGAAACATAATTCTTCATGATAACAATTAATTGCCTTCGAAACTTCTTCATCGCTAAACTTGGCTAATGAACTAGGAAGGCTTCCCCTGGCCCTCATTTCATCTCGACAGCAGGGTAAGCCTTCCACACCTACACCCATGTGTGAAGCACTGGGGGTAGGGTTACTTTTCCAGTGGCGGAAAGTAGTGTACACCCAATAACAATAATCCTGCACAAGTCATAATCGTAGTTAAACCCTGAAGCATCTGAGATTCAAGCACTACTATTATCCACTGCATTCCTCAAACTTCAGATGCTTCAGGGTCAGACCACGATTGTGAGCTGCGCAAGACTTTTTGCTAAGTGAACACTGGCTCTACGGATTAGTTGCCCTTCAGGATGCGTATAAAACACAGCTTGAATGTGTTTAGCAGAGCTGCTCGCCATCACAAGTCAGCATAGCCGATTGTTAAAATATATACATGGGTACTATCTCGACAGTTAATGTCTTTACCCCCTGGCTCAAGGTAATCGAAGCCAGGGCTGAAATACAGCCAGGCGTGCGGACACGGTTAGTCTAGCATTCTGATAATGATTCACGATCTGCTTCATAACCGTGACCATGTGTTTCGTCCGTGAGACTGAGTTGTGGTTCAGGGGAGTAAGCAGTTCATAATGAAGTGGCCTGTGTCCGTTCACCTGATATATCTTCTAGTCTGGTTTGACCCACCTCCAGGCAAGGAGGTAATTAAGTTAATGACTGCGATAGTACAAACAGGCTGAAGAATGGAACACCCTGTCCAAAGATCATGATGGTAGACTTAAGAATGTCAACTCATGCTCATGTTGGCCTTAGATACTTGCTGGTCTCGATGTGAGAATTGTAAGAATCCCTCTTGCCAAAATGCTATCCCATCCCCAGGTGTTACGTACGAGAATGTCTATTGCCTTCCTGTTTAATATTAATTTGTATATTTATGTATCTGACTCTGGGTAAAGACCAAGTAGTTCGTTGTCTGAGGCTCACCATTGTCCATACTGAATACATACTACGAGAGATTCGGACAAGACAAGTGTGAATGACAATGTTAGCGGGAATGTTTTTTTGTTTAGGACATGTTGATGGGTCTTGTGAACGATCAATCATGATTGTTTCAACAAAAGTCAAGTCCATAAACCGAGCTTCAGAAGTCAGTGTTTCTCCTTCCCGTATATAGCACTGTCAGGGATGTAGAACTGTAGCCGAGCCTCGGGCCCTCCTAAATAAAAAAAGAATCTACTATAGAATCTCTCTCTCTCTCTCTCTCTCTCTCTCTCTCTCTCTCTCTCTCTCTATCTATCTATCTATCTATCTATCTATCTATCTCTCGACAGCCGGATCAAACGTGCGTCATGAAAACTAACTTCTGAATCTTACCACTCACCTAAAACTTTATTTCCTTGCCTTCATTCTCAGTTTCCATGTACAGCATTAGTCTTCACCTGCCCGTACTTGACATACACCATGGTCCGTATTCTGGTCGGTTGAATAAGCTCACTAACACCTTGTCCTGAGCAACTTATTTTGCTAATTACATCTGACAGTCCATTTCCCTGTTACATAAATCATTCTAATATCATCGTACTCCGCATAGATAATGTACAAAATGATAAAAACCAGCCGTATCCAAAATTAAATCTCTAAGGAAGACTTGTTAGGGAGCCTCCTTAACCGACGACAGTACGGACTCATACCTCACTTATACAGGATACGCTTTCCATCTCTGAGAATCTTCCTTGTATGTTTCTTATTAGTAATTCCATAAATCAGGAAAAGTAATGGCATTCCCACCCCTCTCTCCTGTCACCATGTTTTAGAGCCATGCCTCTTTATACGACTCTCCACCATTCCACTGTGCCTTTATTTGAGCAGACCTGGCTGTGACCGTCTCTCTCGTAATGAGTTTGCACAGCTCGTCAGCCCTTTATGATTCCCTCCCACTCCACTCACTGGCAGCGTAATGCTCAGTACTTCTTCACTGCCTCTCATCTTATCTCTTTATATGAGTTGGAAAGCAGACAACAAACTATATTCCTTTTAGTCTAACTTGGCCTAAAATTGTCCTCTCTTCATCTTCAATGTTGAGTTGTAAAAGTAGATGGGCGCTAGTTCATGATGCTAGTCACAAAATGAGCTATGGAAAGCATGTAGAGCGGTAGCACTCTTTCTTCCACTGAGCTACGTGAAATAAGCAGCAAAGTTACGGAAAGATGGGCCAAGTTAGTAGAGAAATATTATAGTTAGTCCTTTTCAAGCCGTTTGTTACAAAGTAGGCAACCACTTCACCCAGTTTTGAAGTGATGTAAGTGGCGAACCCTCCACACATGGAACTGTACTCCATGCAAAGGCGATGGTTTTGTACTCCACACACAGGCGAATAAGGTCTTGTACTCCTCACACAGGCAAATATGATCTTGTACTCCACGCACACAGGCGGATAATGTTTTGTACTCCACACAAAGGCGAATGTGGTCTTGTACTCCACACAAAGGCAAACAAGGTTCTTGGGCCATTGTTAGCAAATGCACAGGAATTGAAAGAAAAATCGATGCAGCAGATCCAGTCTCTAGGAAGCTGATTTTACAAGGGACGTAATGGATCTTTCCATGACAGATCCCGAGATAAAGACATCCCAGAAAATACCGATGAAGGAGTGATTTCTCTGTAGCTGCATAATAATGGATATTCTGGTGAAAGATATCGATGGTTTGGGAGAGACTTTTTTTTTTTTTAATGTTTCACCCCATTTGGGATACATGGCGTCTGGCAATGATGATGATGATGATGAGATATATCAAAACTTTTTATACCCAACTCAGAAATAATACGCAAGTCAGAAATCAAATGTTAGCGAGAGAGAGAGAGAGAGAGAGAGAGAGAGAGAGAGAGAGAGAGAGAGAGAGAGAGAGAGAGAGAATTTATGCATCAATATAACAAGGTTTCTTTTGCCAAAATGAGTGATAATACACAAGTCAGGAGTCAGATGTGCCACTGCCTCATCTCGACTGTTCAAGTACTTTGCATGATGGATGACGTGAGAGGCGGGTGGATAACTGAATAGTGGAGTCATCAGTGTATGAGTGGCTGGGGCTAGATATACAGCACAGAGGATCGTTGATGAATAGGGTAGAGTTGGTGAAGGGACAGAATTCAGAGGAACACCACTACTGACAGCTTCAGAAGAACATTGACTTCATATAACAGCAACTAAAAAGCGACTAGAGAGAGGCTAGAGATGAAGGCACAGACAGAAGGATAGATACCGGAAGCAGACAGTTTGGAAAATAAAAACTTGTCAAACTAAGTCGAAAGCCTTTGAGATGTCAAGTACAATGGTAAAGACTTCACCAAAATCCCAAAAAGGGGATAACCACAAGACAGAAAGGAAGATGAGAAGGTCGCCAGTGGAACATCCATGACGAAATCTATATTAATGGTCAAAGTGAAGGAACGTACGCTTCTGTTCCTAAAAGAATATTCCCGGTAGTGCACAAAACACATTCGGAATGACTCTCTGCCGTAGAAACAATAATCATTCCTTGAAAAGTAAAAGAACTACTGCGTGAGGGCCGCACAGTAAGCAAGGCCGTAGTGCAAAGATGCTTCTCTGGAGGATCCACAAACCCTACAGGAGTCACAAAAGGAGACGGAAGATTTATAGAGCAAGCAGAAGGATTAATTTTAAGAAGTTTGCTGGGGCTCCCTTCAAGACGGTCAGGAATACGAGTAGGGTGCTGTACAAGCTGCTTAAGGTCGTTAAGGAGAGAAAATATGAAGGCTTCTTCACCAGGTGGAGCAGTGAAAGAAGGACCTTTTCCTCTGATTCGCGAGCCAAAAGAGATCAAAAAGACCTTAGATTCATTTCCCCCAACCATCATGAAGACAAAAAGAGACTATTTTCATAGACCCGCAGGGAAACTATTGCAGCCATGCAACAATTGACATGCCAAATCAACTCAAAATTTGAAGTTGAGCAATTTTGTATTTCATAAGAAAGTCGCTAAAATGCCTCCTTATAGCCGATAGTGAAAATAGCCTAATAATCAGCTGATGCGTCAGCTGACGCTATAGTTGATATGTTAAATCGACTCAAAATTTCAAGCTAGCCAACTCTGTATTTATGAGAAAATCGCTCAGAGCTCTCCAAGAGCAGGCATTCGAGCTTTCCTTTGAGGCGAGGAAAAAAAAAAATCTTCCAGCTTTTCCACTTATATACCTGGCAGCTTCAACCAGGGTAAAAATGTGGGCAAATGATGAGATGGGAATATTTTGGTGAAGAGAGAGAGAGAGAGAGGGGGGGGGAAGGCATAGCAATAGGGAAGAATAGGAAAGGATAGGGTATGGGGAGAAAATAGTAAGACAGATGAAAGGATTGGCAAAGGCGACAGGAAACCATGAAGAGAAAGGGGGCACACAGAGGGAAGCTGAACGAGAAGAGATGTAGGGAAAAGAATAGGAAAAGGTAAGAGCAGCACACACACACACACACACACACACACACACACACACACACACACACACACACACACTGAGCAAGAGACATCTATATTAAATTTAATATAATCGCTTAATGGTAACAAAATACAATATGTTAGCCGTCTTCTTACAAAAATAAAATAACCTTAACACTACATTTCATTCTCGCTACATCCAGGCGATATTATTTTGCTCAGAAGACATATATCGTGCTGGATAGTTTAGATCTAGCCCTTATTTACCCATTCACGAAGCCAGTTCCATCCTAACTTGAATGAATTGAATAGTTGGTGGTGTTAAGTATGAAATGAAATGCCATCATTTTACTGAAGGCAACCACGTTGAAAGAGGGTGAAGGGTGCGGTCATAGAACTCTTAGTCTCTTGTACTTTTTTTTTCTCTCTCTCTCTCTCAGTTCATGTGTATCCATTGGCATCCACCCATCATCGCCTCATTTCTGCCCCGTCAGGAGCATTTAGGCCCTGGTCTAGGTGGCCAGGGTGACCAGCCTCACGCGTCCCTGAGTGGCATTAAGTGAACAGTCCCATCTAAACCCTTATGAGCCCCATCCGGTTGGAACGCCTTCACCCACAAAATAACTAGGAGGCATTTGATATAATAATAATAATAATAATAATAATAATAATAATAATAGCAGTAGTAGTAGTGTTTAGTATTAGTAGGAGTGGCAGCAGCAGTAATAATAATAATAATAATAATAATAATAATAATAATAATAATAAACAATAATAATAACAATAATTACAGAAATAATAATAATGACACCTAGTTGCCTGTTCTTACTTATTTCGCCTTTATGGACTTTAAGTATGTGCAATATAAACGAGAATTGAGGACCCTAAGGTAGCTTCTTGCGTTGCGAACAAGCTCTGATGACAACGATGTCGAAGAAAGCATGTGTAAATTTTCCGTTCGTCTCAATAATTGGCTAATTCTGCGCTTGACTGTAACCATATTCCTTTCAGATCATAAGCGGGACCACAGCTTGAAAGTTACAGCTCTGAAGCTATCCTAGTTTTCTCTAAAACGTGTCGGAGAAAAAAAACAAAAAAAACAGCAGATTTGAAATCGGTACTTTCCATTAGGCTAAAAGACAAAATATTAAGCCAAAATTATTCAGCAAATATTTATATCATTTTTTTTTTCAACCAAACAGCAGTATCTTAATCACTTTCTGAGATATTTCAATATCATATAAGCAATTTCTAAAATAAACATGAATATATGACCTTCAGAAATAGGTCAAGGTCGTTTATATATGGCACAAGGGCTTGGGGTACCCTAGGGTATATTCGTGTATATTATCATCTAGATCGAAGAATAATGCAAAGAAGAAAAATAATAATACTGACGAAAACAAGAAGCTTCGTTATTATGTGGCGATGCTTAATGATGAAATAAATGGCTCCCTGGACTACAGAAATACAAGTACAGTAAAAAAAATAAAAAAATAAAAAACTCCGGTCAGTACATGTATGATAAGTGAAGTCAGAAAGCGTTATCGTCATGGAAAGAGAGAGAGAGAGAGAGAGAGAGAGAGAGAGAGAGAGAGAGAGAGAGAGAGAGAGAGAGAGAGAGAGAGATTATTATTATTATTATTATGTACGCAAAAGACCATTAGTGTAATCCTTTACCACAATCAAATGGTCATTTACCGCAGAGAGAGAGAGAGAGAGAGAGAGAGAGAGAGAGAGAGAGAGAGAGAGAGAGAGAGATGGTTATAATGATTACAAAAGTCCATTAGTGTAATCCTTTAATACTGTCATTTGTCGTAGAACATGGTGTCGTCCAAATCCTGTTAATCGGTACTGTTAGTGCTATCGGTGTATAACACTTTAAATACGTGATATACAACCAACATTTACCTGATACTCAGGGCAATGTTTCCAAAATTTTGTGCTAAATATAAAATTGTTGATGCGATAAAATTATGTAACAAGAGACAGACAATTTTGCGAGAAATGCATGTGGTATAGAAATCCTTTACAAGCTAAGGGCAAGATTTTTTTTTTTTTTCAAAAATATATATCAGGCTAAAGGGCACGTTCGAATCAAGCTCGCACGTTCCGATAATTACCTTCACTGGGATAGCTATTTGGGCACCTTGTGGATCCGCGCCCGTCTTACTACACTCTCTGAAAAATAATACCATTTGTAAGGCCTGAATCGAAAATCAGAGAATGGTGTCTCGAGTATCAGATCCAGGTATTACTTGCATATAAAGTCAATGCAAATCGACCATGAAATAATTTAGTCGCGCTGGCGTGGCAACGACCACAGAAATGAAGATGGAGATTACCAGCACCTAGAAGAAGAAGACGAAGAAGAGAGAGAGAGAGAGAGAGAGAGAGAGAGAGAGAGAGAGAAGGGGGTGGGGGGGATGCCCTTGAGAAGTATAAACGCTAGATCAATCCCCTTCACCCTTTCCACCTTCCTGGGTGATGGGGACATTGTTATGACTGATAAATTGATGACTTTTTTGAGTAAGACCGGACTGATCAGAGTGATGTGACTTTTTTACCGTATGGTTATGGTTTTTATCGACTGTAAATATGTATATATTTTACTATTAATTAGGGTTGACAGCTGACATATTTGAAATAGTTCCTTCTCCCACTGATCTATTTCTAATATTGATGTCCCCTACATTAAACCCGGTTCCTCGACTGACAGTCACCAGCTGATGAGTGCAAGTGTGCAATATAGAAAGGTATTGGGCATTTGCAGTCGATGGTGGTCTGTTGGGCGAGGTTCTTCACTTGTTGTACATAATATGTAAATATATTCTAACATCTTGCTTAAGTTATCCTAATTAGGGCCGACAGCTGACGTATATGGAAATGTTCCTGACTCGTCTGGTTCCCTTTCATATATTGATGTCCCCTATATTAGGTTGTGCCTCGACTGACAGTCACCAGGTGATGAGTGCAGGTGTGTAATGTAGAAAGGCATTACATATCTGCAGTCGATGGTGTTCTCTTGGTCGAGGTCTTTTTACCATTAGTGTAGGTTTAGTTATTTGTCTCTTTAGGATTTAGTATAGGTTAGTGATTTGTCAGTTAGGTGATTAGTTTTAGGGTCTTTAGATTAGGCATTTTTGTTTATAATGTAAGGCAAAAAATATAAAAAAATAAAAAAACAAAAATACAAAAAAATTATAAAATAAAAATTATTATATATATATATATATATATATATATATATATATATATATATATATATATATATATATATATGTACGTGTGCATGAAATGTTCATATGCATGGATGTGTGTATGTATGTATGTGTGTGTGTATATATATATATGTTTGTATATATATGTATATGTCTCGCTGTATATACATATATATATAACTGCCTTAATGACCAGGGGCTTAGACCCCAATGGTCGATAGGCAAAAAAAAAAAAAAAAAAAAAAAGCTAGATCAAAATGGGTCGAATTTCCATTACACATTTCCAAATACATAACTATACTACGTCAAGTGGGGTTGGTGGAGGATTAGTGCCCCTCCCTGTAAAACAATTAACTCTAAGCCCTTGGCCACTCCGTCTGGGATACATGGCGTCTGGCAATGAACATAACTACAGCAATGTGTGATTATGTTGGTAGTGGTGCTAGAGAGGAACACCTTCACGTGGTGGCATCGACATCACTGATCGGCTCCGTTGCCCGGTTATACAGACGTACAAAGACCCAAGTATCTTACCAACTTTTGACGAACACATAACGGGAAAATCGAAGCATTTGAAACATGCACTAGTGGAGATTGTGTTTTTCTCTGTATTTTACCAGTTGTAAATATTCTTCAGATGGAGCTGGGAAGATATTGTCTATTTGTTCCACTCCTTCCCTGTCCCCCGAAAGAAGGATGGTGGCTGCTGAAGGGCAATTTCAGCCTGCTGTCTACCGGGTTCGTGTTCTGATGAGCTTTGAAACACAACATATCGGCAGCGAAAGCTTAAGTATCACTCCTACTGTTTATACGGTGAAGGTCGACGACTTCCCGGGGCCGTATTCTCGTAGGGTAGGGAAGCTGTCTGACACATCTTTAGCGATTCATTTTTGGGTATGGGTGGTTAATATCCTTTTGTATGTTATCCATGAAGGATGTGGCAAAATTGGAACGATTTATGTATGACAGAAGAGGACTGTAAGATGAAACAAATCGCGTAGGAAAAGGTGTTAAGCAATATCACGCCTGGTTCATCGTCTTTCCCTGTGGTGGTGTTGCCTATACCTTCATTAGGGGTAAGGGAAACAGTGGTGGGTTTATCCCAGGTAATAAAACGCCTACCCTGCCCCTCCTTGCTTATTGGCAGTAAAGTAGGTAATATTGTTCTTAAGTCTGACGTGAGGCTCGCTCTCTCTCTCTCTCTCTCTCTCTCTCTCTCTCACACACACACACACACGTCATAGTTTAATGTGTATAATCCTGTATTAGTTTTGTTGTTAGATTCGAGAATTTTAAACAAGCCTATAAAGCTGATGACATCGTTCACACTGTACAGGATGGGCCTTATATATCGCTCCCCTTCTCAGTCAACGTTAACAGTGTCTACCCTGCATCATTTACTATTTCTTACTCCCCTGCCACACCTACGCCCACGCCTGCAGGCTGAGCCGTCCCCATAACACAAGACATCGACAATAATAATTCCTGGTGAAGCGCTGTTTACAGACCACCTTATAATCTTACTATATCTATCTGTTCATCTCTATCTATCTGTCTATTTACCTATATCTACCTGTCTATCTATATCTAATTATCTGTATCTATTTCTGCATATCTATCTATATATCAGTTTCTATCTATCTATATCTATCTCTGCACATCTGTCTATCAAGATCAATTCCTGCCTATCTATCAATATCTTTGTATCTCTTTATATCTATCTGTCTATAAGGCTTAATTTCTCCAACCCTGCGATATAATTTTTCATAATATTCCTACTTTCTACTGACCATTTTCTTTAGTTTAGGGCAAAATTTTCGACCTAATTTTAATATAGTATATTTTTTAGTTTCAGTAGTCTTTCCATAATTAAGTCGTCTGGAGAGATATTAACCTAGAAAAGACGTTACCTGGGTTGATTAAGACGTCACAGATTCATTAAGACGTCACATGGATTAATTAAGACGTCACCTAGATTCATTAAGACCACCTGGATTAATTAAGACGTCACCTGGATTCAATAAGACGTCACCTGGATTAATAAGACGTCACCTGGATTAACTAAGACGTCACCTGGATTAACTAAGACGTCACAGATTCATTAAGACGTCACCTGGGTTTATTAAGACGTCACCTGGATATATTAAGACGTCACCTGGATTAATTAAGACGTAGCCTGGATTAATTAAGGCGTCACCTGGATTAATTAAGACGTCACCTGGATTAATGAGACGTCACCTAGATTAATTAAGACGTCACCTGGATTAATTAAGTCGTCACCTGGATTAATTAAGACGTCACCTGGATTAATTAAGACCACCTGGATTAATGAGATGTCACCTAGATTAATTAAGACGTCACCTGGATTTATTAAGACGTCATCTGGATTTATTAAGACGTCACCTGGATTCATTAAGACGTCATCTAGATTCATTAAGACGTCACCTGGATTCATTAAGACGTCACCTGGATTCATTAAGACGTCACCTGGATTCATTAAGACGTCATCTAGATTCATTAAGACGCCACCTGGATTTATTAAACCGTCACCTGGATTTATTAAAACGTCACCTGGATTAATTAAGACGTCATCTGGATTAATTAAGACGTCACTTAGATTAATTAAGACGTTACTTAAATTAACTGAACCTAAATTTAATCCCGTCAAATCAAAAGTCTCTCCTAAGCTGAAGTGCGTGGGACAGCCTTAGGTGTTGGCAAGCACTGTATCACACAAGCATCTCTCTCTTTCTCTCTCTCTGTCTCTACATCTGATGGGTTAGCTTTGGAAGGAGGTCAGAGCGCCACAGTTTCGCTCTAACGTGCAATTTTTGAGAGATTTAAGTATTCTAAGATTCTGCAGGACTCAGCCTCCTCTCGAGAGCTTCCAAGTTGCCAAGTGTTACTACCTCCTGTGAGTGTGGGGTTTATCAAGCGTCGTTTGTTTTTTGTATTCATCGTCGTATTCATTTTTGTATTCATTCCTCCACTTCCCATGAGATCAGCAGACGCGGTTACTCAATGCTCTAGTTCAGTTTCTTCTTGTTATCTCCGACGTTTTCTTTCACCTTAAGGGAGACTTATCGATCTGGAGGGGGTAAATATAGCCTTCATTAACCCCTTCATTATCAGAACTCTCCCCTAAGTTGAGCAAGAAATATGAAGGTAGCAAGAAATATAAAGAAATATAAGGTAGCCGGAAATATAAAGCGAGCTGGAGAGGTGAAAAAAAAAAAAAAATCATTGCCTTCATTAACTATCAGTGCCAGAATATATTTCCGAGTAAAATCGTTTGGAAATAAAAGCAAACAATAAAGACTTCATCGTATGGAATGGTTGACCAGATCACCTTATCCGCCTTTGGTTGAAAATTCATGAACTTGTGAGGCCTCTAGCATCTTTTCCTTAGCGATTTATTCTGCCTGTTACATATCACTATTTTTATGTCCTATGACCTTTTAATATTGACATAGGTCGCATATAGGGTAACATACATGTACAAGAGATTAATAAAGACATAATTAGCGATTGATTTTGCCCATTGCAGCTAATTTGTCTATTACATATATTTATTGCAACATTGACACAGACTACATACGTATTGCATCTTATTAATCCGTCATATGTTTGTCTTTCAGCTTTGACACAGATTGCAGAGAATATTAATGTGCCCTGTTGAGAAATAAACCGGTAAGGAAGATGTGTTAGGGAGCCTTTTAAGCTTACGAGAATATAGCCCCGTATTCTCCGTAGCACCTCTTCCTCAGCTATTTATTTTTGGATATGGTTATTAGCATTTCGTGGGTTATTTAAGCAGGGTATGACGATGTTTGAAGGATTTACATAGCGGAAATTGTGGCAGTGTGTAATAAGCAAAATAATCGCTTAGGAAAAGGTGTTAGGGAGCGTCCTTAACCGACGAAAATACAGGTGATAGTCTTCCTAAATTTAATGACGATTAGGTGTTTTTATTTTGTGTCCTGTTACTCCATCCAGCCATATAATATTCTAACACCTGTTCCTAAGCGATTTATCTTGCTTATTACTCTGTGCTGTCCTCTTCTGTGATACTTAAATCACTCTAATATCACTATACACTTCATAAATAACATACAAAATTATATTAACAGCCCGTATCCAGAACTAAATAGCTAAGGGAGAGGTGTTAGGGAGCATCCTTGAGCGACGAGAATACGGGCATACGAGTATACCCATGGGCTCGTATTGTCGTCGGGTAAGGAAGCTCCCTAACACCACATCTATAGTGATTGATTTTTGGTTTTAGCCGGGTAACATCCCTTTGCATGTTATCTACGTATGGCTTGGTGATAATAGAATGATTTAGGTAACAAGCAAAATGACAGTAAGGTGAAATAAGCAAAATAAGTCGCTTAGGAAAAGGTGTTAGGAAGCTACCTTACCCGATGAGATTAGGGGCAATGCAGCTCCCACTTTACTTAAAACCCCCTTCGATCAGGTGTCATTTTATAGTGATTTGTCCTTATGTACATCGAAGGAGAGACTCCTTCCACTGAGAGGGGGGGGGGTCCGTGAAAGATATATTCAATTTCTCTAGATTTAAAAACTCTCTCCTAAGCTGAAAAAAGAATCATATATGGCAAGAAATTGAAAAAGAAAAATGTTTTCTGGTGGTTCGCACTTCATATGTGTCTTAGGAGAAGTCTTTTACGGTGAAAGATCTGGTTTGAAGTTTCTCCTTAACTTGAGAGAGAGAGAGAGAGAGAGAGAGAGAGAGAGAGAGGGTCTGAAAGTAGCAAAGAATAAAGTAA
This sequence comes from Coenobita brevimanus, assembly GCF_032717465.1. Lineage (NCBI taxonomy): Eukaryota > Metazoa > Arthropoda > Malacostraca > Decapoda > Coenobitidae > Coenobita > Coenobita brevimanus. The sequence goes on from NC_137019.1 coordinate 35,132,104, forward strand.
AAAGCACTTCTTCAGGCTAAATGGATAATTATTTTGCTCTCGCCTCGCTGACTCTAACAGTGATTAAGTGTTGTTTAGTGTCGTGCTACCTCGTCCATCAATAAAGATAATACACCTAATACCTTTTACCAACACTCTCCACTTTAGTAATGGCGAGTCCTCTGTACCACAAAATACGGTAACAACTTCAGCGAATTTAGTGCTCTCTGTTTATCTTTATTTTGTGACTACGTTGGGTACAAACTGATTATTCATGTCTTTAGTAAAACTTTTAATCCTCCATTATTATAAGACGTATTTAGATTTAGTTTCTCGTTTTTCTCAAGCCATCTATAGCCACCTTTTTAAATATTCACTGCTATGAACAATTTCACGAAAGTGGTGGTACTCATTCCTCTCTCTCTCTCTCTCTCTCTCTCTCTCTCTCTCTCTCTCTCTCTCTCTCTCTCTCTCTCTCTCTCTCTCATCGAAGTACAGTATCTTCCTGTTTTCCATGTGTTAACGCCTTTAGCCCATGGATGTCATTCATTACTGTCAGTACCAGGAGAGATCCCTCGTATCCAAGCTATTAATAAAGACTGTATGTATCTCGTTCAGTTTGAAAAATATCTCTTAAGAAAAAAAAAAAAAGAAAGCCTGTGGGTAACCAAATGAGAAAAGGAAAAAGAAAAAGAAAGAAAGGAGAGAGAAAAGAGCGCCTCCATTGTGAAAAGAATTTGGATGTATTCGTTTTCATATTTTTGCAAGGAATTTGTTTGGATATTATTAGAAATACCTTTTATGATTAATATTTAATTGTTTGCTACACACACACACACACACACACACACACACACACACACACACACACACACACACACACACACACACATAGCTGAAGATTACGCGATAAGGCACTGAATTCGAAGGTGAAGGTCTTACTTTATGTGCAACAGTTCGAACCCTTATGGTGGCTCGAATCAGATCACACTAGCTTGAATCAGCGGGTAAGTCGACCGTCACGACAACAGTGTGGTTCCTACGAACGCACAATAACTCACTGTAACTAGAATATATACATACATTTGACTCAGTAGTGCTGATATTGCATGCATAGTTATGAATGATCTAAGTACCAGGAAAGCAATATTCCAGTCAATGATAGCCCAGTAAAACTTAAATGGTATAGTGAAAACGAAACAGATCTGAACTACAGGTCTCGAGTCATTGGTTCGGGACGTCAGAACTCCCCACAATGCCTGCCTCTGTATCCGTTGCTCAGTTTCTCACATAGCCTCGCTGAGAGCATGCGATGTCTCGGAGGTTGCCAACTTGGCAACTTTGTCGCTAGATTCAGGGACTTTAGAAGTCGTTCAGCTACTTTATCTTCCGTATAACGACTTGGCAACATTTTAGCAACTCTGAATTGCTTGTCGACATTTTTGGAGATTTTTTTTTTTTTTTACCGAACCTTTATAAGAAAAGATCTAGAAACATCAGCTACAGAAAAAAAAATAAAGTTAAATAACATGGGCATGTCATCCACTGTGATCGTGTGTGACCTGGACGTACACATGTTTTACCACTCAGCGTGACCCTCCTGTCCCGTTTCTGTTAGAACTCTTAGTTGAGTAACACCACTTTCCTCCAAAGCTCACTGTCAGAATGCAGCTAGTCTTTCGTGAGGAACATTATTCTGACTGTTTAGTGCCCTTCATGTGTCTTATTAAGAAACAAGGTGAAAGAAGTAAAGCCTGCGTTATCGAGCTGGGTGGCTCAGTGATTCCAGATATAATAGCTGATTTACTAGACTAGAAGGAGAGGACACTAAGGGCTATTACAAACATTGCATGTGCCCATTGAATGCAAAACTAAATGACATTGAAAAGCACAGCAACACTACCAAACACAGGGAAGCAGAGGAATCTTTTAGTTCGGAGAAGCAAAATGCTATTCCATGAAAAAAAAGTAATGGCACCAGAAAATAGGAGGGTCGAGTAGCTCTGTTCATAGCAGAACATTATGCATTACGAGTAGCAGACCACTAGTCAGAGGTGTGCAAAGTGTGTTCCAGTGACAGCAGTGATGTCAGTGGTCTGTAATTTGATTGCCCCTCACTTCATCAACGAACTGAGAACAGATATAGGTAAAAAAAAAAAAAAGTTTAGCCTACTTATTGATGAACGTAATGACATTTATGTGACGACGTTATTAGATATTTCCATTAGATATTACTCTGATAACAAGAAGAAAATTGTAGTGGCATGTTTGGATATGACTAAACTCAGCGAATGCAATGCTGATGCAAAACGTGATGCCGCAAAATTGTCTTTAAAAAATAATGGACTAGACTTGCAGAAACGTTTAGCAGTTGGGACTGACAATATGTCAGTGGTGATCGGTGTTAATAATATTTATGTGAAATTTAAAGCAGAAGTCACACGATTGCCGCTGATCAGGCTTGTGAGTCACTGACTGCAACTTGCAGTCTCTTGTGCTGTAAGGATCATCTTCGACGGCACCTCGTATCAGAGACAAATAAAGTAAAAATGATCTTTATGGCGTGATTAATGAAGGACAGACACCATTGAAAATAGTGCAGTTAAGTCAGACACAATGGTTGGTGATTGAAACTGCCACCACTGAAATTGGTGCAGTTAAGTCAGATACAATGGTTGATGATTGAAACTGCCACCACTGAAATTAGTGCAGTTAAGTCAGACACGATGGTTGGTGATTGAAACTGCCATAGTCGGAATTATTCTGAACCACTGGATTATACTCAAAACTTAATCTGGACTTGAAGGGAAAGAAGAGCGCTATTATTCTGCTGAACTCAGTGCTTTGCGATAAGATTTTTAAGTACATTCTTGGGGAAATTCAGTGTCAGCAAAAAGTTTGAAGCAGAGGTGAATGATCCGACAAAATTACTGAATGATTTGCTGCATCTGACTGATTCCCTGTGCTCAAAGATCATCATTCCAGAAAAAAATAAATAAATAAAGTGACTCAGTAGAAAGTTTAATGTATCAACACCTTTTTTGGGGTTATGAATTAGAAAGAGAAATGAGGGACAGCAAGTTTCCTGATGATGCAGTTACTCGCAAAATTTCAGTTTGTTACTGAACTTGTAAAGCAACTTTCGTAATCTCTTGCCTGATAACGTTCTTATCTTATGATCAATGTCATTGCAAAGTGTAAGTAAATATCTGCAACCAAGTAAACCAGGGATTCTGGACTTAGCTAAGATGTTTGCTGGTGATGAAAGTACTCTCACTCGCATACATTTCAGTGGAGAAAAGTAAACTACACAGTCTGGAAACAAGCTTGAAACACAATTCAGCTTTGGGCAGAAGTAGCAGATTTAAACGAAGATGTCACTGGGGAAAATCTGTACAGTGATCTTTCTGACCTAGCTCTATCAGTAATCTCACTACCGCATGCTAATGCTAGTGTTGAGCGTGTATTTAGCCAAATAAACTTTGTAATGTCAAAACTCAGGAATAGAACGAGAGTGAAGTGTATGAAAGCATTCTTAGTCGTAAAGTATGGACTGAGCCGGCGTGAAAAGTGCTGCCATAACTACGAGTTTCCTGAGGAGATCATTGGGAACATTGGTACACTGGAAGCTAACATGAGAAAATCGGGTAGCAGCTCACAAGATCCTTCAACCTCTAGCCAGATTATCGAGGAAGATGAACTAGACTGGGACTTGGCTGATTTATTTGAACCACCTTCAAAGTAAGTGTTGATGCTCACTGAAGTATAATTCGTAGAATTTATATTACACCACATTTTCCTCATTTGGTTATTCTGATAATTATGCATTCAGCCTGTATGGGCCACTGATAGCGTTTTCGTTGTAAACTTTATTATAGTATTTATAGTTAATAATTTAGCGACTTACGGAGACTGATCTAGCGACATTTAGTTTGCATGAGTTGTCACCTCTTCTCGGTCAGCCTCCTGGGTCCGTTATCTCGTCGGTGAAGGAAACTCCCTTATTCATCCTCTTCCTCGACGATTTATTTTGCTTGTTATACTTTTTTATACTCCCGTATTATTAAATTCATCCTAATATCTCCATACCGTTCATAAAGTACAAAATGATATTAACCAGCCGCATCCAAAAGTAAACAGCTAAGGAAGAGGTGCTAGGGAGCCTCTTTAATCGACGACAATAGGGCCTTCAAGTTTGTTTACCTTCCGCCCCCATTCACGCAGCACTACAGCTGGGAACCTGGATCTTAATTTCAGTCGTATCCATATAAAAAATTTCTTTCATGTCCATAATTATTTTATTCATATTAAATTTATTCATATCCTTTTATTAGCACTTTGGTGCGCCGGTCCTGATACCTTATGCACGGTCTACATTACGAATCCGGTCGCCACTCTTGTTTTTCTGTCAGTGGGCTTTGGGGGAAAAAAAAATAAGAAAGGGAATCCGCAGCGATACTGATGACAATTTATGCTAAGTAAAATCATACGTGTTTGTCGCAGCACATTTACCGCACTGATAATTCAAAGTCCATAGAGACATACTTAACCCACTGGCTCCCAGAGTTCCTGTGCCAGGGATTTTGCTGAAAGGGTGCTAGGCGTACAGCCCTCCGCCTGTCGGCTCATGGTCGCGAAGCTCATAGGTCCCTTTCCCAGGGTTCCCTTCTTTATTAAATTTTGAAAATGCCCAGTTCCGTCCTATATTGAGGACAGTGGCGCTAATGGGTTAATAAGAGTGACAGGACTGTTGATGTGTGTACGTAAAGTCATATGAACCTGGGCCATCCCTCATACCAAGCCCTACGTGCTTACTGGAATTTTTTGTTACAGTACTTTTAAACTGGATATTTATTTCTGTTACCTTAACCGGGTATTTTATTCTTGTTACCTTGAAGTGATTTGATTTATGGAAGTGCCAGAGTAGTTGAGATGACGAAGATAGTATTCACAGTTTTCATTTCAAAAGACCGTTCAAAAACATTTTAGGCCTAATGCAAATAAGTCAAGTGCTAATGTCAAGCCAACAGAAACCAAAAATTCTGTTCCAGGGAAAACAATGAACAAAAGTCAGAAGAAGATTGGTTCATTTCAAGATTCTCTGACACAGTGCATTGAAAGGCTGGAGGTTTTAAGAATGGGAAAATTTATACTGAAGCGAGTTCCAGAGTGCAAGACTGAAAAGACAAAAAGCGAAGAGAAGTACGGTAGATGCTGACAAACATCGAGTAAATAAGAAAGCAAAACACACACACACACACACACACACACACACACACACACACACACACACACATCGAAGCTTATCTTACCCTATTATCTTCACACTTGACTCGTTGTTCTCAAAATAGAATACCTTTTCCTTTGGTATACCCAGAACCCTTCCACTCTGGTTAGTCAAAATAGGATAAAAGCTGATTTGACATTACCATGTTTTTCTTGACCTTTGATCCATTGTTGTCAGAAACAGGTCAGTCCCTTAGCAGACCTTCATCCTTATCACCAAGTTTGGTCTAAATGAAATAATTTTTCTTTTTCACTCATACACGTGTCGAACTTTGTGCTTGCCCTGTTACTTTGACATTTGATCGACAGTTTTCGAAATCAACTCCCGTTTTTCTTGCCTTGCTCTCAACCTTTCCAGAAAGATTTATTTAAATTGGATTAAAATTTTACACTGATTTTAACATGTGACACTGACCTTTAACCTACTGTCCCCCATAGCTACAGGTGAACTCTTTGGCTGACCGTCAACACTTCTATGGAGCTTAATTAAAATCTGATTAAATCTGTTAGAGAAAGCCACTACTCGACAGCTCGGTTAAAATATTACATAATAATAATCAGTCAGTGACACAGTGAGACCCTGAGATCCTTGTCAGTGTCTAAAAAGTGTAGGTAAACTGGTGAAAAAGATTTAGCCTCCCACCTCTTTCTATCCTTCCGTCCCTTCATCCCATTACAGTGGCGGAAAAACCTGTCAGAGAGAGAGAGAGATAGAGAGACTGTATATGCCGTCGCCTCATTAAATCAGCTAAGAGTAACAATGTAATAAAACTAAATTGGCCGTTTTCCTGGAAATAACTGGTGTGTGTGTGTGTGTGTGTGTGTGTGTGTGTGTGTGTGTGTGTGTGTGTGTGTGTGTGTGTGTGTGTGTGTGTGTGTGTGTGTCTGTCTGTCTGTCTGTGTGTCTGTCTGTCATGGGATCACTGTTACGAGTTGGCCATACCCAGTGATACGTAGCAGACATGATGACAGGTACATACGAACTGGTCTTTATGCAGAGATCCTCTAGACCAGGGGTTCCCAACCTGGGGTAAATTACCCCAAGTGGGGTAATTTGGTCTTTTGTGATGGGTAATGGGGGAGGTAACAAAACAAAAAAAATCTAAAAATCATACCAGTTATGATAGACTTTCAGACCTATACTAAAATTCAGAAATGAATGTTTAAAGTCATGTTTATTTGGTATCAGTGTTAATAATAAAAATAAATTACTCCTTGCAATAACTCTCTTGGTTTTAGCCTAACCTTTAATTTAGTCCTACATTCAAACTAAAATCTAGGCATCAAAATGTTAAGCAGCTAAAATGCAGTTGTGGAAACATAAGCAATGAGGGGTAATGAGTGAAGGGAGGTGTGGAAAATGGGGTAATGAGTAAATAAAGGTTGGGAACCCCTGCTCTAGACGCTAATATGATCGAATTTTATTTATTGCGAGGATGGTTCAGGCTGCTGGTGTGGGTGTAGGTAAAGCAGTGAGTGTAGGAAATAAGATTCAGTTGGGACGTTGATACCTCTGACTGTCTCCTCAAATGCCCCTCAGTTTCCTCCCTTTTCCGCCATAAGCGAATGATGCAGGAGGCGGCAGAGTCAACATGCACTGCACTGGGTTCACATCTAAAACTGAACCTGGGACCAATACAACAACATAGCTGCCTTGGATGTCTTCTTAGTCTTCTATAAAATACGATATTGAAGTTTTTCCTTTATAGCAAAAATCTGGCCAAGAGATATTCTAGTGATTATTATAAACTAAGGGTCAGTATCTTAAGTGGCACTGAAGACCTTGTAAAACTGTGGCACTGAAGATCTAGTAACACACCTTTTCTGACGATTATTTCTGCACATTACGACTCAGTATCTTCTCGTATGTTAGCCTTGCAAATTGCACCATTAATTAAGACTATATAAATACCACACTATATAATGACATGGAGTAATATGCAAAAGTAATAGCTAAGGAAGAAGTATTACAAAGCATCGTATCCCACTTTAGGCCGAATTCTCATCGGTTAAGGAAGTTCCGTAACATTGCTTCCTATGCGATTTATTTTTCATATTACTTCTTACCATCCTCTATTGTATTAGCTAGATCATTGTAATATCACCATATTCTGCATAAATAACGTAAAAAATTATATTAGCCAGCCTTATCCAAAAATTGATTGCTAAGGCGGTGTTAGGGAGCTTCCTAAACCGTCGAGAATACGAGCCTTAGAATGCGACCCTAAATATCTTATATAGAGAAAACTAGTGCATTTAAAAATACTCTTGTGAGTGGCTACTGAAAAGCATAGACCCCCTAATGACAATCCAATATGAGGTGATTCTCTTTGATCTCCGATGGCCTCTCCTGTCCTATCATATCTGGCTTCCTCGTAACCTCTGATTGTCCACTGTCATGTCGACCTCCCTCATCTTCACCCTTTTTCTCTCTTCTTAACCCTTCATAATTATAATTCCATCTCTCCTCTGTCTTTCATATATTTCTCCCTCTCCCTGTTCCTTCATATATTACTCCCGTTTTTAGGTCCTTTATATTATTCACCCATTCCCTATTCCTTCATAATCATCTCTGGTTGCTCATAACCTGTCTCGCTGCCTTGGTGTGTGACGCGAGGTGCTGATTGCCTTGATGTGACACAGGGAGGGGTGTTGTTTGATCCCCTGTGTCCGTGGCATCGTAATGGCTTCAGATATGGCCAAATATCCAACGTTCAATTTCGTATCCAATTATAAAGCGCCATGTTCTGTATAACGTAGAAAGGGCTAAACAAAGTACTAGATATGAAGAAATAGATGGTAACATTTTTTTTTTTAATCTCATACATAGATGAAGAACAGCATTGGAAATTTTCAAAAGCAATTAAGGGGGACACCATTAATATCTTCAGTTCGATGACGTGATTTTTCATTTTTATTTGGCCACCAGCAGTCAGTTTTGTTCAATTTACGGGAAAATCTCTCTTGACGAAGAAAGTTACATTCACTCATGGTATTAGAAATGTTCCCTCAACTTGGATAAAGTCGTCTGGTGGTACCACACACACACACACACACACACACACACACACACACACACACACACACACACACACACACACACACACACACACACTAGTCGTCATCGCGGGGTTACGTCTGAACCTACTGCACTTCTCGACGATGAGCTGGCTGGCGAAGGATGGTGCACAAGTACTATATCTTCCCACAGTATCCCACGTGCCTCTTCATTTAACACCCCTACTACCACCTTGCATCAGCACTAGTCAACCCTGTACAGCAGTAACTGGGCCACATTTGTTTTTCCTTATACCACACATACTCAAGGATGCGGCCTTTAGATGGGTCAGTTGACCCTTAAGTGGTATGCATTCACGGGAATTATATTTTATGGACATTCTTGTATATGCACATTGGAATATAAATTTTTGCTATACTGTGGAAATTTGGTTTATGTGAAGTGGCCTGAATTTCAAATAAGCAGTGCTCCGTTTGATGTTTATATCACTGGTATAATTATGTACTCTGAGACTTCCAGATATAATCATCCAGTGAACAGTAAACTGATCTAAATCTATAAACCTGTATAATACGCCAGCGTTTGTGGAATATTTTAGCAACAGTATTTAATTCATATGCGTGTACTGACTTAGGTCGCATATGTGATGTGGGGTAACAACAAATGAGTCTCGAAGGCACTTCTATAGGTGCTCAGTTACGACCTATCACCACAAGATCACCTATCATTCATGGAAGAGCCTTGCTTCAAGTACTTAGAAATGACATGCACTAATTAAACTCAAGTCTGTTTAATGCAGAGCAGAGTTCATCCAATTTCATAAAAATAAGTTTCTAAACGCATATGTCTTGTGGTAATTAATAGGCCTATACTGGAGACCTAGTAAGGAAAGAGCGAAGTTTCGAGGGAAATAATGCAGCTCCACAAGGGACTTTCTCTTCCAGTATGCCACAATTAACTTTTTGCTGCATTTTCAGATCTCTTTGAATAATCGGAAAATCCTGCCTTTGGGAAAACCAGAGAATTTTTTTTTTTGTGTGTGTGTGTGAGGAAGAAGGAACCAAAGGCAACGAGCCTGCAAAACTATTCCTTACAAGAAAAACAAAATATAAGAGAGAGCCAAATTCAAGATCCGATCATTTCCAGATGCCTGGACACACTGCGTTTGAAAAACTGGAGATCATAGGAAGTAGGAAATACAGACAGAGGGAGACTGTTCCAGAGTTGACCTGTTGCATAAATGAAGGACTGGGAGTAACGGTTAACTCTTGCATTAGAGAGTTGGACGGAAAAGGGATGAGAGTTTGCTGCTAGACGGGTGCTACGCGCCCGTCGTAGGGGTGGAGGAATGCATGCAGACAGTTCAGAGGAGCAGTGACCATTGAAGTAGCGATAGAAAAGAGATAAAAATGCAACAGTGCGGCGAAGAGACAAAGGTTGAAGGGAGTCAGTAAGAGGAGGAGAGTTAATGAGGCGAAAAGCCTTTGACTCCACCCTATTGAGAAGAGCTGTATGTGGGGAGCCTCCCCACACATGAGAGTTGTACTCTACACAGGGGCGGATAAAACCCCTGTATAGAGCCAACAATTGTGCAGGGGTAAAGAAGGAACGGAGTCGGCTTAGCACACCCAATCTCTTGGAAGCAGATTTTACAAGAGATGTAATATGATCTTTCCAAGACAAGTCCCGAGTAAATGAAACCCCAAGCATGTTCAAGGATGATGCAGGATTAAGCTGAATATTATCAAACGTTAGTGGGTATACCTGTGGAAGATTTTGTCGGGTTGATAGGTGCAAAAACTGAGTCTTTGATGCATTAAAAACAACAAGATTATTTTTACCCCAGTTAGAGATATGAGCCAAGTCAGACATTAGGTGTGCCATAGCCTCATCCCTTGTTTGTTGAAGTAACTACTGAGATGGACGTTGCGGGAATCGAATGGAAAGGTGAAGGGTGGAGTCATCAGCGTATGAGTGGATAGGGTTAGATGTACAGCTTAGAAGGTCATTGATGAATAAAAGGAAGAGAGTTGGTGATAGGACAGAGCCCTGAGGAACACCACTGTTAATAGATCTAGGAAAAGAATGATGGCCATCTACAACAGCGGCTACTCGTAGAACGACCAGAAAGGAAGCTAGAGATGAAGGCACAGATAGAAGGATAGAAACCGTAAGAGGGCAGTTTGGAAATTAAAGATTTATGCCAGACTCGATCGAAAGCCTTAGAGATGTCAAGTGCAATGGCAAAGCTTTCGCCAAAGTCCCGAAAGGAGGATGTCCAGGAGTCTGAAAGGTAGGTGAGAAGATCGCCTGTGGAGCGTCCCTGACGGAACCCATACTGACGATCAGAAAGAAGGTTGTGATAGGAAAGATGCTTAAAATTTTTCTGTTAAGAACAGACTCGAAAACTTTTGAGATACAGGATGTTAAAGCAATTGAACAATAGTTAGAGGGTTGGGAATGGTCACCCTTCTTTGGGACTGGGTGAATGAGAGCAAACTTCCAGCAAGAAGGAAAGGTACAAGTTGACAGACAAAGGTGAAAGAGTTTGCCTGGGCAGGGTGTAAGCACAGAAGCACAGTTCTTGAGAACAATAGGAGGGACTCCATCAGGCCCATATGCCTTATTGGTATTGAAGCCTGTGACAGCTGAAAACACATCAGCTGAAGAAATTTTAATGTCAGCCATGAAGAAGTCAGAGGGGGGAAGTGATGGAGGAACAGCACCGGAATCGTCTAAGGTGGAATTGGAGGAGAAAGTCTGTGCAAAGAGATCTGCTTTATTAGTAGAAGAAATAGCTACAGAGCCATCAGAGTAGAAAAGAGGAGGGAAGGATGATGATGTAAAGTCGTTAGAAAGGTTTTTGGCAAGGTGCCAGAAGAAGCGGGAAGAATTCGAGTTAGAGAGTTGAGAGCACTTAGTACGAATGAAATTATTTTTAGCAGAGCGAAGAACAGACTTAGCACGATTCCGGGCAGAAACGTATAAAAGATGTGATTCAGGGGTGGGTTGGCTCCGGTACCTTTTATAGGCCCTCTCCTTGTTGCGGACAACATTAGAACAAGCGTGATTAAACCAAGGCTTTCGTGCATTAGTCAAAGGATATGAGAAAGGAATGTATGCTTCTATGCCCGAAAGAATAACCTCTGTAATGCGCAAGGCACACCCAGATGACTCCCGGCCACGGAAGCAATAATCATTCCAGGGAAAATCAAAGAAGTACTGCCTGAGGGCCTCCCAGTCCGCAGCTTCAAAGTGCCATAGACGACGTTTCTTTGGAGGGTCCGCAGGCCGTACTGGAGCGATAGGACAGGTTAAGGTGATAAGTACCTAATGTAATAGAATGTGAAACATTTGTGTGTGTGTGTGTGTGTGTGTGTGTGTGTGTGTGTGTGTGTGTGTGTGGAGAGGGGGAAGGGCTCACCATATACAGAAATGCAGGACAATGGGGGAATCAAAGGCTGTTTAATTGCTTATATCATCAACTTCCTGTATTTTATTATGGTTCTTTCACTCTAACTTGGCCTAAATTTTTTTCCTTTTGTTGTTGATTTGACCAAACCCAGTGGCAAGAAAACACAATACTACGGCTCTACAACCTTTCCATAGCACTTTTGTGACTCGCACCATATTGTTTATCTATTGTTACAACCCAGTATTCAGAATGGAGAGGTTACACTTTTAGGCCAAGTTAGTGAAAAAGGAGTATGGTTACCATTTGTGTGGAAACCTGCTATAATTCCTCATTTTCTTTCTTTCATCGTTCTTTCTTTCAAGCGCTTTTTCAACTTCGAGCCATTGTTTACTTTCCCACCACAAATTCACTTAAAACTTGACATAATTGTTTCTTGGGAAAGTACCACTGGACATCTTTTCGATCATTAATCTTTGAGTCTTTTTAAAGTATTTTGCGGGATCAGAAGCCATACTTTTCATAAACAGAAATGCTGGGATCCGATGTTCTTCTGTGTTGTTAATAATCATGGCGGTGTGCACTTCAGTATATAAGTCAGCTATATCGATGTGGAGACCATCCTGTATTCTCTTGGGAATGTTGGCAGTTTTAGCTTCAGTCTTATCTGGAGGGTGCAACTCTAGCAGCCTCTCAGCCTTAGGGGCCTTCTTTTTCTTCCGTGATAAAACTCATACACCGAGACTTTGTAATATACTTTTTTTCGTTTTTCTTCCTTAAGGTTTGTAATTCTTCCTCTCTGTTTGCTCGTAGGTTTTGCCACCATAGTGAAGAATTAAGCTCCCTCTACTAAAAGAATTATTCATTTATTTATTTTATTATTAACCAGCCAGTACTATTTTTCACTTGTAGTTCCGTGTAACCGTTTCATATCAGCCTCACCATGAGATGCCTTGGAACTCTTTATTTCTTTCTTTATGCAAGGAAGGAACCAAAGGCCAGGAGCTCGCAAATTATTCCCTCCAAGCAAGAATAACAAGATAACAGAAAGCCTAATACACTGCTTCCTGTTTAACAGTATTTCTCCGGCCTCCTCTTCCACAAACTACGTCCTACTGTTGTCTCTCTCTCTCTCTCTCTCTCTCTCTCTCTCTCTCTCTCTCTCTCTCTCTCTCTCTCTCTCTCGTTATATCGCAAGACCACTTCCCCTAATGTTGCTGCACCTGAGAAACTTGGAAGGCAATTTTAATCTCCTCCACCAAACTTACGCATTTTTTCTGCTGTCACTTTTGCCGAGGTAGTTTTGCGAAAATTTACGCCCGTAGTCTTGAAACTGAGGGGAGGGGTTACCCTTCCTGCACCCCGCTCGAGGTGGAAGCTCACACCTTCAACGTAAGTGGTAATCTTGAAAGCGGGAGAGCGCACCCCTTCGTGTGGATAAGCCCGACAAAGAGTTTGTAACACTGATTAATATTTAAATTCAAAATCTTAAAATAAAAACAACACATATCACACTTTCTGTGATTCACACACAGTATAAACTATTAATGTTTGCAATTCTTACTTCTTCTATTACTGAAGACTGGCATTTTTTCTTAAATACTCTGTACAGGAGTATGCATACAGGATTTGGAGAACCTGTACCGCAGGAAAAATTCGGTGTCAGGCATAGCTTCAGAGGAGTCCATGCGGTCAGTAATGACCCTACGAATACGCTTTGGCTGGTAATACCGCTTTTGACTATATTTCTGCCCCAAATGCTTGTTTTTGCCATTCTTCCCACTCAGAATCCCGAAATCCCCCCCCCCCCAAGACATGGGATGGGGGGGTTCATTTGAACACCAATTACGAACACCGAAAATAAAAGCCAAATTCGTTCAAATCACACCAAATACACCAGAGAAATATATTGCCAAGCCAAAACAAAATAGTGCGGACATGTAAAAGCTCACCGAACGCCAACATGAGACTTCGTAATTCAAACTAACTGGCTGTGCACCAGTCGTCTGTTTAGGTAGTACTCGGCCATTCTTTACTGTAGGAATTATTTCACGTACTAATCAAACTAATTATTAAAGTATCATGCACCATATCTGATAAACAGCTTGGTAGAAATATTGAGAAATAAAATGGAAGTGGATACAGTATCTCTGTTTTCGTCTCGCCGAAAATTAACCATCTTTAGGGAAATGGTGAAGTCTTTTAAAACGATAAAAATATTAAACGCTTATTTTTTTCCTTAACACGATGTTTTTATCATTAAATTAAAATACCCATCACACACACCATAGGGTCCTTTAAATCCTACATAGTTTTCTTTGCACAAGGCTGCTATAATGTGACGAAGGGGCATGTGAAGGGGTGCTATGAGGCTCCCCGTGGATTCCAGTACTACGCTGTGGTAATCCTTTCCCGTTCACCGGGAAACGCTGTCCCTTTCGTGCGTTAAGACTACCAAAAGATACGGATGGGGCAAAGAGAACGCCTTCCCACAGTTTAAGACTACGGCCGTTAGGCTCCTCCATCACTTTCCAAATTCATGAGTACAAGAGTGAGCTCCATGGTTGTATTATAAGAGGAGAATTCTTAAAACATTTGCCCTAGCGGCTTATTTTCCTAATTTCATTTCACTGTCTGTCTATCTATCTATTGTCAGACGCCTTAATCCCATAAGGGGTGGTCACAAACAAATCGCCTCCATGTCGCTCTGTCCCCCTCCATTTCACTGCCCTGCTCCCATCTCACACACCCCTCTCTCATATACATCTTCACCCCATCCCTCCATCTCATCCTTGGCCTCCCCTTCCCTCTCTCTTTCCCTCCGCCTCACTACACTCTCCTCGTTAGGCTCTCACTCTCCATCCTCTCCACATGGCCAGACCACCTCAGTGTGTTTCTCCTAACGCTTCCTATCACATCCACATCCACACTTATCTACTTACATTAATTACCGGTGCAAAATATGCCGACATTAAAGGAATATAATTAACTTAATAGACATCATTAAGGTGTAATATGAAGAATAAATCGCTATGGAAGAGGTGTTAAACTCTCCAGTGCCATATACCCTATGTTGTTCCTGAAATCATAGTCAGCTGTACTTCCACCTCTGCATAGAATAATTTAGAGCTCCCTGAAAGTAGAATAATTTAGAGCTCCCTGAAAGTAGAATAATTTAGAGCTCCCTGAAAGTAGAATAATTTAGAGCTCCCTGAAAGTAGAATAATTTAGAGCTCCCTGAAAGTAATTATCACATAATATATTAGGATTTAAACTCAGGCCTCTATTCTAGTCAGTTAAGGACCTAACACATTTCCTTTAGTGATTTATTCAGTTAATTCACCTTAGTGTCTTTACCTGTTATATAAAACCTTCTGATGTCGCCGTTCTCATCATGAAATAATGTACAAAAGGATATTAACCAGCTAAATCCAAAAATAGCTAAGGAAGAGGTGCTAAGGAGCTTTTTTACCTGACGAGAATACTGGCCCCCGACACACAAATATTAATATAACCGTGATGACTGGAGCAGCTAAATATACTTTGTCATTGGCTGAAATACGCTGTGAACTAAATCAGGCTGCACAGCTGGCGGTGAAAAATAACTTTAATTTGCAGTTCTGATTACCCGTCCCCACCCAGGAGGGGCTTGGGGACGAGTATTGTTTTCACTCGGTTTGTATGATTGTCTGTCTGTGCGTTAACAACTTAACTCGAAAACTACTAGAGCGATTTTGACTATAATTACAGGGATGATGGGCTATGACTTTTTGATCATCTGATTTAATTTTGGGCCAAATTGGGCCCATCCCAGGCTGTAGGCCGTAAAAAAAAAAAAAAAAAAAAAAAGGACGTAAAAATCGTTTTTTCGCCATAGCTCCTTTCAAATTCGTCATATCGACATGAACCAAAACCTAAAGGTGCATCTTTCAAGCCCGCCTCCAATAACATCTCATTACATCAGGGGGGTCACCTCCCAGTTAGAGGTAAAGGGATCAGTGTCAGATGGGTCGAACCAAAAATTTCATATGGGCATAAAATCATCAATTTTCCCTCCAAACTTGATATGTGACATCTTTGACTAGATACTATTATCCTGTTGTGTTTATATGTCAGCACTAAAATGACTTCCGAGGACGGGTTTGTTTTGTCTTGGCACCGCTTCTTGTTAGGCCTATATTGTGAAGTATCAGTGAACGTCAGTGGTTTGTGGTGGTGAAAATAGCCTGTTTATATTCTGACGGAACTGGGCCACTCCTGCAGCTTCATTACCAATTCATGGTTGCATGGTATTCGACAGGATTTAATTACAAGCTACGAGTCTCCTTGGTTACAAGTAAAATCGGCATTCCAAAATGACTCCACTTGGCCATCAACATATCTGAAAGGGATGGAAGATCTTGGTTAGGTTGGAATTAATGGCATCAGTTACTGTAAATATCACGCGACTTAAAGCTATTATTGTTTCAGGAAAAATAGTCGAGTCCCAGCATATCCCAGTGGCGGCTCAGAGTAAGATGTAATATATTATGTGGTCACTACTCCTTCCCCCATCCCACTAAAAAGCCGGTTGGGGCATGGCACTCTTGGAGCTTGTTTGTATGAGGCTGAGGCTTCTACTATGGCCAAAACTGCTGGAGTGAAAAATACCCCATGGACCTAGTGCAACCTTCGACCCCTATCATACTTCTCTGCCTGACAGCCACTACTCCACAGAAATTTACTTTAGGTTCTTTTTTTAATGATTTTTGTTTAGATGGACTACTTTAGCCATAGAGTAATATACTGATGATGCAGGAGTAATATATTGATGATGCAGGAGTAAAATATTGATGATGCAGGAGTAATATATTGATGATGCAGGAGTAATATATTGATGATGCAGGAGTAATATATTGATGATGCACGAGTAAAATATTGATGATGCAGGAGTAATATATTGATGATGCAGGAGTAATATATTGATGATGCAGGAGTAATATATTGATGATGCACGAGTAATATATTGATGATGCACGAGTAAAATATTGATGATGCAGGAGTAATATACTGATGATGCAGGAATAATATATTGATGATGCAGGAGTAAAATATTGATGGTGCAAGAGTAAAATATTGATGATGCAAGAGTAATTGATGATTCACGAGTAAAATATTGATGATGCAAGAGTAATTGATGATTCACGAGTAAAATATTGATGATGCAAGAGTAATTGATGGTGCAAGAGTAAAATATTGATGATGCAGGAGTAAAATACTGATGATGCAAGATTAAAATATTGATGGTGCAAGAGTAAATTATGTGGTAGGTGTGGGCGCTCACCATCCACTCACTCGATGTAGTGCTGCTCTCGGATGTCTGCCCTTTTCTCTCCTCCATCCTTCTTTCCGTCCATCCTCTTCTGTCTTTCTTTCCTTCATCCTTTCCTTGTCCTTCTGTCAACGGGTGACTTTACATTCTCTCTTCTGTCTTTCTTTCCTTCATTCTTTCCTCTTCCTTCTGCCTGTGGGTAACTCTACACTGAGTGACAAGCCAAATGGTTTCCTGTACACCAGGAAATCATTTACTACACTGGGTGGTAACCATATAACCAAATTTTGGCGCCTGGTGGTTTAGTGGGTAATTATTGTGCTGCAATCGAATTGAGCTGGTGAAGGTTTATATCCAAGGGATGGTTGGGGTTGACTACTCATGTAATGCCACTCGGGGATGAGTGAGTCCGGTCACTCTCATCTTAAATGTCGGGACCAACTGCCTAGCCCCGGGCTCCTACGCTCCTCATGGGGCAATGTAAGATTGGATGATGGATGGATGGATGGCAAGAGTAAATTATTGATGATGCAAGCGTAAAATGTTGATGATGCAGGTGTAAAATAATGATGATGCAGGAGTAAAATATTGATGATGCAGGAGTAAAATAGTGATGATGCAGGAGTAAAATAGTGATGATGCAGGAGTAAAATAGTGATGATGCAGGAGTAAAATAGTGATGATGCAGGAGTAAAATATTGATGATAGAAGAGTAAAATATTGATGATACAAGAGTAAAATACCGATGATACAGGAGTAAAATATTGATGGTGCAAGAGTAAAATATTGATGATTCAGGAGTAAAATATTGATGATGCAGGAGTAAAATCCTGATGATGCAAGCGTAAAATATTGATGATTCAAGTTTAAAATATTGATGATGGAGGAGTAAAATATTGATGATGCAAGCGTAAAATATTGATGATTCAAGTTTAAAATATTGATGATGGAGGAGTAAAATATTGATGATGCAGGAGTAAAATATTGATGATGGAGTAAAATATTGATGTTGTTAGAACTAAAATACTGATGGTACAAATTATATCCCTCAAAGCCACTGGAGTGAGAAATAACCCATAGCCCAGTGGGAGCCCTGTGCCTTGCCGTATATCACTGCCTAACCACCAATACTCCACTGATATTAATATTTCGACGGCGTGCCCTTTCATACCTCCCAGGATTTATGATGAGGCGTTTGGACCAGGCGGTAAAATTTAGTTGCAGGGATGATTAATAGAAGTGCATTGCTAGGTTGTGCTGTTGCCTCCAATAGATGTGTTCCTTCAGTTTACGAGAGATTATCCTTGTACTTACTGGTCAGGAGTAATATTCATAGGTTGTTTTATGAAGGATGGTAAAAAAAATAATAGCTTGTGTGTGTGTAATGAATCAAGGAACTAAATTGCTGTATTCTTGTTTCCACCAGATGATTTATCCGGTTTAGAAAGTGTAGGTCTCGAATTATTCTCCCATGTTCTTCTAGTCATTGTTATTACCGTTCTTTTCGTGGTGGAGAACAAAAACCGTGGGTCGCCTGTGTTATACCATGAATCTAAGGCTGTATGCTCATCAGGTAAAGAGGCTTCCTCGCACCTCTTCTTAATCTATTAATTTCTGAGTATGGCTAGTCAATATTGGCTTGTAGGCAACGTTGTTTATGCAGTGTATGACGTCATTATATGAATTTATGTGACACAAATGAGGACATTAAGGTGACATAAGCAGTTTAAATCACTTACGAAAAGGTGTTAGGGAGCTTCCACACGCATAGAAAATATATTTTTACGTGTCACTCCTTGCTTCTGTATGTATATCTTCCTCTGTATTTGTTAGTGTATATTTAATGCTTCATTCAACTCATGTTTGGGTCTCTGTCACAACATTCTCAAGAGTTTAAGGGGCTTATACTGAAAGATAAATATAGAATACACACACACACACACACACACACACACACACACTATTTTATGAATTGCTATGCCCTTTTCACCTTAACTTGGCCCAGAGTTTCGTTCTTTTTTTTTCTTTTTTTTTTCACGTAGCACAGTAATAGAACAAACCAATGATACGGTTTTACATCCTTTTCATGGCACTTCTTTGTGACTAGGAGCTTACTCTAATGCTAATCTGTTGTTAAAATTTAGCAATCAAGATGGCAAGGTGGCAGTTATGGACCAGCTTTAAAAATGTAAATAGTTACAGGGAGTTGTGTAACAAGTGATTCCTTGAAATCCCTAGGGAATTCGTGAAATGTTTAAATTAGGATGGGTTATTTAAGGGTAGGTTAATTTAGGCTGCGGTTAGGTTAGGCTGGGATAATCTAGGTTAAGTTGAGGTTAGGTTAGGTTTGGTTAGGTTAGGTTAAGTTAGGTTAGGTTAGGTTAATTTATAGGAACGCCTAATATAAAACTTAGCGTTCATATAAATTAACCTAATCTAACCTATCGTAACTAACCTAGCTTAACCTAACCTCAACTTAACCTGGATTATCCCAGCCTAACCTAACCGCAGCCTAAATTATCCTAACTTTAATTAACTCACCCTAGTTTAAACTAGTTTCACGAATTCCTCAGGGACTTCATGAAATCACTGGTTACACAAATTCCCTGTAACATATACACTGTGCACATGCTTTACTGCAAATCCACATTATTATTTTTTTTTCTGGTGGGGGTGGGGGGAGACGTTATCGCCTTCTTTCTTAATTTCCTTAGCCCTTGGTCAGTATTCATGTCGGGTAAGGAAGCTTCCAACACCTCTTTCTTAGCGATTTAGTTTTAGATATGACTGGTTAGTGTCCTTTCGTACGTAATTTAAGCAGAGTCTGGTGATATTGGAGGGATTTATATAACACAAAAGACGAGAGTAAGGTGTAATAAACAAAATAAATCATTTATGAAAAGATGTAAGGGAGCTTCCTTAACCGTGGAGAATAGTCCCTTGATTCTATGCCACGCGAGAATTTGCTTTAGTATTTATTCTTTAGTATTTATTCCCCTCCATCTTCTCCCATTCACAATCAGGGGCAAAAATACCCTCATCATCTACTTCACACTTAGGGCATGTCCGTCACCCTCCGCCTTGACTCAACGCAGCAGTCATCCATGGCCAGAGAAATATACGAAGCGTCTCAGGCTGGGAATATTAGTTAGCAGAGGAGAGTGAGGAAAAAGAAATGAAGGATTCTTAACACTTTTTGCCCAGCCTGTGCTCCTGTTTGAATCAGTCTGTTATGTTTTCTTGTATCATGTTATACTTGATTAATGGTAATTCCTTCACCCCGAATTTAGTGATGTATTATAACCGTACTTAGTTTATTCTACCCATCACTGCTCCAGCGCTGGGCTTGTACTGAAGGGTTAATATAACACACACACACACACACACACACACACACACACACACCTCTCTCTCTCTCTCAGTAAGAAAATTTTATGCTTGGTGAGCGAGAGAGCGCGATCTTGAATGGGGAAACTTATGATTCACATTTCTTGCTGGCTTCCGGGATATGCTATCTCTACTAGTTTTGATTTTTTTTAAAGATCCACAGATTATTATATTGTATGTATGTATGTATATATGTATGTGTATATGTATGTATGTATGGATTTGTATGGATTTTTTTTTTCCTCTTGCTGCCGGGACACGAATTTTTCTTTTTTAGGAGAGGCATTTGTACTGTTTGGGGTTACTTACATATACTTCATAGTTCAGTAACCCCTTCAGTACAAGAGCTCGTTCTTTTGCTGAATGTACTTTTCTGCTGATCAAATAAATTATAAGTCAATGGGTTAATACTATACCCTTTTTACTTTAACTTGGCCCAGGTTTTCGTCCATTTGCAGTTTATTTATTGTAGTTAAGTGACAGACAAGGACAATGCAGTGGCTCTACATCCTTCTCACAGCATTTCTTTGTGACTAGTATCATATTCCAGTGTTAATTTACTGCTACAACTCAGCATTCATAATGGAGAGATTGCGACTGCAGGCCAAGTTAGCGTAACAAGGGTTTTATTAGTGGAGTTCAGGATTAACTATGTGCTGTGATATACCTTTAATTATTATATTATTTTATCCTCCTTCATTCAGCTTTGGACTTATCTGTTCTAGCTGAGAAAATTATAAACAATCTTGATAAATCTCTTCACAATAGGGCAGATAATCTCTTAGGGTAAGGAGTTTCCCCAACAACTTTTCTGGAGTTTGTTTATTGCACCTGGTTGTTCTCCTCTGGGTTATATAACTCCTTTCAGCTTCGTCATACTTTGCATAAATAACGTACCGTACAAAACAATATTAGTCAGCCGCATCAAAATATAAATCGGTAAGGAAGAGGTGTTAGGGACCTTCCTTAACTGACAAGATTACGGATCGTGATAAATCCAGTCACAACAATAGGACTGGTATTCCCGTAGGATAAGGAAGCTCCGTAACACCTTTTCCTAAGCTATTTATTTGGTTTATTACGCCTCAATGTTCTCTCTTGTTACATAAACCCTCTCAGTATCGCCATACTCTGCATAAATAATGTACAAAAGAGTATTAACCAATCATACCCCAGAAATAAATCTCTAGAGAAAAGGTATTAGGGAGCTTCCTTACCCGACGCGAATACGAGCCTAGGGAGAGGTACAGTACCGGTACGTATTCTTGTATAGTTAAGAAGCTTACTAACACCTCTTTCTTAGCAATTTATTTTTGGAGATGGGTGGCTAATAGTGCTTTGTACGTTATTTATTTAGAGTGTGGTGGTATTAGGGGATGTAAGCAACACAGAAGAGAACGGAAAGGTGTAATAAACAAAACAAAAATCGCTTAGGAGAAGGTGTTTGGGACCCTCCTTAACCGACAAGAATATGAGCCTGGCTGTCTCCTGACCTGAATGAATCGCAGAGAGCTAGTTCCGTATTGCATTATGTGAAGATTAAACCTCAACTACCCCTTGAATTTCAACCGTAACAGCCACCCCCGACGAAAATACTTGGCCTAGGCTTGTTTCTCGTCGTGTAAACCTTAATACTGTTTCCTTAGTGATTTATTTCTGGTTATCCCTGGTTCATATCCTTTAGTACGCTATTTATGCAAGGTATGGCGATATTGAATGGATTTATTTATCACAGAAGAGGACGGTATGTGTAATAAGCAAAATAAGTCGCTTAGGAAAATGAGTTTGGGAGCTTTCGTACCCGTCGAGAATACCGGCCCGATTGTGACGGGGTTTATCAAGGCTGTTTTTAATTTTCTAATCTGGAACAGTTAAACCCCAAGCTGAATAAAACAAGATAAATATAATAACATAAATTTAACAGGCATATCAAAGTACATTCAGCTGCACACTACCATGTCGTATATCTCACACACTTTATTCAAGGCAGGAAGGGGGTATGCAAGGCTTTATCGACCCAACACCCTGGTAGGAAAGCGCCTCTTGAGTAAAATTCCCTGATACGAGCAAGAATGTAGGGAAAATTTCTTTCTCTGGCTGAGCTTAACCCACTACATCACAAGCTGTCCGGAATGAGTGATAATAACAAGAATATTATATTGAGGCCACTATCCAAGTCAACCCCCCCCTCTCTCTCTCTCTCTCTCTCTCTCTCTCTCTCTCTCTCTCTCTCTCTCTCTCTCCCATAAATTAGGACATTTCATAGCCAGTGAAACAGAAAGCTAAATTGAATGAGGAAACTTATGGCTCACATTTCTTTTTGGGTCTCTGGGATTTGCCTATCTATACGGGTTTCAGTAATTGAATTTATAGATTAATACGTTTTGCTGATGGCTGTCGGGATGTAACTATGGATTTTTTTTCTCTGGTTTGTCAATTCCCTTTGTTTGGATTCGCTAAGGGTCAGAGGTAATGTTTTATATTCTTTAATTTAGTTTCATCTTTGATAAAGTGTGTGTGTGTGTGTGTGTGTGTGTGTGTGTGTGTGTGTGTGTGTGTGTGTGTGTGTGTGTGTGTGTGTGTGTGTGTGTGTGTGTGTGTGTGTGTGTGTGTGTGTGTGTGTGTGTGTGTGTGTGTGTGTGTGTGTGTGTGTGTGTGTGTGTGTGTGTGTGTGTGTGTGTGTGTGTGTGTGTGTGTGTGTGTGTGTGTGTGTGTGTGTGTGTGTGTGTGTGTGTGTGTGTGTGTGTGTGTGTGTGTGTGTGTGTGTGTGTGTGTGTGTGTGTGTGTGTGTGTGTGTGTGTGTGTGTGTGTGTGTGTGTGTGTGTGTGTGTGTGTGTGTGTGTGTGTGTGTGTGTGTGTGTGTGTGTGTGTGTGTGTGTGTGTGTGTGTGTGTGTGTGTGTGTGTGTGTGTGTGTGTGTGTGTGTGTGTGTGTGTGTGTGTGTGTGTGTGTGTGTGTGTGTGTGTGTGTGTGTGTGTGTGTGTGTGTGTGTGTGTGTGTGTGTGTGTGTGTGTGTGTGTGTGTGTGTGTGTGTGTGTGTGTGTGTGTGTGTGTGTGTGTGTGTGTGTGTGTGTGTGTGTGTGTGTGTGTGTGTGTGTGTGTGTGTGTGTGTGTGTGTGTGTGTGTGTGTGTGTGTGTGTGTGTGTGTGTGTGTGTGTGTGTGTGTGTGTGTGTGTGTGTGTGTGTGTGTGTGTGTGTGTGTGTGTGTGTGTGTGTGTGTGTGTGTGTGTGTGTGTGTGTGTGTGTGTGTGTGTGTGTGTGTGTGTGTGTGTGTGTGTGTGTGTGTGTGTGTGTGTGTGTGTGTGTGTGTGCGCTCTTCGTTTGCCTTTTAATCTGTTCTCTTCAGCCCTTAGTGATATTGTTTGACGGGAAAACATTTTAGAAATATCATTGACCAAAAGTTCATAACAATGTCTGGTTCTCGTCCGATCAGGTTTAATAGATATAAATATTTGCTGTAACACTGTTGGCTAAATATTGTTCCCTTCATTCTGACTTGTAAGAGAAAAAGGTTTATTTTCTGCCCCGCGCCTGTCTGCCGTCCCTTCTGACCTCTCTCCTCGATGGCTCCACTTCCTCTTCTTTTATCCTTATATTCTTCCTCGTGTTTCGTGCTTTTACATCCTTTTTCCCTTCGCCTCTTTCCTTCTCCTTCTCTTCCTTCATCTTTTCTGTTTTCTCAAAGTTCCCTCCCTCCTAGCTTCTCTCTTTTTCTCTTTTTGCCTCTCTGTCCTCTATTTTTCACACTCTTTCTTCTGCCTTCTTTTTACACTCTCTTTTTCCCCATTTTTCCTCTCTTTATCTCCGCCCTTCCATTTCCTTCTTCCTTCTCTATCCTTTTTTCTTTCCCTTCTTATTCTCTTTTTCCCATCTTTCCTCTCTCACTGCTCTCTCTTTCCTCAGCTTCTTATTCTTTCCTCTTTCTTTTTCTCTCTCTTTCCTCTCTTTCTCCCTCTTTCCTCTCTTTCTCCCTGTTCTTCCTCTCTTTTTTTCCCTCTTAATTTTCTTTATCCTTTTCTTTTTTCTCTTCTTTCATCCTCCCCTCAACCTTGGCTAATTCTCATTTCCCTTTCCTGTCCTTGCACGCTTTCACTTCCGCATAGTTCAACCCCCCCCCCTCTCTCTCTCTCTCTCTCTCTCTCTCTCTCTCTCTCTCTCTCTCTCTCTCTCTCTCTCTCTCTCTCTCTCTCTCCCAACACCCCACATATATTTTTTCTCTTAGACGTCTCACCCTCTTTCTTTTTCTTTTTCTTTTTTTCACTTTCCTTCCCTTGCTGCCCTCCCTACCCCCCTGCCCCATTCAACCCATCTTCCTGTTTCCAATAGGGTGCCCTGCATGACACACACACACACACACACACACACACACACACACACACACACACACACACACACACACACACACACACACACACACACACACACACACACACACATCGAGTTAAAGAATTCCCCTTGCCTTCATATCCATATACGGTACACGTAATTAAATATATCAGATGTACAAGCTTGAAGGAGTATGCTGATAAGGAAGCATTCTAACCAATATCCCATGTGAATTGCTTTTATCATAAAATTATATCTGAACTTGAAAAAACATTTATACGTGTTTTACCAAAGTGGGTCGTGGTAGGTGGGGACGCTCACCATCCACTCACTCGATGTTGTGCTGCCCTCGGGTGATTGCCCTTTCCTTTCTTCCTCCCTTCTTTCCTTCCTTCCTCTTCTGTCTTTTTTTTCCCTTCATTCTTTCCTCTTCCTTCCGTCTACCGGTTCCTCTGCACTGAGTGACAAGCCAAATGGTTTTCTGTACACCAGGAAACCGTTTACTCCCCTGGGTGGTAACCATATAACCAAATTTTGGCACCTGGGGTATAATGGATAATTAACCCTCCTCAGGTAATGTGGGGTCTGTGGGACCCCACGCTATTTTTCTTGGTGGTTTCATATATTACTATAAGGTCTTGGGATCTGGTTTTCCCTCTACCTTCCTGACTAGTAGACTAGTTTAGGGAGGTGATGGGGTCAGTTCAGGATCTGGCTCTATTTTCGCGATAAAGGGCCTTGGGGTCCAGTAGACCCCACATTACCTAACCTGTGATTTTTTTTCCCATATATATCTCCCATACCATTTTTTTTTTTTTTTAATGACATGTGCTTCTTACAGAAACATTGACCATTACTGTACAACATGCAATGATACAAAACTGGTGGAACATATCAGTTTTGGTATGGCAGCCACTAATTTCAGTTAGTATAAAATTTGTCGATGCTTTTCATTCTAATTTTCCGTACAATATTTCGTCACTTATATTTTCATACATTTTGCACTAAATTGAAGGAATAGGACTACAGAAACTGTGTACAAGTGACTGTTTCAATAAAGATGTTCTTGGTATTTTTGGTGATTTTTTAAAGACTGGGGTCTGACAGACCCGACATAACCTAAGTATGGATAAAATTTTAGGTTTACCTGAGAAGGGTTAAGGCGCTCCAATCGGATTAAACCTGTGTAGGTTTATATCCAAAGGATGGTTGGGGTTTATTGCTCACGTAATGCCACGTAGGGATGAGTTAGGCTGGTCAT
The DNA here is from genome assembly GCF_032717465.1 of Coenobita brevimanus. Classification (NCBI taxonomy): domain Eukaryota; kingdom Metazoa; phylum Arthropoda; class Malacostraca; order Decapoda; family Coenobitidae; genus Coenobita; species Coenobita brevimanus. The sequence goes on from NC_137019.1 coordinate 35,158,084, forward strand.
TCTCATCTTAAATGTCAGGACCAGCTTGCCTAGCTCGGGGCTCCTATGCTTTTAGTGGGGGAACACAGGATTGGATGATGAATAAACAAAATGGATTCGTATCAGACAATGATGTAAGAACAAAAACATTCTGCTTTGTCTTTGGAACTATTAGACTTAAGAACTATTCAGATCACTTCAGTATTTCCCGGTCTCTCTTTCCCACAGCCAATGATCTCTTATCATAAAAAACAAAAAAAATGTGTCCACGCCTTTAGAAATTACTGTATCTTGTATTTGCCTCTCTTGTTGGAGGTATTATGAAGCAGCAGCAGCCCATTATGATACCGACGAATTCTCAGTACAATAGGGCAAAGATCAAGGCCACAAGTCAAGGTCAACTTTAAGTTTGTCCTTTAGCCTTGACTGATGATCTCTTGTGCTCAAATCTAGGAAATTTTGTCATGATCGATCTGTAAACCACTCCAGCAAATTTGGTTAAATATACTCTTCTCAACGTAACTGGAACTCTTCTTAAAGGTCCGGAACTATTCTCAAGAGACTGGAACTATTCTCAAGGGGCCGGAACTGTTCTCAAGGAGTTGGAACTGTTCCCAAGGGGCTGGAGCTATTCTCAAGGGACTGGAACTGTTCTCAAGGGGCTGGAGCTATTCTCAAGAGGCTGGAACTATTCTCAAGGGGCTAGAACTATTTTAAGGAGGCCGGAACTCTTCTCAAGGGGTCGGAACTATTCTCTTGCAGGGCGTCAGAACAGTTCCGGCCTTGATAAAAGAAACAGTTATTATTCGATTTCAACCGGGCTGATGGCACCACATATTTCCAGGTATTACCTAAAAGTGATGAGGATGATAAAACATGTCTGACCTTTTTGTATCCCTGCTAACTGCACTCTGTAACGTGGGATACAGGCTGACCACATATATAGGTTACATAAATGCCCGTAAAAGAAAGAGGATGGGCCTTACAATTTCTCTGTCAGTTTTCATAACATTGTCGTAACTGATGAATGCATGTTCATCTTGGCTCACACTACCCTGGAAACAAACATGACACAGTCAATCTCTGTCTCTGTCTCTGTCTGTCTGTCTGTCTGTCTGTCTGTCTGTCTCTCTCTCTCTCTCTCTCTCTCTCTCTCTCTCTCTCTCTCTCTCTCTCTCTCTCTCTCTCTCTCTCTCTCTCTCTCTCTCTCTTTCTCTCTCTTCTACACATGGACGACACGACGTAAAGTTAGTTTCCAGCCTGAGAATTAAGATCAAAGGCCAAGTTGAAGTGAAAGTCAAGCTTCATCTCGTACTAGTGGCTGGACTTTGGTTAAAATTTCTTTACTTTTCCCGGCCTTCATCTTCACTTTCTGAACCTGCTCGAACAGATTTTCCACCTGACTCAACCCCTTGACTCAGGTGATTTATTTTCTGGTTATGCCTCCGCTCACTTATTGTGGAGTAGGCATTAGTGATTGGTCTGTCCGTTCCGTGCGTGAATGCGTGCGTGAGTCCGTGTGTCCGTAACACTTTTGTTGGCGCGATTTCATTTGAACCCATCGACGGATTTCCACCAAACTTTTGTCAGTGATATAGTATGATGTTGTGGTAAAATGACTTGGTCAGCTAGGTCAAGAGGTCAAATGTCGCGATCATAAGAGGTTGACTTTTTTTTTTTTTATCCTTGTGAGCGCGATATTTCCTGAACCCCTTCACGGATTTCTACTAAACTTTTGTCAGTTACAGAGTATGAAGGAACAATGAACTGGATAGGGTGGCAAGGTTAAGGGGTCAAAGGTCAAGGTCATGAGGGTGTGGGCGCGATATCTCTTGAACCCTTCCACGGATGTCGATCAAAACTTTGTCAGTGATACAGTATGAAGAGACGATTAATTGACTAGATCAGCAGGGTCAAGGGATCAAAGGTCAAGGTCATGTGGGGTCCACGTAGTTTATCTTTAGTCTCATTTCAACCCAGTGAGCCCTGTCATGGAGTCCGTGAGCAAGGCTTGGCGAGGGCTTATCGAGCGACACTTTGTGTTGACAGCTCAGGGCCCAGGTTCTCGGCATTTCATTTATTCTTGCTATTTCGAGACGATTTAAATTAACTGAGGAGAAACTTCAAAATGGAGAAATTATACATATAGATTTCATTAACTCTTTGTCAGCCAGATTTCTCTCCTCAAGCAGTAATAAATATGCCTAAAGGAAGCAGGAGTAAAATTTGGAAAACGTCATCGAAGTGGCTTTCAGCTCCGGGGAAGCATGGCTCTTGCTGTGCACCCAACCATATGCTTCCGCACCTAATTTACCAGGAGTGAAGGAAGGGAGAGAGGAAGCTGCATGAAGAAAGAGCACGTTATTTATGCACCCACTCTATGCAAACGGCTTGACTGGTGGCAAGGAGGAAGGACGGGGAGTTGGGAGTGTAGAAAAGAAAAAGAAAGTAGGAGGAGCTGTGGGGAAGGAGGCGAGGGACAGGGATGGGACCACTACAGTAACTAATGTGTACAGGAACCAGAAATGAGAAAAGGAAAATACATTGCATAAATCAGAACACCAATTATCGTAAAGAATGCACCAAATTATTTACCAGGGACGCAATGAGAAGATAATACTGCCAGAAACTGGTCACGGACAGTACGATAATGGATGATCAGATTGGTGACATACTAACGGATGAGAAATAGAGAAAGAATTAATCAAATTATGGATGAATAACCTTCGAATTATAACACTAAGTGGAATGTTGTTTTGCTGTTATATCTTGCCCAGTGCCCCATGATCTTCAATCTATTATTCAGAGAAACTGTCCGTATCGTCATGGGCAACCCCGTAACACTTCAGTCCAGTTTGATTAATATCAGGTGAAAACTGTTCGTCATCTCTTAGCCGGAACTATTCTCATGGCTGTTGTGAGAAAAGTTCTGGCCATGCTAAAAGCAAGAGTTTTACACCGATTTTATCCAAATTCCGTAAAAATACTGAAGCATCGTTCATGACCAAATAATCTAGGTTTGAGCACAGTAGGTCAACAGTCATAAGGTACATGCCTTGCTCAGAGTACACCATGCCTAGTGACCCTTGATTTTCAACCTGTTGTTCAGAGAAGCCGTCCGTATCATTAAAGACCACCTAGCAACACTTCCATCGAATTTGGTTAAAGTCGGACTAAAACTGTTCGTTTGACCTAAGTCGGAACAATTCTCATGGGCGCCGTGAGAATTGTTCCGGCCCTATAAGAATAGTTCCAGCCAAATTTGGTGGACGTGTTGAAAGACTGATCCTGACAAAACTTGATAGGCTTGCGCTCAATAGGTCAGCAGAGAAGGGTACAAGCCTTGCTCCAACATACTTTCCCTAGTGACCTTTGATCTTTAACCCATTGTTTCAAGAGGCCGTCCGTATGGATGGTCATGGGCTACCCCACATCACCTGCATCGACTTTGGTTAAAATGAAAAAAAAAAAAAACTGATCACTTTACCTAGGACAGAATTATTCTCATGACCACTGTGAGAATAGTTCCTTCCTTGTGAGATTAGTTCCGGTCATGGTGAAATTAGTAGTTTTACATCAGCGTTAACCAAATTTAATGGGCTGATGAACTGATATTGACAAGTCATGCTGAGACTGAGTTATGGAACTGCATTGGTGTTTTTTTTTTTTCCACAGAGCTATGGAAAAGAAACTGCAAAAGGACAAAAATCTGAGGCAAGTTATGATGAAAAGTTTAAAGTCAACCATGGAATCAGTGTAAGAAAAGAAGCAAATGCTGTAACGCATGGGAAGGGATGAGGGAAGTAGAACGCAATGCAGGGCAGACGCTGGAAATGGTGACTAACCGGCTTCGCAACACACGAGGATTAGGATGCATGATGTAAAGACGTCTCTGTATTTTTGTCCCACTATATGACATGAGTTAAGCGGTATTTTTCGTTCTTCATTTGTATCGCATCCAAAGTTTGCCAACAATCCCCTGCCAGCATCATGTTTCCGAACGTTTCTCATTCTCCTGTAAACGTTACAAAGTATCAATCCGTCTCAGAGAATAGTTTCTTTTATATATGTACTTTATATTGTTCACAGCCTCATATACGGGTATTTATTTAACTGTTGACATCACCCCATCCAGCAGGGAAGTGTAGAGAAGTTTTGTGAAAGTACGCTACTGGTACAGTATGAAACTGTCTTGCTTTGCCTGTCATTCCCCAGCGTTTGTGACCTAAATGACTGAAATTTTGACTTTGCTCGCTTGTTAAATTTTTACCATCTTTTTTCGTATTTTTGTTGCTTATTTCGCTTAGCACATCAAAATAATACAATGCTGCGGTTCTGCTTCCTTGTCACAGCTTTCTTCGTGACTGCTTCTTTGTCCGTGTTATTCTTTTGTTACAGCTCAGTGTTAAAAAACACGGAGGAAAAGTTAAGTCAGGCTTAAGTGAACAGAGTAAAACTGAGTCTATCCTCTGCACTCATTACAAACTTTACTGAGCACTATATATGGACCGCTGTAACAGGAGTTGATAGATGGAACAGGTGCAGGTGAAGAAACGAAATCAGAATGGAGCGTCTTCATTTACTGAACCAAGGGTCAAGTGATCCAGGTCTGGCGTCTCGTATAAAGTCTTGCTTGGTACTGAGAGTGAGAGAAAAAGGGTTGTGCTGAGTTTGACAGATGCCTGAGCTTACCATAGCCGACTTAATAACGATTATATAGTGCTTTTCTACACCTGCATCATACAACTACCTATATCTTAAGTCATATACATTTAACTGCCAGGGCATACGAGACTGGGTGTTCTGTTGGTGGATGATGGATATTTGCACCCGAAAGGAGATTTATTTATTCAGTGTTTACGTTTTGAAACAGTGGTTGAAACGTTTGACAATAATTTCCTGTATCTTTTCTTGTGTGTGTGTGTGTGTGTGTGTGTGTGTGTGTGTGTGTGTGTGTGTGTGTGTGTGTGTGTGTGTGTGTGTGTGTGTGTGTGTGTGTGTGTGTGTGTGTGTGTGTGTGTGTGTGCGTGCGTGCGTGCGTGCGTGCGTGCGTGCGTGCGTGCGTGCGTGCGTGCGTGCGTGCGTGCGTGCGTGCGTGCGTGCGTGTGTGTGTGTGTGTGTGTGTGTGTGTGTGTGTGTGTGTGTGTGTGTGATTTTGTCCATAGAGACAAATACATTAACAGGCATACAAGACCAGAAAATAGTAGATATACATACAGTGAAACACAAATATATGCAGACAGAGGGACATCACAAGACACAGACAGACAGATAGATAGATAGATAAATAGATAGACAGAAAGACATAGATAGATAGGTAGATAGACAGACGGACAGACCAATACAGTACCAGGCCTCACAGGTGGCTGATAATATCCGGACTAAAGCTGGGCAAGGCTTTTGAAAATCCCAGAGCAGGACATAACACTGAGTTGCTCTCTCTCTCTCTCTCTCTCTAATCGGTTCCTGAGACATAACTTATTTCTTTCCCATTGACTCCGATGACCTTGTTCTAGGTGAAAAGTATGTCCATGAAAAATTTGGCTGCCGTAGTAATCTTCGTGCAATCGACAGGCACAATTTTTAGCCACCGTTTTCAGTCTCTTCCACCTGACACCATAACACAGCAGAAAAATATAAAAAAATAATTGTTTTATTATTATCACATTAATATTCGTTATTTTCGTTTGGTGGTCTAATGGATAGAAAATAAAGTAATACAATGTGTGTGTGTGTGTGTGTGTGTGTGTGTGTGTGTGTGTGTGTGTGTGTGTGTGTGTGTGTGTGAGAGAGAGAGAGAGAGAGAGAGAGAGAGAGAGAGAGAGAGAAATGAGGAAAAGGATACAGAGGGAAAGGAATATTAGAGAAATGAAACAATGAGGCAGGGAGGGAATGTAATATAAGGTGAAGAAATCTGAGTAGTGTATGCGAATAGAACTGAGAGGGAATACAAGGTGAGGGAGAGGATACAGTATTAGGTGAAATACAGGATGGGGAGGAAATACAAAATTCACAGGTCTTCAAACTATGATAAATGATAAGAAGGCAAGGAAAGGGCGCGTCTGTAATAAAGGCTAATTTTAATTTACTTATTGTTGCACAGTACATTCAGCTGCCACTGAGTTATTGATCAATCTGCACCACGCATTGCAATCGTTAATTCATGCAAGGGATAATAATTACTAGAAGCCAAGTCTGGAAATTTAGTTTGAAGTGTTTTCTATTTATATCTCATCATTTGCTAACAATTTTCTTCCCTGACACTTCCGTCGCAGATGGCCCCTGGGGTTATAAATGACCCCCCTGGAGGATTAATGACCTCGGGGAAGGAGATTTTTTTTTTTTTTATTTACATGTCCGACTCTGTGCAAAGGCTTCAGGGCCTGTTTCTTAGGGGCAGTGACCTATCCCAAGGCCCAGTAGTCCTCCTACACCTTCCTATGTCACCACTTCGGCGCTAACACCCACCATCCATATTGAATACATGCTAGGGCTGTCTCATACAGGACTGGTGTATTTGTAATAGGGGGGGTACGTCGGCGGGTCATCTGGTAGATCAGGAAAGTCTCCTTTCAGGAAATTCAAATCCTTAAACTGTTCCCTACCCCAGCCGGGATTCGATTCTGGGTCCATTAGGACTGCAGGCCGCCTCTCTACCGAGGGAAGTATCAGGGAAGCAAATTGTCAGCAAATGGTGAGATATAAAAGGAACTCACTTCAAACGACTTAAATTCCAGTTGTGGCGTCTTCTAACGTTTATCCATGCAAGCTCATGAATATGTGCTTAACTATCCATACGAGCTATGCTTGTGATATTGTATGTGTACTCATTTATACACTTCCTTGAACCTATCTTAACTAACCCATACACAATAATTCAAATATACAGTAAACACGACCATACTCAGCCATAAACTTCATTACAACTAAATTCAGTATACCTACCCATACTCTCCCTGAACTAACCTAATGAATTCTAACCTGACATAACCAAATCAATTCTATCCTAACATCATCCAGTCAAGTCTATCCTAACCTCACTTAATCAACTCTAACCTAACCTAACCTAATCAAATCTCGCCTAATCTAACCTAACGTAACCTAAGCCAATGCAATCTGGCTGTGTGAAGCAAGAGTGTGAGGAAGCTGCCTGATGAAAGACATGGTAAATACCCAGTAAATTTATGCAAACCGCCCAGACTGTGGACGAGGAGAGGAAGGTGGCGACGTAGTGAATGTGAGACAGGGTTCATTGAGAGAAGGACCCTGTTGTCGTCTACCATCCACTCATGATGATATGCTGCCTTCAGGTGACTCTACTCTGAAAGACAATCCAAATGGGTTCTTTTGGCCCGGAAAACCATTTTACTGCTTTGGCAGGCGGAAAAAGAAGTTGAGTGCGGATCTCGCGGGTTTCAGCGCTCCAGTCTATTGTCGCTCAAAAGGGATTACATTCATGAGGTGCTCAAGGTTTATTGCGCCATCACTACCGCTCAGGGGCGAACAGCTGGCTACTCTTGCCTCAAATATCTGAATCAAACAGGCTAACCCCAAGCCCCAACGTTTCTGATGGAATAAATGGATGATAGATACTAGGGACGTTCATAATCCAGCATGGAGGGAGGGAAACTCAATTTGTTAGATTGAGGTGGTAAGAGAGTGGACAGAACATTGCGCTGCGGTGTGTGTGTGTGTGTGTGTGTGTGTGTGTGTGTGTGTGTGTGTGTGTGTGTGTGTGTGTGTGTGTGTGTGTGTTGTGTGAGTGTTGTGTGTGTTGATGAAGCTTCATGGTAAACAGGCGCACGTTTTAGGCAAGCTGCTGGACTGGGGACAAGGGTGGGGAAAACAGAGAGAGAGAGAGAGAGAGAGAGAGAGAGAGAGAAAGACAGAGAAACAGAAAGATGAAAAAGGCTGAAAATGCGGAACAAAGAGAGAGAGAGAGAGTTTTCTCATGCATGACAGAATAAAGCTAATCATTTACTAACAACATAAGTTCGTCTGTTCCAATCTCCTTCTGGAAGCCACACATCCACCCACCCACCCACCCCACCTGTCCGACCTCCCACTCACCCACCCAACATCCCACCACCATACTTATTCGCCCACCAACCTACCAACCCTCCTACCAAATTCCATCAGCAGGATGGCCAGATGACCTGCAAGCTTAAACACACACACACACACACACACACACACACACACACACACACACACACACACACTACAGTTTCGCCTTGCATTAGTTTATTCTTTTACACACTCACACACACACACACACACACACACACACACACACACACACACACACACACACACACACACACACACACACACACTACAATATCGCCTTGCTTTAGTTTATTCTTTCCAACATCGGACAACATTATTTAGCCTGGAAGACAATCAGAAACCTTCACAGCAGACTGCAGTAACACATTCATACCAGCTGTCTTCCCTAAGCTGAACAAGACGGCCTGGTGGAAGTAATAATATAACTTAAACTAGAAGCCATCTCACGATGGGATCTCGCCACCCGCGTAGCCGGAAGGTTTTTCCTCGGCACATACTTTTGCACCTCCATTTCTGATTTGGCGCAAATTCGGGCTGAAAAACACACACAAACAAAGCCAGTCAGCTAACCTCACAACTGAAAACATTACCACATCGTTCACTTCGCAACGCGGGTGGTAAGCGGGCGGAATGGTAATGTATTCAGTTGTGAAGCTGGTTGGCTGGCTTTGTTTGTGTGTGGGTAAAGAAGATATCTCATGAACAGCTTGAGCTATCAACATGAAGCTTTCAGGGTATCAAGGTATGGCCAAAATCTTGGACAAGTTAGAAAATGGGCACTCGGGGTCAAGGTCAAGGTCACCAAAGGCCAACTAATTGACCTTTGGCGGCAATTTTGGTGGCCTTGACCTTGACCCCGAGTGCCCATTTTCGAAGTACTCCATGATTTTAGTCATATCTTGATACCCTGAACGTTTCATGTTGATAGCTCAAGACGTTCATGAGATATCTTGTTTACCCATACATAAAGCCAGCCAACCAGCCTCACAGCTGAAAACATTACCACACCGCTCACTTCGCATCGCAGGTGGTAATGAATCCTCGGGCAGGAAAAATTTAACAAAGTAAAGAGCATTAGTTCCTGATTCAATTTCGCGTCCTCTCCCTCTGGAAAAAAAAAAAAAAAAATCCTGACTAACTTTGGAAGGTTAGTTCAGGGACGAAGAGGAACTCAGAGAGAGAGAGAGAGAGAGAGAGAGAGAGAGAGAGAGAGAGAGAGAGAGAGAGAGAGAGAGTCTTTATATGTTCTGTTTCAAAGGGCTCCATTTTTGTAAATACTCGTACTTGATTTCCACTTCTGGCAGTCCACTGAGAGAGTAAGAGTAAGAATATGAGAGCAAAGAAAGAGAGCAAGAGATGAGAGTGCTGCCTGAAGATCAAAGAAGAGTAAATAGCGTAAAAAGGAAAAAAAAGAAAAAGAAAAAGAAAATAAAGCGTGCTAGAAGAGGCAGGGGAGATGAAGAGTAAGAAAGGTAGGCTGAGGGATGCAGGCAAGTTTGCTAAGGTTGGAGAGGTACTTAATTCAGGCAGCGTAGAGGAGATGTGGGGAAGCGACCCTGATGAAACACACACACACACACACACACACACACACATAAAGACACATGCAACGCCGGCGACCAATAACCTGTAACTTGCAATACTTTGGTGATAGAAACTCCGTGTACAAACAGCTAGATAAGGAGTTTATTACAAGCTCACAGTAAAACAGTCTACCCGTGTCGGCTGTCTGCTAAGAACTGATGCAATAACGCCGTCTTCAGGCGTGGGAAAGGGTGCTGACCTAGCAAATTTAGTGGGGGCATGTATGCATTGGGGGGGAACATATATACATCGGGGGTGGACATATTGTGGAGGGGGTACTTGTACCCCCTCCACAATATGTCTACCCCCGATGTATATATGTGGAAGGGGTACAAACCGATCTGAGTGTCAAACCTTTATTCTTGCTCTTTTTCTGTTTCCTTGATCTTGAATCGATTGTTAGAACTGAATCTCATCATTCTTGGCTGATTCGCAACCCTTCCAGAAAGTTTGGTCAAAATCAAATCAAAACTGGAACTTGACATTGCCTTGTGATCTTCCCCATTGGTCTACAGTATAGTTTTTGAAAAGTCAACCTCTGGACAAACTCTCAATGCACGGACTAAATTTGGTCGAAATATGATAAAAAGTGAGTAAATTATTTGTTCACACACTAACAGACAAACACATACCAACACCAAGTGACGAAATTTCCGCCACCGCGCTCCCACCACACGCGAGAGTAATGAAAGTAAAGGGGAATTAAAGTGAAAGGGCAAAGGAGGGAGGGAGGCAAGATTGAGGAAGATCGGCGGTGAGGTAAACAAGATTAGAGGTAGGGAGAGGAGCTTCATGGAGACAGTGAGAAGGGGAACTGGCTGGGAAAGATTGACTCTATTCCGTGTTTCCATGTGATAAAGATCCGTAATCCCTCTTAGCTCGGTTAATAAAAAAGTGTAGTCAGACTGAAGGCTTGATTTATCTAGTAACCAAGGAGATTCAGTCCTACCTCACAGGCAGGGCTCATTGAATTTCACGGAACCACGACTTAGTATATGAGATATGTGAGTGACCAGGTTTCCTCAAATAAAAAAGTATATATATGTATATGAAACGCGTAACCAACAAAGAAAGTGAAAACGAGGAGAGATTAACATTTTTTAACTGACGTAGACAAGTAAACCGCAGAAATTTATCCTTGTCATTGACAGGCATCCTCCAGACGAAAAGAAAAAAAATACTGTAAATAAAAGATCATCAAACATGATTTCTAAGAGTACAAGGATGGATGGGTGGAAGTGTCACATTTTGGTCATTTTATTTTTTGATTTTTTTTTACGTGTCCGATTCTGGGCAAAGGCTCAGGGCCTATTTCTTGGGGGCAGTGGCCTATCCCCTGGCCCAGTAGTCCTCCTACACCTCCACATGTCACCACTTCGGCGCTAACACCCACCGTCCATATTGAATACATGCTAGGTCTGTCTCATACAGGACCGGCGTACTGGTATTAGCGGGGGTACTTTTACGACATGTCGGCGGGTCATCTGGTAGATCAGGAAAGTCTGCTTTTTAGGAAATTCAAATCCTTAAACTGTTCCCTGCCCCAGCCGGGATTCGATCCTGGGTCCATTAGGACTGCAAGCCGCCTCTCTACCGATTCAGCCACCGCCTCTCTACCGATTCAGCCACCGCCTCCCCCTTCATTCCAGTGAGGTCTTTAATTACCAGTCCACGACCCGGAGGAGCTCGGAAACGGGTATTGTTTTCACTTGGTTTGTCTGTCTGTCTGTTGTTTGTTTGTCTGTCTCTCTGTTAACAACTTTACGCGAAAACCACTGGTGCGATTTAGATCAAAATTACAGGGAGGCCGGGCTATGACCTTCTGATCACTCGATTACATTTTGGACCAAACTGGGCCGAGGCCCAGGCTGTAGGCCCAAAAAATGTTAAAAAAAAAAAAAAAAAACAGGGATGGGTAAAAATCGTTTTTTCGCAATAACTCCTTTCAAATTCGTAATATCGACATGAAACCAAAACTTAAAGTGTATCGTTCAATCTGCATCCTATAATA